>NC_140376.1:6542500-6650000 GCF_054491055.1 Hypomesus nipponensis | reverse complement strand
CAGACTAGCAAAGGGTGGGAGGGAAGGGGCAAAGGTGAGGGCTAGGCCTCAATTAGGAGCTCTAATCTGAGGTGCCAACCCTCTTTGCAGTCAGGAATAGCTCACCCCAGGGACAAGGAGTCCTTAAGAACGCTTACCTGACTCGTTTAATCCAGGACAGTGACAGTGAAAACCTTTTTTTCACGTCTAGATTAAAGGAGTTGGAAAAATAATAATAATTCCTCCCTCGTGAAAAGGTCAAATCACTCAGTGCCTTCCGCCGAAGGCTCCCCCACTGTCATTATAACCTGGCCTTGTTTTTTTTGTTATTATCTTCTGGCTCTCAGCCGTGAAGACAGCTGAAACCGGCACACCCCCCCCCTTCCTCCCAGGGCAGTTGACATTTACCCACCCTCATGACCCTGTCACACACAGCCCCAACTTACCCCCCCCAAACCCTCCCAGCACAGGAAGTGAAGAACACCGCCGTACTCACCAGTTCACCAGCATTGCAGCGTTGTTTTCCGCTATGAAGGGCAGCTCGCCATAAACACTCCAGAACCCCAGCAGTAAAGTCCACCAGCACCGCATGTTGGCTCAGTCTAGGTTCCCATCCAGCGGCCAGTACGGAAGGCAAAAAGCCGCCAGCGGGGATTCCCCGGTTCTCCCACCGCACAGCAGGGGCTGCAGGGTGTCAGTCATCGGAGCTGAGGCGACGGAAGGGACGCTCTCGATGAGGACATTGTGCCTGGGTACCCCTCCCCCCAAGTTGTCTGTGGAGATCGTCCAAACTGCCGGACACACTCAGCCCCCAACCTGCTCTGTCATCTAGGCACCTTTCTGGAATATCTGCCTGGAAAGGGGGGTGTTCGGGTCCGGGTCTCTCCGGGCGTGCCTCTGGGTGTCGCCTGGATGTGCTTGATCCGGGTCAGTGGGTGTGCCTAGCGTGGCTATTTCATCCAGGGAAGCCTGAGTGTCCGGTATGGAGAGTAGCCAGGCCTGACAGTGTGGGATAGACTGTGTGCACGGAGACAGTGAGAGAGAGAGAGAGAGAGAGAGAGATAGAGATAGAGAAGGAGGGGGGGGGGCTACGGGATGCAGATTGTGACAAGGGATTAGTGGGACACAAAAATCCGATTTTGCCAGGAGAAAGCAGCAGTCATCCTCTCTCTCTCTGTCTCTCAGCAGTTGTCTGTGCCTCTCCTATGGTTTATGAGATTCTCTCTACTGGATGTTTTAATGCAATCTTCAATTGGTTAAAAGAATACCTTGTAATGTTTTTCCCCCAGCTACATTTTTTTAAATAATGTTTAACCCCATGATGTCTCATTGAACAAAGTGTACTGTCATGGTGAATTTATTTCATAATTATTGATCTATTATCATTGATCCCCTAAGAACTGTGGATGTTATTTTTAATTAATTTTACCCATACTTCTATTTATAGGCTGCAGAGACACCTAAAACAGCAGTAATCGCAGATTAACAATTTGTACACATTTATATTTGTTTGGATTAGTGACACATACAGTAAGCACATCTGTCCATAAAGTGAACCTTTGTATACCTCTCCCTATTTGTAAGTGTGGAGAGATGAGAATGGTGATGATGTCATTCTAGCCTCTGTGATTTATAGTTTGTTGTTCCTCTCCCTTTTCACTTGTCTTTTCCTTCTCCCTTTCTTCCCTATGCCCTCCCTCCCCCTCTCATGCTCATGCTCCTACAGGTCAGTACACAGTGATGATGGCCCACTTCTACCTGAAGAGGAAGATTGGCTACTTTGTCATCCAGACGTACATGCCTTGCTTCATGACCGTAATCCTGTCCCAGGTGTCCTTCTGGCTCAATCGCGAGTCTGTGCCCGCCAGAACCGTCTTTGGTCAGTGTGACAGCTCCCGACACACACATACAACACTTCTGTGTGTGTGTGTTTGGGGTTTGTGTGTCGGAGCAAGCAGTGTGTGTACATGTTTATGTGAATATTTGTGTATGTGTTATGGGGAGTTTGTGTGTCAGCGTATGCATATTTATAGAAATGTTTGTGTGTATTTTGGGGGATTGTGTGTCTGTGTTTGAGGAGGGAGGCTTCAGAAGTGAATTTGCCAAGTCATGTGCCCTCCAGATATATACGTAATAATGTTTACCACCTTTAGCTCAAATACTTCTCCTTACGCCCACCCTAATTAATTTCTGCATCAATATTTCCCATTAAAATGGAAATTAGATTCGGCCGCTGTGGATGAACAAAATGACTTTGTAATCTGCACTCATGACTGTAATCCACGCTTCTTGCATTCACTTCAGTCTAATAACAGTACAGAACCCCCCCACCCCCAACACCAGCAGCCTCCTCTACCCCACGCTACCTACAAACACACAAATGTCTATAAACACACACACACACTAATCACTCACTCTGTCCCTCACTCTGTCCCTCTCTCTGTCCCTCTCTCTGTCCCTCTCTCTGTCACTTCCCCAGGAGTCACGACCGTGCTCACCATGACCACCCTCAGCATCAGCGCCCGTAATTCGCTCCCCAAGGTGGCCTACGCCACCGCCATGGACTGGTTCATCGCCGTCTGCTATGCCTTTGTGTTCTCCGCCCTCATCGAGTTCGCCACCGTCAATTACTTCACCAAGAGAAGCTGGGCCTGGGACGGGAAGAAGGCTCTGGAAGCCCAGCAGCCAAAGGTGTGTGTGTGTGTGTGTCTGTGGTTGTATATCGGAATATCACACCCACTCGTTATTTCAGCCTGTAAATAAAGTGTCTAAGAAGTGTGGGAACATACAAAGCAACCTTCAACAACCTCACGATTAACTGAGCTTCTGTGAACTACACGATCACAGTTAGCCGTCCAGTCAGTATTGTCAGCGTCTGCCTCGTTCATGAGTTGAGACTCAACATGACACATGATGATGAAGTGAGAGGTGAGCCAGCCATGCTGGGGCTGGGACACACAACTGTATCCATGACAGCTGGAGATCTCAGTTTCCTGGCATGGGGCCAAGTCACTATCACCCAAATTGATCCACATAGTCCAAGGCTGTGTGTGTGTCTGTTTATGTGTTGGTGTTTGTTTGCGGATGGGGAAAATACTCCCAATGTTGCGAATTTTCATTTGCTCAGTGATACTTATGACAGAAATCGACCACAAAAACTCTGAACCGTGTGTTTTTCCTCTTGTCCTCCACAGAAAAAGGACCCCATGGCTCTGTCTAAGAAGCCTAACAATGCGTGTTCGTCGGGGGTGAACTACACGCCCAACATCAGCAAGGACAGCTCCATCTCCACCATCTCCAACAGCACAGCCGTCCAGCTCAAACCCGCCGAGACCAAGGCCCCGGATCCTAAAAAGACTTACAACAGCGTGAGCAAGATTGACAAGATGTCCAGGATAGTTTTCCCGGTTCTCTTTGGAACATTTAACCTGGTCTACTGGGCCACGTATCTTAACAGGGAGCCTGTGATTAAAGGAGCAGATTCTCCAACATAAGGCCCCTTGTCATCCTCCCCCTCCCCCCCCCCCCCAACGTCAGCCATATTGTTTGATGAACTGGAACGCGATCGACAACAAAGCCAAGCTCTCAATCCTTACTCTGTCATTGATTAGGGGAGTTTTTCTTAGTTTCCATCGCACTGCATTACAGTACTGTACATTGCATGATCATAGCTGTAGAAACGTTTTTGCCATGTCTGCCTTGACTTTCTACTGAATGATAATCTGCTACTTTCTTAACGGATGCGTTCAATTACTTCATGACACACCTCTAGTAATCCAGTCATTGGGCCTTTCTTTCGGACACCAATTCTGACGAGGAACATTTAGCATTTGGCATTAACATTTCGGTTTTTTGTTTTCTCATAGGGTCGAGATAGTTTGTGTTGAAAAGTACAGCAAGGCCAAATGCTATGCAAAACTACTGATATTTTTACTGTGTTGTGACCTATTACTCAGAACCTGCTTCTAACCTTTGAATCTCTCGCTTTTTGACAAATGGGTCTGAAACATTCTAGTTTCAGCCTCGGCCCAAGCACACAGGACTGTGTTTTCTCGTTAAAAGCAGAAGAATAGCCATGCTAAATGTGTTGCCTTCAGAGTGTTAACTCGTCACGAATGCACTGAAATTTCTTGCAATTCCTTTAAAAACTAAAAACAAACACCCAGTGTTATCATGTTCACAGTCCATGTACAGCTATGTCACATCTCATTTACGAAGGATAACTGAACAAATGGACATTCGGCTATCGTGGCAGCTTCTGCTCTCAGATGTGGGAAACTCATCATGTTTAGTTGCAGCTGAAGTTGTATATGCCCCTGCTTCTAGAAGACTCCATGAAACCGATAAGGTTAGCTTCGATGTTATGCTACATGCAAGTACAGACACATTTAGACTAGTGCTAAGAAGACCGAATATATAAAGATTACCTAAATAGCTTAACATTTTGCTGTTTTGATGGGAAAGGATGCTTTTTTTCATACTGTATTTAAGCTCTTTTAGACTTCTTGGTCCTCAATTTGTTTTGTTCCTGCGTGCTTTGATGATACTTGCAACCCTTAATTAAGAAACCTTTTGATGCTTTTTTGACTGAAAATATATTTTTCCTCACAGATGTAAGGTTAGTCACCATACAGTAGCCTAGTTCAGAGACTAAGTAGTGCTTTGGCTGTGAAGGCTCGGAAATGTTTGGCAGTCAAGCCCACCAATTAACAGGCTGCACCATTTTGACCAACTTAAAATCAAAACCTTTACTTTAAAAAAAAGTACGATTGAAATAGCATTGAATAGACAATTATAGAAATCTTTATTATACGCGGTGACAACACATCATGAACACGCTTTCAAAGGTCAACAAGAGCATGACGTTGAGTGCTGCTTTTTACATGAACTGTGGCCCACTACACAAGCTTCTTATGGCGGAGTTGTGCAAGCAACTACTTTAGGGCTAATTGTTGTAAATCAAGTCTCAGAGAGTGGAACATCACTGACAGTTTCCATAAAGCTGGCCCAAATATGATGAGTAGAGATCAGGGTATGGAACAGGAAGGATTAATAACTGTGTAAAGAGGTTCATTTTTCTTGCCATATGACAGCATTGTCTTTACAGCACCGGCCAGTCTTTTACAAAGTTAAAAAGCACCTCAAATGTAAGATGATGTTTCAATGAATTTATGTACAGCTGTCCTTTAAAGCAAAATGCCAATTATGTCTGAAGCAATAAATACATGCCTGATATGTCTTTCGACCTATATCTTGCATTATTGATTTATGACATGGTGGCTTCCTGTGAATGTTATGGAGATATCTCAGATGTTGTGCCATCTTTGATGCTCGTACCACAACTATACATTGAGAGTGTATGTTTCCTCTGTTTGTCGTTTAATCATGTGCAATGTCGTTGATGAGCTCACATCACCATCAACAAAGGACGAGGTATTAGAACACGAACACGGATGAACCCACTGGCCATCTATCACCCCTTTCAGCTAGGATACAGGAACAATTACAACAACAAACCAAGCCAAGAACAGTTGTTTTTCACTGCCGTCACTGGAAATACATTCAGTTATTTTGCTTTTTCTTGTCTTTCTATGGTCATTGTGAGAGATGGGAGGCGGATTGTCTCCGCTACTTCCCGCCTGGACTACAATGATGCTTGGAGAAAAGTTGTTGCCTACTGGATCCGCAGGAGGTTGCTACCACTGGAGAACTGTTGTAGGCCTCGCGCCCGTTCTGATTACTGCTTTGATTACAAACACGCACAGACTATGCACGCGTAGGCACGCGGTTTCCACTGTAGCGCGGCCGCTGGATCCTTCCTCTTGGTCCGCCATGGCAGCAACATCTGGCTCACATCTGTTTGTCAAGGATTTAGCTCCACTTAAGTTCCAGCATGACCATTCTCCACTCCCGTTTAAGCTGCCACTGATGGCGCCAAATGGCAGCAATCACAGGACTGCTCTGTAGCCTGTGAGACGGTGGGCCTGGCCTACGTAGGAAGACTTTGCTTGCGGAGAAGACAGAGATCTCCATTCCACGTTGCAGACAGATTAAGGGTGAATTGCGCCTTAACGGGATGCAGTCTTTATAGTTCTAACCGAAACGTTACAATTGCTCATACGTAGTTTTTGTCAGCTGTTTATCTTCGTTTGTTAATTATGCGTTTATAGTTTTGTGCTTCGTACGCTGAATTAACTCATCTTAACTTCATTACGTTTTGAAGAACTTCCTGAGGCTATAGTTGTGAACAGTTAGACTGTCACTTAAAGAGTCCAGCCGAGCCGAATTAAGTTAATTATGTAGTTTGCCCAAAAGAGAGTGCCTGAAATCACAGACATTATCACTTAATCATCAATTGAACTGAGGGCGAGGCACCACACATCCACTGGCTGCACTTCCCGTATTGACCACTAGAGGATGCTGTGCCATGCAGCAGAGAAGTGGGCGGTAGGGGAGGAAGATGCGCGTGGCTGTCTACATCTTCATAATAGGTCTATTTGCTTAAGACTGTTCTTTCGCACACTACGCTGCTAAACAACTTAGTGGGGGACGCGGATGGGGGAGGCAGGGGTGAGGGTGAAAGGAGAAGTCTCGGACATTAGACTTCTAATCACTTACTGGCCCTCACGCCAAAAGTTTTAATGACAATGTCCAATTGTTTTGTTTCTGTGATGGAAAGCGCGCGCATGGGTGCAGAGCAGTGCTGCATTCTGGCGCATGCAGCGTTACGGTAATACGTTGGAGAGAGCGTGTCCTTCGCATGTGTACTTTCAAAATAGCAATAATATATTATAGATACAGGTGTGACTGAGGGTGACGTAGTAGGCTAGATTAACTGTTAAGTCAAAACCCAACAAAGGCTATATAACATTTTTGAAATAAAGAATAGCCTTACAGACAAGCCATGAGAAGAGAATTTCATATATTTGGTTATAGGTGGACGCCAACCCCCCGCCTCCTAAACAAACAAACAAAAACACGCACAAGCTTACAAGCACGCACATGTTAATATTCGGCGGTTTCAATAATGGGCAGCGTTTCGCGTGACTGCAGGAAACCGTTCTGAAAGTTATGAATGGAATGAGGTTGCGCACGCACAGCAGTACACCAAACTAACAAGACATCAAAAACTAAAAACTCAACCGTGAAAATACAGTGCAGTCTACGCTTGTAGGCTATTCGAGAGTCTCCCCGAATGTTTGCAAGTTTCAGAGACTTGAAGGCAAAACGTTCATCCAGAGTGTGATGACGTATGACAATCTGCAGAACGGAGACGGTCTTATCTGAAGAATTTAGTTTTTTTTTAAGTCACGTAGGCTATTCTTGCGCACCTGCGTAGCCAGTGTATGCCAGTGCATTTGTGTTTGCAATCGAAGATACCAAATGCCACCAAAGGAAGTGAGAGGAGCAGGTATATTATTTAAATCATTTAACTGTCCACGTGAAAGTAATTTGGAAACGCCGGCATTTGTTTTGGGCAGTGATGGTTTTCACGGTGGATTATAATTGACTGGTTTCCTTCGCTTCTAATACACACTGGTGGACGAGAGGATTGTCGCGCTTCCCACTGCAGCTTGAAGCAGCACGCGCAGGCAGTTTTCTGTGCCACATTCAACTCGTAGTCATCTCTTGTGAAAGATGTCACCCAAATTACTGGCGTATCTTTTACTTCTTTCAGTGTTAAATGCATGGTAAGTGTGGCATCTTTGTTTTAATTATGTTGTTGTAGTAATGCGTGAGGGCAGATTCAGTCATTAATTAATTCATATACCTGTAAATGGTACCTACCTTGTTTAAATTTGTTCCAAAATTCCAAACGTGAGTTATTCTCTTACTTTATTTAGCTTATAGCCTACACTGCTCCTTAAACTTAATAATACAACAATTCTTAAGTTGTTTTTAAGACTTGTTATTGAGGTAATATGAATAGAACAGTATCTGTCATATTATTTTAGGTTAACATCTGAGCCCATTTATCTATTTATGGGTCTTTTGTAAGTGTTTATCGGATGCGTATTATTTTTTTAAGGTGATACATTTTACGTGATGGCAAAGCTATGATTTATGACAAGCAATGTCTGTTTCAGACTGTGGTCTGAAAGGGCCCATAACACAGTTCCCTAACACTCAGCTAGTTTTATTCTTCATACTTCAAATGTTATAGCTTATGTTCCCCCTAAATTTGGTCATAGGCCGATAAAAGTGTATCTAATTTTCCATAAACTCTGTAGACTCTAATAGACTCTCTTATAGTTAATAGGCTTATCCATTGAGAGGCCAATGGGGATTTGCAAAAATATGATACCATATTATTTTCTCACATCCAGCTGTTTATGTTGTGAAGTGTTAATATGGGACTGTGTACACTAATTGCTCAAACATGTGATGATGGTTAAATCCCAACGATTGTGTGGCTTTCAAAAAAAAAAAAACTACTCTTATCGCAGTTCTGAAACAACCGAATACGACGAAGAATACGAGGATGTTACTGTGAACCAAATGTTGGCCCCCAAAACCCAGGAAAACGACGCAACGCAAATTCTGAACAACTTATTGAAGGAATATGACAAGAAACTACGGCCAGATATTGGAGGTAGGTCTCTTTCTTACAAGGTGCGCTCCAGTCTTCTCATGCTGAGGTGCTGTGCATGATTCCGTATCTATGAAAAGTAGGGTACAGCTTGTTAGACGATTCCCACCACTCACCTCGCTAATGCAGAAAGTCTTACTACTATTAATATTATCGGGGAACATATAATCGAAAACTGTTCGTGTTTATTTGACTTTTGTACACGCAGGTGTGTGTGTGTTTGCGCGCGCCTTTGTGCGTGTGTGTGCAGTTTACTCGGGTACAGCTAATTAAGCCGTCTCGGAAGGAGTAAATGATATTACTAGTCGTGAGATTTCAATGAAAACATATCCGTTCAAATTACAGTACAGCTTGTTGACAATGTGGCAGTGGTTGGGAATGAAAAATGCTGTAATTAGGCTGGCATTCACAAAATTCCAATTTATCTGTGGATCTACAAGAAATTGATTTTGCATTATGTCATTTTTTTAAATTAAGAATTGGACTGCTTTAATGGTTTGCTGGATGCTGCCAGCATGTAACTAAAGCCATTTTACTAGTGCAGAACAGGTGTTTTATCCCCTCCCACCCCCATCCCTGCAGCCCCAGGTGCACCCCACCTCCCCTATTTAGACATCTGTGGACCTATGCTTGTTAAATTATACAAGAAAAACACATGTCCCACCCACAGGTTGTCCAGCCCATTGGCAGGAGACATAGTTAGCACCCTAGAGTAACCAGAGTAACAGACAGAAAGTTATATTGATTGCCAGCCACGTCCCCAGTTGCTTCTATGATTGTTTTGGCCATCCAGCATTCCTCTGGTACGAGTCAAAATCCTTTTCAGGCCTTTCAGAAAAGGTTCTAGATGTGTGTCGCCCTGTTGTGCTCCTTGAGCAGGTCTTAGCTGGGCACGGGTGTTAGGCTCCAGGCTTTTCACAAAGATAGAGTTCACGCATGCAGCTTTCTCTCTCTCTCTCCCAGCAGGAAGTAGTCTGCTCTCAGCTTCCTGCAGTCCCACAGTCGATGGGTGGCTTTGTGGTGGAGAGCTGGTTTGTGATTTTTATCTCAATGCTCCCTCATGGCCATTCACATCCCAAGACAATGTTGACATATTGGTTTACTGTATGTGTCAACATAATGGCATGGCATTGACACTGTACATCTACCGTGTATTCTCCCTGGATATGTTATCAATATATTTCCTATTTTTATGGAGATAATTCTGATGTTTTTGATGATTTATATTGGCGACTAGTGTTGATGTCATGTTGCTTAAGTGTCTTGCTCTGAGAATGCTGGACAGACTGCACTTTGAGCCTTCCTTCCTCCATCAAACCCATGAAATCCCAGAGACCACTCCAATACAGAGCTGCTCAGTGTCTGGGAATGGATGGTTGTGGTCGCCCAGTGCCTCATACTGGGATAATAAACATTGTGACCTTTTCCATAAGCTACTTACAGGACTGTTTCACATTCTCTCTCTCCCTCTCACTCTCTTTCTACCACTCTCTCTTGTTTTCTCTCTCCTGCTATCCCTGTATATTTTTCCAATCTCTGTTGCTCATTCTCTCACACACACACACACACACACACACACACACACACACACACACACACACACACACACACACTCTCTCTCTCTCTCTTTGACATTGCAGTAAGTACATTGATGAAGCATCTACGGTGTAAATCTCAGGTCTGTTTTTCTCGTGGTTGTTCGGCCCCCAGTCAGCGCCCTGTCCTTGAGACAAATGGCTAAACAAGAGACCAGAGTTATTTTTAAGAAGAAGACAACAGATGGGAAGCAGCCAATTAGACTTGATTTTAATCTACAGCCCTGCGGTTAGGAGCCACGGTTAGCCAGACATTTGCTTGTGGTCTTTGTCCCTTGTCTGAGATGCTCCATTTGAACCATATTCTCTCAGGCATTTAATGAACTTGACTCCTTGAAAGCGTTCCATGGCCTCCGACTACTAACCCATAATGGCTTTGCGATGCTGAAATATAATATAGAGAGAGAGCACCTGTGTGGAAATGACTGTGAGCCAGCTCGGCAAATTGGACCTACGATATTAACACTGTCCTGTTTTGTCAGTGGTAATCGGCTGCTATAATTCCCCTCATTATGGCTTGGAGTTCCACTGCTGAGCCGTGCGGTGCAATTACCTGGCCTCTCTCTTACCAGCTCTTCACATAAAGACAATGAGGTATGCGGTGTTGCAATGTGTTAGGCTGCAGCACTAAGACTTCTTGTTGTGGTTTCTTTGTGCAGGGATGGTGGTGTGTACTTCCAGTCAACACTGATCTGATAGAGGTGCCTGCCCAAATGATGATCTCCTCAATCGAAAACGCAGTGCACATCGAATTTGTTTAGCTTGAATCAATTATAATCCACGGAACAAAATGGGGTTTGAAACAACACAAGAGACTCCATTTTAGATTTAAAAAAACGGGTTTCGGTGCAACACCTGTCCAGGATTGAACTGAATTTTTTCATGGAGGTTCGGAGAAAACCGTTAAGAATGAATTACATGAATATACTCACATGATGGACTGCTCTCCTGTTAAATAAAAACGAGTCAGCAAACGGATATTACAGTTGGCCAAGATCAAACTGGCCATCCTTGTTCCTCCGCCAGGAGACGCGTACAGAGGATGACCTTGTAGATACAGATGAAGATCTCAATCCTCCAGAGACCTGTAGGCTGCCGTTCTAAAAATAAAGCGCCAAATGTGAGCTGTTTAACTGACGGGAAAATTCTAGTCTGACAAGGGGAATCACCGCTGTGACCTCATTTTCCCTGAGAACATCATGACTTGAATGGCGCTAAATGCTTGGTCTCCGACCAAGACCTGGAGATGTAGGGTGTGGAGATCATGGGGCAGAGGACGGGCAGGCTTTGTCTCTGGGGGGGGGGGGGGGGGGGGGCACGACAGGAGACAGACAGCGGCTCCTCGCTGACAGTGACTCGGCTGTTGTCGGTGACACTTTCGGTAGCCGCTACGCCGTTGTCGTTGTGTCCCGATTGTGTCAGCTTCCGTCGGGGCTGACAGGGGGGGGGGGGGTAGCCCTCCCATCTGGGTCAGATTCCCCGGCTCTGCTACGTGCCACGCATGCCGACGAGATGGCATCTTTACTCGGGGGGGGGGGGGGGGGGGGGGGGGAGGACCTGAGCCAGACAAGCTAACCGCCTGTGACATCGGACGCATTGGAATTTAAGAAGCGGACACCGGGAATCAGCCCCAGTTTGCCTCAAGCGACGGGCTACGCCTGGAAAGTGACATGGCAGAGTCTGGGGTGTCGGAGTGGATCTGTAGGCCAGAGGTCTGAGTGGAGGGGGTGACACTGTTCTCTGATTGGCTAGTAGGTGGACTCTCTCTCTCTCTCTCTGTCTCTCTGTCTATCTGGACGACTACTCGCTATGGCCTCTGCCATGCCTCTAACCTGGGATACGAGAGGGGAGGTAGAGAAATGAAGAGGAGTGGAGGAGAGGGAGGGTATGAGAGAAAAAGAGGGAATTCCACATCTTTAGGATTTGTGGGTTTGTGCGTGCGTGCATGTACAGCATATGGGAGGGAGGGAGGGAAAATACCCCAACCCTCCACCCCATTCCAGGCACATTAAATGGGTTCCCCCTCCGTCTCTCTATCTCTGTCTCATTTTTCCTCTCCCTATCGCCTGTCAGTGTGTATTCAAGCCTGTTCATCTCTGACAGAGGGGAGAGAGCGCCTACTGTGAGTACGTTAACCTCACATAGAACAAGGGGCTCCATGGCAGAACAGTTTGCTGCTTTTACCAATCAAATGTGAGGCAAGGAGGTGTGGTATTGATTCAGAAATCACATGAGAGCCAGGCAGAAATGGTACCCATTGCTTCAATGAATACTGCATGTACAGTAATATACTTTGGTGAAACTCCCTATCTCTAGAGTTTATGTTTATTTAATGAGTTTTACTGCATTGCACTACCCCACACACTGCTGAGGTTTCCATTTCATGTTATGGCTCTCCACATACGAGCTCACTGAGAGCTCAGACTCTCAGAGACTACATCAGCAGAAGTTTTTTGTGAGTGAAAATGTAAAAAAAAAAATATATATGAATAACTTGACCTTTTTTTTCCTTTCTAAGAACAGTTTTTATTGTTGACGGATAATAATGATAATAGACTTTATTTATAAAACAAATTAATAATAATAATAAGACTTTATTTATATAGCACATTTCACACAAGAATTGCAGCTTAAGGTGCTTTACCTAAAATCAATAAGACAAATATACAAGAAAATAAAACCCTTCTGAAGCTGCAGTTTTTGCGATATCTCGAGCCACAGTCTTTGTGGTATCTGGTGATGATTGCAACAAATCCTTATTGTATGTTGTGTCGACTGACATGAGCGATCACACTACGTCAGGCTGAAATTGAGTGGAATCACAATCGCGGCTGATGGTTAGTGATGATAGATGCATGTTTATTCCTACAGGCACAATGAGACCCAAATGATATCGTAATGACCATATCGCAAATTGGCAAGCATAGGTCGGTTCCTGCTTGCCCCTCCATAATGAGAGCAACAGCAACTTAAACCCTACAGACCGTTTTTCTGGCTCAGCTAATGCATCTCTCTCTGTCTCTCTCAGACTCCTCCACCAGCAGGTCGAAGTCTGTTACTGATTGCTTCGACCTATCGAACAACCCCTTTTTGCACCTTCGCCTCAGACACATCTCCGCTTTACTTCTCACTCGCCCTGAGCTCACAGCAGCTACAAAGCAAGGGCTTAAAGTACATTTTCAGCCACCTTTCGCCCATGCCGGGGCTGGTTTCATGTGGGGTTTGTGTATCGGACTCTCAAGCCATGTTAAGGACACACAGGCCGGTCACCAGGACGACCGTCCGCTCATTTTAATGTCACAATGACAGAACGTGAGACTTGTAGCTGAACTCCTTGGAGAAACCTGCGAGAGTCCTCTCTACCACCTGGCCCAAGTGTCACCTCACCTCTCCTCCCTTCTCCCCCATCTCTCACCTCTCCCTCCTTCCTCCATCTGTCTGCTCCCCTCCATCCTCTCTCCTTTTCCCTTTCCCTTAACTCTCCTCCCCTTCCCTCTCTCCTCTCTTCCCCTCCCTACCCTCGCCCCTGTCCTCCCCTCCTCTCCTTTCTCCTCCATCCTCTTCTCCCCTTCCTGCCTCCCCTCTCTCCTCTCCTCCTTTCCCCTCCCTCCTCTCCTCCCATCCCCTTCTCCTCATTTCCCCCTCCCTCTCCTCCCATCTCTCCAAGTCTGACATATGATAGGCTTGGCACAGCCAGCCAGGGGGAGGAGGTCTGTTCTGCTTTTTGAATATTTCACAACCCCTGGCATTTTATCCAGTAATGAGCCTAGACAGTGAGGAGGGGAGACGTATAATGGAGATGAGAGAGAGAGAGAGAAAGAGGAGTGTATGGCGAGAGAGGCAGAAAGGGAGACACGGTGGCATTAATCCCTGTGCTTTGCTACAGTGTTAGAAGACACTAGCGAGGAACAGGGGAGACTCTTTCTCCTCCACAGTGAAAGTGTGTGGGTGAGATCTCCTAAAGCACAGGGTCTGACTGCTTGCCAAAGGTGTGAAGTCTGTGGTGTGGGCAGCACTCTACACCTCACCTTGTGCCTCCAAGTAATTGGTTACAGGGAATTATCAGAAGTCAAACAAGGAGGATTTCCCAGACTTAAAGAGGTGCTGGGCGAAAAGCAGTGGGAAGTTCTAAGCCCACAAAGGATAACACTCAGGCCAGGCGGATTGATCGTGATCAAGCCTGTTTGAGGTCGAACCGAATTGAAGCTTTAAATCCTTGGAAAACAGACCGATTTAGAGCATGCTCAGCGCGGCGCAGACTCGGGGGAAATGAGTGAGTGCGGAGAGTGCCTCTGTGGTCTCTGTTGTCTGAATCAGACCTGCTGTTTTCTGCTCTCTGTTTCAGCTGGCCGACACAGAGGCAGCGCATGTGTCTCCCCCCCCCCCCCCCTTCATCCTCCCCCGCTCCCCCCCGCTGTAGCTGGTATCAGACGTTCCCAAGCCATCCTCCAGACCCCTGTGCATCTCATCCAGTGATGAGGTCGACCTGAGATCTGTTGGGTCAGTGTAGTTATGCCGCCCCCCCCCCCCCCCCCACCCCCCCAAAACAAAAAATAATTAAAAAGTAAAAAAGAAAGCAAAAAACAAGCCCCACAAAAAATCATCTCGATATGTTTCTGCTCCAGTTCAGGATGAGTCTTGGGAGATGGTGAGCAAACGTGACAAGGGCACGGCTAATTAGATCCGTACGAATAAGGGAAAGATTCGCCCCGCGGCCACACGCGCCGCGTCACCATGTGGCTGTCTGTGAACACGACAACCACACCGACGAGTCAGCGTCTTGTCCCCCCCCCTTGCTCCTCTCTAGGAGCTAATGGGGTCTCGTTTATCAAGGCCCGACTGCTCCACAGACCCAGACAGAGATGATCTAGCGGCCTGCTTGTCATCCTTGCGGCCCGCCCTAATGAAGCAGACGCCGACGCTGGCGTGCTGACAGGGCGATGG
The DNA here is from genome assembly GCF_054491055.1 of Hypomesus nipponensis. Taxonomy (NCBI): domain Eukaryota; kingdom Metazoa; phylum Chordata; class Actinopteri; order Osmeriformes; family Osmeridae; genus Hypomesus; species Hypomesus nipponensis. The sequence continues at coordinate 6,634,892 of NC_140376.1, read as the reverse complement.
CGGATGCGTCACGGATGGAGGATCCCGCTCTCACGTGCCCCCAGAGCTGTGTGAAAACCCTGGCGCTTTTGGGGGAGTCTGAGAAGTTTCCCAGGCGACTCAAGTCCGTTTTGGAAGAAGCGATATTCCAACATCAGCGGTGGATCTTTTCTTCGCAGGACATTTGTGAAAAGAATATTTTGAAACATGGTTGTAAATGAGTGATGATGGTGGTCCTAGACCCTCAATAAGTCTATCAGGATCCCCCCAAATAATGTGCTGTTTTTGTTTGGGGGAGTCCCACTAAATCTTGAGACCCAACTACATTTCAAGAGTGAATAATCCGGTTGGCTAATCTTAAATTATCGTGCAAAATGTTCAAATTCCGAAAATACGATTTCGTAACGAGTGAAAAAGATACATGCCCACTGAAGGAATTCTTGCCTTGCACTCATCCTATCCTGCTGTCCTTTCTCCAATGGCAGCCAAGAGCAGTGTTCTGCCAACAACTGTATCAACTGCACCCGGGTGCCAAATCCAAGTGTTCACCCATGTCCTAGCCAGGGGCAGGGGAGCGATCTGTTCTGCTGCATATTTTAGGAAACCCATGTTAGATGACACTCTCGTAGAGATGGCCTGAAGACAGAGGCAACTTGTACCGTTTGAAATGGGTGCAAAAAAGCCAGTGTGTGCGTAAATGAGCCACAAACCAAGGAGTGGCACCGTGGAATCAACGAAGATGTCCTTTGTGTGTTTGGAGATAGAGAGCCCTCTCTGTGCCTTTTTAAATCCCTCAGTTCAGCCGTGAGGACTGCTGGGAGAGGGATGACGCCAGGAGAGGGATAAGGCTTCCAGGATGCCCTGCCGTCGTGTAGCCCTGATAGCGACAGGTAGCTGAGTCAGGGCCTGGTCACATCGCTCTGGGACGCCTGAAAGAGAACCCTGGAAGCTTCCTTCGGTACCACCTGGCTGAGGTTCTGTCTCTCCTCACCTCTATCCCTCTTGTCGAGCCCCTTCATCTTCCCTCATTTCCCCTCCCACAGCTCCTGTCTCCTCTTCCTCTCTTTTCCTCTCCCAGTCTCTCCTCCCTTCTTCTCCTGTCTCCTCCACTCCTCCTCTCTTCTCCCCTAACTACTGGATAATTACACCAGTCTGGAGATGCAGTTGGCTTCCAGGGCACGTGGGGCCCTACAGCATCACGCCTGTGATGGGGGGGGAGCGCGTCTCTCTGACCCCTGTCAGGTTTTGCGCCGCGCCGCACTTTGAACAGTTTGTCCTCCACCTCCCTCCGACGACTCTGTCAAAGCGCTTTACGGGGGCGAGCAGATGACCCCCTCATTACCCTCCGGTCGACAGGCCTGCATTTGGAGAGGCTTTTAATGGATGTTTATGAGATGCGTCGTGGTCATTATTGGTCCGCTGATGCTGAATTAATAAGCGCTCCCATCGTGTCTGACCATGGAATGTTGATGTGCCGTTCCCTCTGAGGGGAGGGGAACTGAGGTTGATAAAGGGGAGGAGAGGGGAGGGGAAGGGAGGAGAAGGGAGGAGAGGCGAGAGGTGAGGAGGGGAGGGAGCAGAGAGGAGCAGTGGTCAGGGTCGGCCAGCAGGGTTGGTTTGTTTATAATTAGTTTCTCGTTACGACGCCTGTGTACGAGTCCAAAACCTCCTGCAGCAAGCCCTCCGGAGGTCACCTGACACACAGGAAGGAAACTGCAGCTGCTAGCTCTGCACACTGATAAACAGAATACAAATCACAACAATGACTCCCTAAGGCCAGTGGCACCACTGTGTGTGTGTTACAGAGGGGAGAAAACGTTAGCTTTGGCCTTCCAGTTTATCTGCTTCATATGAGAATTCCAGTTTAGCTGCTTCATATAAGAATTCCAGTTTACAGTCGATGGCTTTGTTCTCTTTGTTGACATGCACAGACACAAAGTAAATTGCATGTTTTTTTTCGCTGTTGTGCTGTAATGCACTGTGATGTCTGTATGAGGAAGCATCAGAGGGACTCATGTACTACATCTCCCAGAATGCCATTTGTTTTACCCAGGCACCAGGACTAGCAGATGGAGGGGGGGGGGACTATTGCGCCCGATTTAATTGGCCGAGACGTGAAACCTCTAAAGGCCGGTAATGCGCCATGATGGAGGAGCACTTTGCCACGCTGGCGTGAGTTGTTTATTTCAGCCGTCCCATGTCAAGACGCCTGCGTAATAGATTTCAAAGATTGGGGCTTTAAACTGCGTTATAAGCTGAGCATGAAATCCCGTGTATGAATTGTTTATGACATGTTGTTCAATAATTTGACAGCGGAGGAGGAGGAAACCCCTGTGAGGCCTTCTGGGAACATCCAATACACGACTGGGTCTGGTTACAGGGGAGGTTTGAGCCTGGGGTTTAGTCTGTAAGGCCGGAAAGTGAGGTAGACCCTGGGTTAGAGGCTGGGTTGTGGTCTGTGAGGCCGGAAGGTGAGGTAGAACCTGGCGTAGAGTTTTATTCTGTGGGGCTGTAAAGCATGATAGAGGCTAGCTGTGAGGCTGAGTCTTTGAGGCTGTGTCTTTGAAGCTGTCGAAGAGCCGGCTAGAGGCTGATGTTAAAGGCTGAGTCAGGAAGGTTACAGGGGTCATCGGAGGTCTGTGTGGAGTGTAGAGGCTGGGGTAGAAAGCCCTGGAGCTGTGTAGAGGCTTGCTGAGAGGCTGGAGGCCTGGATACCTTGCAGACCCCTCCACACACACACACACACATACCCCCCCCGTTCTCTGCCTACCTGCCTGCCATCACCTAGTGATTAATGTCGTGGGGGCCAGCCTGCCAGGCCCAGCCCCACTGGCCCCATCTCCAGGGCAACACGGAACACTGAACACGGATCAAAACGGTATTACGCACACGGAGCAACAAAAACAGAAGCAGAAGTTTCTTCAATTTTTCCTCACGCATGCCAGCCAGCCTCACCCTGCCTCTGCTCCGGGGCGAGGACAGGGAGATCCAGGCTGCTCGCAGGCCTTGTCCCCAGCTCCGGGTTGGGTTTTGCTGGAGCGAGAAGAGAGGTGTGAAAACTGTAAGTGATCCTGAGGTGGGACGACACCGCTGCTGGAAGCAGAGAGAAATCATAAATTGTCCTGAGTTTTTTTTCTTTTTGGGGGGTGGGGGGGGGATCGGTGGAAGCAGCCTAACAACCACACTAAAATAAGCGACAGAGTGAGGAATCCTGGCCCTGGACGAAGTTGTTTTATACTTTTCAGCCTTGACGTTTTGGCATGTGGTGAATGTTGTAACCACTGAATGATCCACCTCTCTCCCCTCGCGGAAACGCCCCAGTGGGACTCATTCAGGGTCAATTTTATGATGAGTGCAAATGTTTCTCCATTATAGCATATGAAAGGGGGAAAAAAAGTGGTTATTGCCATTCATTACAAGTGCCTAATGTGAGCACATCTAGAGTCCGGCTAACAGGGTGGGATGTTCCCGATAAGCACTTTTTGATGTCCTCACTGATTGAAGATGAGCTGCATCCAAATACGCTCACTGCATCTGTCTTTCTCCATATCACTATCTCTCTACCTCTCAACGACTCATACGCCAAGCGTCCGTAATAACAGAAAGCACATTAAGGCCTATTGACGTCGCTGGCGCTCTCCGTGTTTTAGCTTGACTGCACTTTTGTACGTAAAGATTATCTATAATGAGGCACCGTGCCGAGTTACATAGTTTTGTACTCGCTTCTGGTTGTTTTAGATGGACTATTCCTAACTGCTGTTTACAGGAAATGACACGGCAGGTGCTTCTTCACCTTGATATCTGAGTGGATATTAACAGAATTTAAAGTGGAATGCGATCAGCTTTTTCCCCCTTGTCTTGGGCTAACTGTGTCATCGTGGTGGACGTCAGAAGCAGGCCGTATGGTTTGTGTGCGTGATGTTCCTTCAATTCGGACCTCGTTAAAATAAGCACGGACAACTTGTTTATTTCAATATTGCCCTGCTACAATTGTCCCAGAGCTATGATAGACAACTTCTGTTGTTGGACCTCGCTACAACTCAGACGCTGGTCGTGGCCTGGTCAAAAGACAGATATGAGGAGGACTGCAGGTCAGTCTCCTACACGCCTTTCTCCTCTGGCTGTGAGGTGACCGACTGACTGGGACTGCTCGGTCTGAAGTCTGTCTGCCTGACTCTGTTCCAGACGGTTGTTGAGTTGTAATAAACTCCCCATGTCGCAGTCTGAGGCTAATGACAGTGTCAAGCAAGGGGGTGGGGGTTGAGGGAACAGACTTTTTATGACTGATCAGGTCTCAACACTGTGAGACCCCTCCGGCTCCAGTCAGGATGGGGGGGAGAGCTTGCTGCCCCGCCTCACAAAACCTTCCCAGAAGCCCTCACACCCTTCTGCTCCCAATTTCCGACTGCATAGACGTACCATCGTTATGATTTTTTTAGGTTTTTTTCGCAGGCACAAAATGTGCCGGTGGATTCTTTTGGTCTCGCAGCTCAAAGGGACATCAGAATTTGTCTGAAATGTTCGTGATGCATACAGAGTCTGCAGATGAAAGTGGCGGGCTGAGAGGCTACGTCGAACCCTCCTTCCTGCAGGCCCCTCTGGCTCCCATGGCGACCATTGTGGCCCGGCATTTCAATGCCGCTATTCAGCGAAGAGTTTTGAAAGGAGTCCTGCATTACCACTGAGGGTAACGCAGCATCCTTCCTTTAACAGGCCGCATCGCTGGCAAACCTGAGTGACGCTTTGATGACAGGCTGTCGTCTCTGTCTTTCTTTGGGCGTCTTAAACATTGGATTTTCGATGTGTTTTTGTTGTGGTTTTGATTAAATTGTTTCTTTTGTTATAACACCCACCCCATTTGCATTCAGTGCCAATCGAAAGCCCCTCAAATACAAAATCCCTGCTGTTGGTCGTCTAAAAGGGCGGGTAGGTAACGGTTCCTTGATTGTTTCGACGTGGGCTCAAGACTATCATTCAGCGTAAACATCCAAATCGGTTAACGGACATGACGAGTGGATGACATTAGACCGACGCACCCCCCTTGATTGCGATGATTGCAGTAAGACCTCGCTCTTATTAGAACCAACCTCTGGTAATGAGATGAAGGACGCCTGGCGGTGACAAGGGCCACGTCCAGATGGTGCAGAGCCACTAGGCTACTGCGCCCAATCACAAGCTCTGACAGATGGAACAGGTGCTCCACTCAGGTAGGCAGACATCCAGGTGAAAGGTGAGACTTGTTCCACAGAGAGTCAATGGCACAGTGCGATCCTAGAAAGAACATAAAAAAAAATAGTTAATATGGAAAGATATCCCAGATGTGAGATTGTGATTGTGTGTTCTTTTCAATTTTCGTACGCTTTGCAGTGGAAAAACCCCAGCATGAGCTGTCGAGATAGGTGAGCCACGCCACGGCCACTGAGTAGCATGAAAATAAATATGGAAAAAAACTGGCGTTTTCTTTCAAATGCAGTGTGATGAACTGCCCCAGTTGGAGGAAAGCAGATAAGTCTCTAACGACTGTGAATAAAAAGTCCTCCCTTTTTTAAATGGAGTATGGGAACAGGGTGTCTGTGAACCCTTCTGCAAAAAATTGATTGTGTTTTAACAAAAAATTGTTCTTGAGGCTCCTCAGACATAATCCATTGTCAAATATTCATTATAGATAGCCTCACGGAGTCTTGGTCCTGAACATGTCTGCAGCAGTATTACTGTCCCTGTTGAGTATTACATATTATTATGATAGCATTATGGTTCCAGGGTGCTGTAGCAGTAGTATGACAGTGTCTAATTGTCTCCTCTCTGAGTCTGCTGTGAGCAAGGGCCAAATAGTCAATCACACATTGGGGGGGGCAGCTGGGGGACTTCCTATACTGGATATTTACCATCCATAAATATGTGCCAAATGTCTGTCTGATTTTGCGCTCCTAACTCACTCATTGATGGTGCACAAGAGGACAAAGGTATAGGGAAAACATGACATGAATTTCAGGAGAATTAGGTTTTGTTAATGTCTAGTGTAAGGCAAGTTGATTTGGGAAATGGAGCGGCCGGGATTTGATATTTTCGGAGCTGGAAAGAAATACGTACTAGCAGTCACATGGATATTGCCCACATAATCATACAGTAGGATCAGATATTGGGGGGGACGTGTCCCCCTGACCCCCCGTAGAGTTACGCCTCTGGCTGGGAGACGGCACCTATACCTGTACAAAAAAAAAAGTGATTTGATGTGACGTTGACCATGATTCCCTGTTCCTCCGCAGTTAAACCGACCATCATCGACGTGGACATTTATGTGAACAGCATCGGGCCAGTGTCATCCATCAACATGGTAGGTGAATGAATGTTGTCGTGCCACAATACAAATGTTATGTTGTATGAGCAGTGTTGTGTGGACTGTACACTTGTAGATAGCTTTCCCAAGCAGGCACACAGGCACAATAAGACACACTGACACTCACTCACACACACACACACACACACACACACTTTCAGACTCTCTCTTGGATTCCGTTGTGGAGGCGTGGACCAGTGTTTGTACGTTGACTGCCGAGCCGGAAGCCTCCATTGTTGCGTGATGATTTGTAGCTTTCAGTCACAGTTCACAGCGGACCTGGGAGGTGTAAAAGTCATCTCGAGTTCCTTAGGGAGAGGAGGATAACTAGGAGGGAGGGTGAGAGTGAGAGATCAGAGTGGGTGAAAGGGGAGCTTAGTTGCGGATAATAGAAGGTGGGAGGGAAGGAGAGAGAGCGAGAGAGAGCGAGAGAGAGCGAGAGAGAGCGAGAGGGAGTGCGGGAGTGCGGGAGGGATAGAAAGTGTTGAAAGAGGAAAACCTGCTCAAACCGGAGGTGGAGAAGGGAGTGGATAGAAAAGTACAAAGTTGAAAGCAGACAATTCATGAGAGGGACATGCGAAGCGTTTCCCAGAACAGAGGAAGAAGGCCTGTGTTTAGGCTGTTGGACGGGTGGCTGGGATTGGGGTTAGGACCTTTTGTGTGTGTGTGTGTGTGTGGGGCGGGGGGAACGCTGGCAGACTTGAGTTTGGAGACCGGCATATGTGAAGTGTGAAAAGAGTGCTGAGCCAAACAGAAAGGAAACATTTCCTCAGAGATCTTGGGAGAGCAGAGGTCCTCTCTGCTGCTTCAACAGACGAAGCAAGCTCTGCCTCTCTGAGGAGGAAAACCCAAATAATGAGGTAACTATCTGAACCAGCAGGCCTTATCTATTAATTAACTACTAAAGAGAGCATTTCATCCACTTCCTTTAATTCCTCAGGAACAGGGTAAAGCGAGGCATGAAATGCGCTCCAAACCTGATTCGTGAGAGGTTTCAAGGTCATGATGAGTCGGGCCAGGTGAGGTTGACTTGGTGACGCCATGTCTAATCCTGGAGATCCCAAACACTGGTGATTACCAGCGCTGTGTAGGGTTGGTTGGCATGTGCTTGTACAATCTGCAGGCTCCTGTAAAGCATGCTTCAAGAAGCGTCAACAGTGATCACGGGCCTATTAATCTAGCAGGGTTTCAACTACAGTCCACTTGATCCAATTTAGCAATCAATTTAGCAATCAATTAATTTCGGTTTATTGCCTCAGTCTTATGAACTGTCAGAGTAATAAAAACATTTTTTTTAAACATATAGCTTTTACATCTCAAAATTGCTTCCAGACTGTTATAGTATCTCCCCATCTCCCAATAACTCACTTATGCTCTGTGACAATTTAATTCTCTGGGGAAATGCCAGAAGTACAATAGTAGTGGGAATGAGAACATTAGTAGTTTATAATGGTGTTTCACAGGCTGTTGGATGATCAGTCACAGTACAGAAAAGTCAATGTGCAACCGTCTGCTGGTACACACAACGTGTTTTCCATCTTGCAAAACACCTTCCAAGTCAAAATACCACAGTCAACAAATGAAACAACATGTCTCCCTTAACCCATCTCCATCTATCTCAAAGCACACAACAACAATAACATTTTGGAGGTGTTTACAAATCGATATTTATGATATTTCTCTCTGAAGCATAGTGTGTTTGCATGTTACAGTATGGTATATGGTTTGACAAAGCTGATACAGTAGAGTAGTGGATGTTACTGTTCTGTACATCATCTCAATGCCAAATAGTAATCACGATTGGCAAGCTAAAATTCCTTCTGAATGGATTGTGTCTCTCTAGTCTGTCCTGTGCAGCTAGACAAGTTAATTTCCCATCGCTTTCTTTCACTGAGGGCAATCTATCAATCCAGCCATTTTGTCACTTCTTTATTGTTTTCTGATGTCTGCAGAGTGTACAATTAAAACTGGGATGACGTCTCAAGGAGATGGATGTTGACAGAGTCGTTGTGCATCATGAATGGCGATGCGTGCGCCGCAGTCTCACAAAGACACTGTATGATAAAATGATAACTAACACAACACAGGCAAGAGTATGTGTATGCTGTGAACCCAATACATTCAGAATATTCATAACTTTGGGGGGAAACTGATAACATCAAACTATTTAAGCCATCAAATAAAAATCTTTAATCACACAGTAATCTATATAATCTATTGATATAATTCATGGTTTTTTTTCCACTATAAGAGATAAGATTGCTTAGTTTGATGTAGTCAGTTTCCACAAAAGTTGTGGTTAAACCCCTTTAAGGTATCATTATTCTCTTCATCACTGGCCCCATTTTCCAGTTCTTATTCATGCTCATCCCTCCATTGCCGAGGACTCAGGAAGACAATCAAGAAACCCCCCCCCCCAATCTGACAGGGACGGACGCAGAACGCTTCATGGATAATTTACCGCCAATTTACTAATCGGGCGATCATTATTCAAGAGCATGCTGGGAGATCCTCGAAGAAAAGCAGATCAAGCTTTTAATTGGTATGCGCGTCGTGTTGCCCAATCATTGTCAGGTAGAAACCATTCTCTCAACGTCCACTGTTGGCTGGGGTTGGGGGGGGGGGGCGGTGTTGGGGGTCTCCTACTGGTCGTCTTGTAATTGGAAGAGTAAATACGACTCGGAGGAAGAGTGTTGAGTTAATCATTTATTTTATTAAAGTCTTGTTATCTTTGCTGTGATCCAAAGTGGATGTCATATCCCAACGAGCTGGCAAAGCAAGAAGTTTTTTCGCAAACCGGGTGAAGGGGTGACTGTCTCGTTTGTGGAGGTAATGAGAGTATACTTTTTGTGTGTGTTTGCGTCCTTGTTGCATACGTGGGAGACAGGAATAGATGCTAAAGAGGATGTTGAGACATGGGTCTCTTTCAGCAGCACCTTGGTGATGCAGTTCAAACAGACTCCAGGATTACAGCTAACAATGCTTTGAAAGGGAGGAGGGCTTAGTGAATCCATCGGGTCATGACCACCACAAAACACTACTGATACCTCCCGCGGAGGCGCGAGGGACCAGCCAGGGAGACTGTCCTCCGCCTGTCCTGCCGCCTCCCACAAGACCGGCTGGGAACAAAAACACCAGCTTTCCTTTTCTTTCGCCCTAAGCCTCGCCACACTCCATTACCCTCAGGGCTCCAGCCCCTCAGACTGTGCAATGATCCGGTGGACAGCTTGCTGCCTTTTCCTGCCCATTTAGAATACACATCATCTGTTCTCTTGGGGGAGAAAGCAGGTCACCCAACAGCCTCACCTGCCCGTACCGAGCCGAGGGCGTCTGTGTGCTGTTAGACGGAGATGAGACCCGCGGAAGGCCCCATCGTGAGCCGCATCCTGATGTGAGGGAGGCGTGTTTCCTTTGCGACATGGGACACGTCGTGTCCCCCAGATTGCGGTGACCCGATTTTCTTTTTTTACGACGACAGCGTAGTCGTGTGTCGCATAGGCGGCCGCCTTAGCTGCAAAGTGCTGTGGGAAACCCTGGATTCGGGGATGGTTTTAGTGCAGTGGTTGACTGCAGATCCAGGGGACGCGGGTTTGAATCCCCCCTCTACTGGTAAACAAATGCGGGGGTCAGACGGCTGAACGGTTAGGGAGTCAGGCTATTAATCAGAAGGTTGATGGTTTGATTCCTGGCCATGCCAAATGATGTTGTGTCCTTGGGCAAGGCACTTCACCCTACTTGCCTCGGGGAGAATGTCCCTGTACTTACTGTAATTCGCTCTGGATAGTAGCATTTGCTAAATGACTCGATGTACTATTATATTTGACAGCAAGATGACCACTTCCCTACACTTTGCTTAGTTGACATTGTTATCCAAACTCCAACTGCCCCTAAGGCCTGAGGTAACTTGATCAGTCAGCAAAAACAATAGACTTTATAAAATAGTTTCTAACACCCCACTCCAGTTTCTGTTAACATAACGTGAGGGCTTTGCCTCACAATGCTGCCTGTCAGCCCAGGTGAAGGGTTCTCCTCACCCTCTACAAGGAATACACTGTCCCTGGGTGGGGGGTGTGATTGTCTTCACCACAAGGAGTGATTGTGAAGGAGTAGGAAACAGAGAGAGAGCGAGAGAGAGAGACACCGACAGAGAGTGAGAGAGACAGTCTTTTATCAGCTTTAGAACAACAAGGCTGAATTCAAACAATGTGGTTGGACACATTGCGCGAGCGGATGATTGGCTAGTTGATTTGTTGAATCTGGCTTTAGTGTAAAAGCATAGTCATTTGTTTTCCTGCGAAACTTGACGGCTTTGCTAAGTTGTTGCTATTCAAAGACCATTACCATGGTTTCCTGCAGACTTTGGATTAGAAAAAGAGCTCAGGGTTTCAATAGCAAATGTTCTGTAGAATGATGCACTCCTATTTGAAGGATTGATGGCACACCTAATCAGCTGGTTGCCTTGGTGCATTTTAAATCACAGCCATATATCTGTTGATTGAATCTGACAGTATGATGCTAATGGATGAATGACAACTGTCATTAGAGTCTGTCAAGAGGAAACCAGTTAGTTCTCCCCAGACAATGGCTGTCGTTCTCCCTGACGTAACCTAAACTGAGAGGAGCTCCTAGTCCTTAGAAATTATTCATCCTAACATTTGAGCTAAGCTCTGCTGAAGATCCTGAAACAGAAGAGACAAGGATGAGGAAAGCTAAATCTGTCACAACACAGTTTGACACAAATTAAAGAATGCATGCTGGTCACCTCGAGTGACACATCAGTACAAAGTATTTTTTTATTAGCTTTTTTGATTGATTTGCATTGGTAGATTTGTTCCTTGAAATATCCTTTGAGTTTGTTTCCACACATGTTGTCTCCTGCACAATCTTGGGGCCAAAGCTGAATGTCATCATAACAGTCTTTTTTTTTTTTCTGTCATTTGTTGTATGATAAGAATCCGACACCAGAAACTATCAACACCCACATCTCCTGAAATACATTTCCCAAAAAAACAACAAAGCCTCTTGACATTGTGGGGAAGATCAGAGGATAAAAAGTTAGTTTTTTTTCTACTTACACAGTGCACTGTTTGGTGTGGTTATAAGACCTCCAAACTGTGTATTTGTTATCATATTTTACATGCTGTAGGTCATTTATTAACTACAAGACATTCCGTGTTTTTAGAATAGTCTCAAGTACAAGCACAGTCATTATGTGACAATGGGTTCAAACAATCACAAGCCTTGAGCAGAATTTTCTTTCCCATTATGTTCATTCCTGTCTCTTATGAATTTTGCCTATTTAGCCCAGGTACTCAGACATGCAGGATCATCTTAAGATGCCTGACTGGTTAATGGATATGTCTTTTCAGAGTTAAGATCTCTCCGTCCTTCTTTTGCCACTTGCTGTGCCGGAAAAATAGATTGTATATTTTGCATTTTGAGGTTCGTACTGTAAATGAAGAAGCAAGTGAAGCACTTTGCACCTTCTGTTCCATTTCCTTCTTCTCAGAAAGCAGGTGCAGCTCTGTCGTCAGGGAACAACAGTCATTTGTATTTTCTTCATTCGATAACTTACCATGATTACCACAGAGGAAGTCTTCTCTCACTTGACAAGGTGAGTCATCCTGTATGAGAGACTAGAGCACCCATGAAACACTCCAGGTATTTCACGTCCTCTTGTGCTCATGAATCAGAGGATGCCAAGGAACGAAACCAAAGGGCAATTGGCAAAAACATAAAAAAACAGACACAGTTTTATGACCATGTTTATGACAGGGATGAGGGTCCAAAGACTTGTTGTTTTTCTCACACGTCCGATCGACCAGATCCTGCGAGAAAGCCGTGAAATGCCCGTGACTGACTCACAAAAAAATAAAATAAATAAATAAAGACTCCAGTTCCCCTCATTAAAGCATCCGATTTTTGAGATGGCTGCCACAACTTGAGGTGGCTATTTTTAAACATCTTGGTCACTCAGTGTCCAAGGCAACCAGGCCTGAGCCCAGGAAATCCTAGCGAGGCTGAAGCCCCTAGTGAAGAAAGGGAGGTGAACGGGGTGTGTGTGGGAAGGGGGAAAGCTGGGCTGCCTAACCTCATGGGAAATCGGTCATAGTCACCTCAATCCACCCCCCACCCCCCCCCTTCTCCTCGCGTATAGAAAACCAGCTCCAGCTCACCTCAGTTGGTTACTATGACGAGGACCCTGTGATCTCCAGTGTTGCGACGCCTCCTCGATACTCCCCCGGTCACGGTCGCTGGGTGCTGGGTTAATGGAACTCCCTCCAGGATGTCACCTGGAGGCTCGTTGACGCCGTACAGTCACATGACCAAGAGGCCGCATCTTCCCAGCATGTATTGAGTTGATGTAAAAAGAAAAGTAAAAAGAGATTTGCGACTGCTGTTTTAAAAAGGCTGGAGAAGCAGTAGAATAATGGGAAAGGTAGGTCAGCAAATTTACAAATACCCCCGGACAAAATTATGGATAATATGCATTTGGGTCTCTGGAGCCATATTTTTCCCTTGATTAGCCTCAAAGATGCATCTCATTTTTGCAATCTTCTGGGTTGAGGATTTGGGTAATGAAGTCATCAGAATGAGCATCTCCTAATCAGGTTGTTGGTTACGCCATAATCAGAACAGATCACTGTGGAATACTAATATTCTAGAGTGGTTCAATCACTGAGTAAATGCATTTAAATAAAAAAATATTTCCAAAGATTTTCGAAAACTTGTGTTTCTCACACACACGAGGGACCACGCTATTCTCGCCTTGGGCATCCTCTCTCTGTCTCTCTCTGTCTCTCTCGCTGTCGATCTCTCTCTCATCCCCTCTCTCTCATCCCCTCTCTCTCTTCCCCCTCTCTCTCTCTCTCTGTGTGTCTCCCCCTCTCTCTCTCTGTTTACTCCCCCTCTTTCTCACTTGTACTCTTTCTCCTCATCCACGCATACACTCTCCCTCTTTCTCTCAATGAACCTTAACCCTTAACACGCCGCTACCTAATTCCCTCAACGGTAAGAAAAGTGGGTTATCCAGGGACTTCTGGGTTTCCTTCGATTGTCTTTCCTGAGGTCCGTCTCTGTGGGGTTGGAACCAGCAGCCCCCACACTGTCACTTGAGGGCGAGCAACGTCAGAAAATAATCACTGTGGACGAGGAGGGGCACTGGGCCTGTGTGGAAGGAAGCGGATTGCGAAGGCAGACCTCCATGATTATGGGCAATGGTGGTACTGGAGCCTGTGGAGTCAGGTGTTGATTAGGAATAGTGCTGAATATAAGACGTGGTAAGTTTGAGTTAGAGTTACTTCTATGAAGTGTAAAAGGCCCACTTGCTGACAAGACACTGCGGGAGAGTGTCCGCGCTCACGTAAGCACAAGCAGAAAAGGAGAATACATCGACCTATCTTATGTCAATGTATTCAATGGGACGAAAAACCTTTTCGTTAACAAAAAGAATCGACACACTTGGAAGCATACTCAACCTTACATACAGTATATCTAAATATGTTAGTACTTGGCAAGTATACTCTACGGATGATATGTTTCGTTTGGGAGGATACAGACTGATTTCCTCCCACGGAAAAACTCTTGGAGATAGACCCCTTACAGTCATCTGGCCCTGTTGTCTGGCTGCTATAAATACAAAAGTCCATTCGCCAGCTGTAAAACCCAGGACAACACTGACTTCAGCATATCTACATTGCGGGATAAGTCCAAACACAGCACAACTTATCGCTGCCATCTATTTTTTCTGTCCGGACTTCAGATGATAAGAATCCTGTTTCCCATGGCCGCCCTCTCTCCTGTGCTTGCTGCTGCTCGCTCCCCCCGGCGGGACAGCGTGACACAGCTACAGATCCAAAATGACCCCCTGGGTCTCCAACACAATGAGCTGATGGAAAACGTCTACCACCTAGACAGACTTGCAGGTACACTAGGAGGAAGGCAGGCAAGCAGACATGCAGGAAACGGCCCAGGCTGGACTCGAACCCGAGGCCCCACGGTAAAGCCTACAAGGTGCGCGCACTTAACGGGTGAGCCACTGAAGCACACTGTGCAAAAAAAAAAGAAAAGAGAAATTGAACAAGAAACGGAAAAATATGAATTAATAATAAAACCGTTCTAAATAGCAGACTGCCTCTCAGAAGTACAGAGCGCTAAAGTGGATGCATTGAAGGAAGACTTTATATTCTTATGGTGTCAATGAAACTGTTTATCTGTATCTCAGGAAAGAAGAGCCCAGAAAACCAAGGAAAAGACACAAGGGAAAACTGGAAAGAATGTTACATTTTCCTTCCAGCCACAGCAATGAATACACAAGTGGAACACGTTAAACTTGGTGCGAAGAATTATTTAGACTCGACTGAATCTTTCAGCATGAAAGTCAGGAAAGCTTTCTCTGTAAAGAATACATCTACATTTGTGAGTCACAAATCAAGTGAATGGTGTGTTGATTTGACTCCAAATATCCTTTCTCCAGATGAGATACGGGAGGCAAGTTAAAATTGTATACACTGTGGAAACCACTGACTATATATAAGAAAGGATTTAGCAAGATAAAGAGATTAATAACGACATACAACTGCATTCTGCTAACTAATGTCCAAAGGAGCTGAACATTGTGGTGCTTTTGAGAGATAAATCAAGGCACCCAATGGCAAGGACTGCAGTGTATTCCTCACAATTGCATTCTGGGTAAAGCAGCACAATGGACAAGAGTGATGAAGAAAAAGAATCTATAGAGCTTTATTGAACTGGCATTCGGGCCATCTGTCTAGTGGGGAAAAAAATATTTTCTTTTCAAGGCCATGCTGCAATGTGGTGACTTGTGCTGCAAAGGTTACATGTGCTGCAAAGTATCCTGACAGCACTGTGAATTTGATGTTTTTATCCTCCACAGCAGGGAATTACATTTTCCGTAGTCCAACCATGGAGTCCCGAACATTGATGCCAAAGCCAAGGTCCACATTATAACAATACCACCTAAGGGAAACTAAAGTGTAAAACACATTTTGGTTTGTAGTACAATAACAAGCAGAGCTGAAGATGGACAGACAATCAAAAACAATTTTGGGATCCTCTGATGGTGAACAGAGATGTCATGAAGGAAACTGAAGGAAACATTCATGTATACGGATGGATATGAGTCCACATGCTGCCATTAATCAATAAATACATTTAAACAATCCCAACACGCATCCACTGGTGGTGGAGAGACTTTCCATTTCCAGAACCAATACCCTTTTGTATTTGTATAGCCCTTTTTACACGCAAGCATGTCACAGAGGGCTTCACATACCAACCTAAACCTTCAAAGAAGACAAGGAAAAACTCCCAGAAAAACTCCCAACAGGAGAAAAAATGGAAGAACCAAAACCCTTGTCTCTTCATCAGACTTAATTACTTATACTTTTAGCATATTTCATTTTATCTTAATACCTTAATACCTCAACTACCGTGATACCTCGCTGCCATGATTAGCTGCTGAACTCCATGAACCTGACTTTTGACCTCCAACCTCTGGACGACCCTGCTGTCTGATAGGGGAACCGTGACAGTGGGTGTATGCTCATGCAGTCAACGGACCGTGACATGACAAGGTGAAACCAAGACGGCAACTCCCATGAGCACTCAGCTTTTATGGACGTGACATCATCCTGTCTCACTCACACCTCAATCAGGTCAGCGCTGTTACGTTTAATGTAGCTACGCTCGATTGATCGCCACAATGCGCGAAGGGACAGGTAACCTCGATGTGAAGCCACAGGCGCTAGAGCGGTAGCTGTCACAGTTGCTTTGATAGGTAGGCCTGGATGTCACAGTTGTTCTGATTGGTAGGCTTGAATGTCCCAGTTGCTCTGATTGGTAGACTTGGATGTCACAGTGCCTTTGATTGGTGGGCTAGTAGGTTGAGCCTGGCCCACGGCACCATCCCTTGCTGTGCGCTACACGGTCAGGGCGAGCGTGGTCCCGAGTCAGCCAGACAGACGCTCGAGCACACAAAACACTTAAACACACTGACAATCACAAGTATACACACACAGTCACAAATACACACACACACACACACATACAGAAACACAATGACATCACAAGAACATGCACAAGCACTCACAATTACTCTCACACACACACTGACACAGACACACACTATCACAACCACACACTCTAATACAAAGACGAGCTGTGAGCTCCTCTCTGGCAGCCTGGAGGCCCGGGGCGCTCGCACATGATGTGTGCCGTCTCAGAGCTGCCGTTGACCGGGGTGCCTCCGGAGGATAAACCCCCCCCAACGCTGCCGATCTCACCTTCATACCTTTTCTACTTTTACAGGGTTTGATAAACATCTCAGCATGTGCTCCACCCTGGAGGCTGTTGGCAGATGTTGCTGCCAGCTCTGGGGGTTACAGGAACATCCTGGTTTGTTCACAAACTTGCCTGAACTTTTACCATCCAGGTAGTAAAAAGATGGGTCCAATACTCTGTGCGCAACTATATAGTAAAAAAAGATCAATGCGGTAGTTGTTTGTGTGGGTACTAACTTGGTAATTACAACAGTAACAGCTTTGTAATATCAATGAATTGCATTCTAATCAAGCCTTTTGGGTAAAATCCTTAATCAGAGCGCAGGTTGCAGCAGGTCAGTCGTGTTGCCTGTGGGCTTGCACAGGGGGTCCATGTAGAGTTGGCTTCATGCTCCATTGCTAAGATCACGGTTCAATTTTGACCAATCAATCTCCTTTACTGTACAGCAGTGTAGGATCTCTTCCTGGAACCCCACGATTTTCTATTGAACTGAACGCCGGCTCAAACCCTGTACTGCTGTGAATGCTGGTTATACACAGACAGGGGAGGTCTAACCGGACAGCTGCCTCTCAGTAAGTAAGAGCTCTTATTGTTTTTGTTTTGCTGGCAGGTAGCAATTATGATTGGAAAAGTAGGCTTGTCTCAAGAATATTGACTTATTTATTAATTTTCAGACGTGATTAATGGACAGGGCGATTGCCGGCTCTCTCACACTAAAAGGTTTGTGTGTCATGTGGTCTGAATTCATTACAGTCCCTTTTACCCTTTAGCAATCCATTCAGGCCGTAGTTTCTGTGGCTGAAATATTTTGTGGGAACCTATATATTCATATATATAAAGAAAAAGGCACAAACATGATTGTGCTGTTCTCCGACTGGCAGACTTGTGAATGTTCTGTGTCATCCTCTTGAGTCGCAGCACATACAGTTAGCTGTTTGTAACGTTAACGTGCTGTAAATGATTTGGCCTAGCAAGCTTTCAGTTAATGGATTTCATTCGTTTTTTTTGTTTTTTTTCTGAAAGTTATTAGTGTGTGCCTGTGGTGGATGACACCAGTACGCTGGTAATTAGGTATTTTATGTAAACAAACAGTAAACAGGAAAGAGAATGTGTTGACCTGCAGAATGCCTCTCTACGTCTCCCCCTGACAGCTACTCCTCTCCCTCTGGTTGGTCTGGATTACAGTCGCTGGGCAGAAAAATTGCTGACAGGAAGTTATTTTCTCTCACTTCAGAAGTTTCATGACCTGTTCGCTCCAGAAACAGCCAGTTAATAATGGGCATGGCAGATTTTTAGGGTCGACAATGAAACAGTGTTTGAGTCCAATCCTATAGGCTCCTATGATTCCATTACGTGTGTTTTATCTCTCATGCTAATGTGTTTTTACAGCACGGACATGCTGAGGTTCAGTGTTTTCTTTCCCCGAGAGGGTCAGGGGTGGAAATTTAGAGCAGAAAACAACAAAAGCCCAAAACCTGTGTTTGAGTCCGTGTTTGAGGAGGCTGTAGATCATCTGTCTGAGATGGGAGAGGACCTCGCTTTCCCGAGCAAAGAGCTGAAAGCTATTTACTCTCCTTTGAAGGATTTGGTTGGAGTGAAAAAGACTTTAATCCACTTTCCTGTTTCCTACCAGCTCTGCATTTGTTCTCCAATGTATGTAAATTTTATGTAAGTCACTCCATTGTGAAAGAGTTATTCTGCCTATAATGACAGAGGGTAAATCACCCCAAACACAGAGGGAGCGGTGGCCGTTAAGGACTTTCTGTTGAGGACATGATATCTTATCTCTGAGTTATTGCATCAGCTTTGCTTTGAGGCGCCATCGAAACATTATCTTGTTAAACGAAATACAGGTTTCTACAATAAAAAAAGAAAAAGAAATACAACCCCCCCCCCCCAAAAAAATTAATAAATAAATACATGTTTTCCTTTTGTGTACTCTTCTGCCATGTAGTGCAACCATAACTCAACATAATAGTTTGCTTTCAGCTTCTAGAAGACTGCTGACAACAGAGATGGTTCTTATCGTTCCTCCCTCCCCGGCCCAGAAGCCTTTGTTCTTCCTCTCGAGTTAGATGAATTTTTGCACTCAGTGATGAATAAAGCATTTCTCTTCCTTTTAAATCATGCATTTGTCCCTGTGTGTAAAACTCTGTTTCTTCACCGGCAATATACAGTAACATCACCCATTTGTTCGCTTGGACCATTAAAAGTTATCATTTGGGGAACCTCACTGAGCAGACGCCTGTCTTCTCACGGAAAATTCCATGCCGAGGCAGGGAGCTGAAGGAGCCTCAGTCCAGAGGTAGATGATGGGGGCGTGTCTGAACTTCTGTTTGTGTCTTCTCTGGAACCCCCAATGAACCTCAGCATAAACCAGTCCTGACAATGACTTATAAAACATGGCGCTCCTATTGTTTAGCGTGTCACTAAACGACTCGCCCCTCAGGCTATGTAGATGTGTTCGCTCTGTAGGAACAGATTCAGTTATGCAGCGAACCATCAGTGTCGATTCATCTGCGGAAGATTACAAGGAGTTTATGAGCCAGGTGTGTGTAATGTGCTGTGTTGGTGGATTGTATTTCCCGGAGCAGGTGCAACTTGTGTCAAGGCTTTGATTCACAAGGCTTTTGTCGTTTCAGAGCAAAACAATGCAGGCACATGAACTACCTGATTAGTAGATATGAATAAGTATTATGAGTACATTTTATCATGAATGAATTGCAAATCTACTGGAGAGCATGAGAGAAATACAACCACTAGAGAGGATCTTAGGGAACCCTGGAGAGAAAAAAAACCCTGTCTGGACCACACTGTAGTGTTTCATTATAGAACAGGTAAAATGCCCCCCCATCCACTACCACACACACACACAAATTGTCATTGCAACGTTAACATTAAGCCCAATGCCACCCCAGAGCTCTGTGGGGATAGTTCAGCCAGCTCCGGTTATTGATCTGATAAGATGCATTTGCCCTGACTCCCTCTGTGACAGGAAGCCTTGTCCCTGGGATCGCCCCAGTCTCCCCCAGCAAATCAATTTGAGCCTGTGAAGGATGCCTCTGAACCCTGCATCAGGCCCACCCCAACCCCTCACCACTATGACACCTCCACTCCCCACACCCCAACCCTCACCAATATAACCCCCTCACCACTATGACCCCTCAACCCCACACCCCCACTCCTCACCACTATGACCCCCCCACCCCATACACCTCACACACCCCAACCCCTCAGCGCTAATAACCCCCCCACCCTACCCCCCACACCTCAATCCCGCACCACTATGACCCCCACACCAGCCCCTTATCTCAGTAACCCCCCACACACACACGCACACACACTATCACCATCCGTGAAAGAGTCCTCACCCTGAAACACAACCATTCTTTAAAAAAAATAAAGTCGCATTAAATTCATTTTCAGGCCGTTCTGTTTCTGCAGCCGATGGAGGCAACCTCGGCAGTCGGCAAGCAGTAGCCAATTAAGAGACAACAAGGCAGGCGCAGCAGACGGGATCCTGGGAAATCCTGGTTCTGCGGCGGACACCGGGAACCCGCCCACATCATAAGCCTGTGTGTTGGCGTGCCAGGGCACGGCGGTGGAAATAGCCATTCATTAGAGGCTTTGTTTGAGTGGGCTGTCAAACATTACTGGTACACGGAGGTGGATACTGTACCATACAGCACAAGCTGAAAGCTCTCCTGGGAGGAACGGCGTACATGCGTCCCAGCTCGATATCACCCCTACAGCTTAAAGGAAATACTGCGAAAAAAGATTTGCCTGTCAGAGATCCAGTTCTGCATGTTTTTTTAACACAGCTAGCTGTGAAGATAGCTGGATAGATTCCATTACAAAATATTCATTAGTGACTGTGTTAAACTACTGAATCCATTTTGTGTTGGACAAAAAGGCTAATTATCTTTTTTTGCATATATCATCTTTTGACCACAAAAAGATAATGAATAATAGCAAGGGGCAACAAAGAGAATTGATTATAGCTCATTTTGAACTGCTATATCAAACTGCTGTATGGGGGCGCAGATTACAGAGTTATCCATAGTCATTTTAATATGTTCAGTATAGGTTCATTCATGTGATAAGTTAAAAAATTAACAATATCGTATAATAGAGCTTAGCCATACTATTGTATAAAAGTATTACACATTTTTATGATTTGTGTCTCAAGACTTTGGGAAGTGTCTTAGAACTTTGGGATTCAGGACAGTTCGGGGACAAGAACTTGAGCTACCATCTTTATACACAAACATCGTCCCCATCAGGAAAGCGAGGATTTGGGTGACTATAAGTGATGAAGCGATGATGAAGTGAGGATGAAGAGTCAAACCCAGTTCATTTGCTTCAAATCCCTCCATCTGCAGCAAATAGATTGGACTCCGCACACCTGACTCCGGGGCCTGTGATGTGATTGGTCAGTACACAGAGGTGTCAGACTCGCACCGCAGCGCTCAGGACAAACAGATCACGGTGCCTCGACCCCTGTCATGTTCTGGCGGCGAGGAAAGTGCAAACAAACCGGGCCATGGTTGTCTTGTTTTCACACTCTACACAGGAAGTAGGTTAGCGAACCGATGGAGAGGCCTGCGGTGCGACAGATCAGATTGCTTCTTGTGAGGTCTGACATGCCCTAAGGACCAATCATCGGCAGAAACCCATCAGGTTGTCCAATCACATGCAGCTCGGAGCCTCAGGGAGTGGATGGAGAGCTGACGAGGAGGCATGGTGTCGACTAGAATATTCTCCATTCTAGAATGTTCTCCGTTCCGTTTTCGATTCTCCCCGGCCAATCATCCGCCGAGCCGCGAGGAGGATCCTGCACAGCTGCTGCAGGACATGAAATTATGAATCATCCGACGTCTGCCACAAGTCACGGTGCGTTGCCAGCGCTCCTAAAGAACCGGCTCACTTCTCTCCCGCAGAGGCGGTTAGCATTTGAAGTTCAAAGGGCCTTTTCTGTCACACTTAGTCTTTTACAGATAGCTTATAAAGCCTGTTGATTGCAAAATTATCAAATGGGGTGGGGTGCTATCACAACAATGACGGGCAGTAACAGGCACACCGTGGTTGGTCGGACAGTAAAAAAAAAAAGAAATGAGGGGGAATCCTGCCATGTTCCTGCTGTGAATCAATTTGTCCATGCACAGTTGTCTGATTAACCTGGTCTGCTCCCAATTTTGTTTTGAATTAGACAAAGTAGATATTCTGGTCACTCTGTTTCATTTCCTGTTGAAGAATGCACGGCAAAGAGGGGTGACCACCTTTGAAGCAATTTTCAGACAGTAGCACATTAGTTTACCACCTCGCGTTTTCACAGATATGAGCAAAAGGGAAGTTAAAGGTCAGAGAGGAAGGGAGGAGGTCATTTCTTGATGTCTTGTCCGTAGCGTAGCGGTAGCGTCTCGTAGCGGTCTCTGTCCACACAGCAGTGAAGCACACAGATATGAACTGCATATAGCTGCTTAAGTAGAGCATGCAATCTTGCGTTGTTTCCTCGAGCAGTAGCCTATATAAACCTGTCCTGCTTTGAGGGAGTAACAAGTGCATCTCTCCTAAAAATGACCTTGAGGGGGGGGGGCCCGGAACGAGGCCAACGCGCAGAAACCTCCGCCTCATCTGGCAATCGCCGGCTGATCTTCCGTCCAGGAAGAGGAGCACCGAGCGGGCAGTGCACCTCCTATGCTGCGTCATCATGCAGCACAGCGCCACCAACGGCGCACGAAACGAGCGCACGCTGACCCAGTTTACCTGCTCCCTACCTTGTGCGATCGGCACTCTGAAGTTCTCTGCTTTTGCTTGTTTTGAGGGACGCTATTTAAGTTGGCGGAGACAAGAATGGACGTGGGTGTTTGGAGAGTTCAAGTCGATTCCGAGGCCCATGGCAAGTTCAGAGCTGAATGACAGTTGGGTGGAAGAGAAGAAAAAAAAATGGGAGAGGCAGGGAGAGAGAGTGGTGAGTAGAGGGTGGGTAGAGGACAGGGGTGTTGGAGGGGGGAGGGGAGGGGGGTTGCTCTGGCTGAAAAGCAGACTAAGCACTTTTTCCTCTGCACTTGAAAGAGCCGATGAGGGCTGAATGGGAGAGTTTCTGCCTGTGAGTCCTTGGGAATTCCTATTCCGGGCTCGGTAGCATCACATTGCCTTTTAGTCGCTGCACTATGGACCCACAGAATGTACTAGAATATCTTCCCCCCCCCCCGTCCGTCCGTCCGTCCGTCCGTCTGAAGATTCACCCAAGATAAGCCTTCTAGGGAGACTCACTGTCTGCAGTTGCACAGGTCACTCCACTGACAGTCTCTCAAGGACTGGATGAATTCCACTGTATGACACTATAGGAAGAACAGAACCGCATGTTTCTAGAGTCTTACCGCAGTGCAGAGGCCTGGCTTGTGCTGTGGGTTCATTATTCAACGTATTCGTTTCTTCTTGGGAAAACACATTTGAATGTTCTTTGTTCCACGTGCATATACTCTACATCATTGGTCTTCAACCTGGGCCCACTGCCCTGCATGTTCTAGATGTTTGCCCGCTCCAACGCACCTGATCCAAATGAATGGCTCGTTATCAAGCTCTGCAGAAGCCAGATAACATTCCATTCATTCGAATCAGGTGCACGTTGGAGCAGGAAAACGTCTAGAACATGCAGGGCGGTGGGCCCTGAGGACCAGGGTTGAAGACCTCTGCCCTGCGCGCATTTGAAAGCTGAATCTCTCCAGCTGGCCGGGCGTTGTTGGCAGCTCTGCGTCGAACAGTAGGATGACGAGAAGAATAAGGTGCTAATCAGAGTCTCTGAGCGCTTGGCTGTGCCATGGCCCCCCTGCGGTTTTGGATTCTGCTGCAAAGGGGTGGTTACAAATGGACCAAATGTAACACAAAGATGGCCACGTACAGACACAAAATAGATGTTATACAGTCTCGATGAAAGCTGAAATTTGAGACATCCCGGCTTTGGAAAGTCGAAAAGTGTTGTCATCGTAAAGGACAATAACAAAATGTTTTTTAAAAAAAACTCAAATTGTTGTTGTCATGGAGACGCCTCTGCCACACAGGCACAGCCACAGTCTTTGCGTCTCCAGCAAGCCACACCAGTCAGAGGAAGACAGACCCACAGAGACAATGGCGGCGTGCTGGGGTGTCCAGCCCCCGTGCCTGCCACAGCGACCTGCCAGATTCATCCTTTATTCATCGGGGGTTTATTTCCGCCTCACATTCCTGGAAATGATAAACGGTGCGGGGAATTTAATTAGGGTGCTGGGGACACGCAGGGCCAAGTGAGCCTGCAGCTGCACCCATTTCACACTGACGGTGAGGCGTCGCACGCGATGGGCTATCATCACTAAGTTTGGTGAGGCTGGAGGGGTGGGGTGGTGTTTGTGGAGGGGGTATGTCTGAGCGGAGTAACCTAAGTTGTAACTGAGTGTGGAAAGGGGGGGGGGGGGAAAGTGGAGGGAGGTGGGGGGGGAAAGTGGAGGGGGGGTGCGGGGGGGTTGGAGGGGGACCTGATAGAAGCGGCTGGAGCCACTCTCTGATGAAGGAAATCTCCCATTTGTATGCAGGTCATTTCAGATGACAGGAAGTCAGCTGGAAGAAGCTCCCACATAGCAGAGTCGGAGTTAAATCATTTACTGTAATGAGTCATATTCCCCATGTCCCTATCATTTGGAAATTGAATATGAAAATATTTCCTCTGCGAAATCAAATGTAATTGTCCTGAAAAAAATGTAGAGATTCAATAAGATCCGAATGAAGGTCTTAGGAAGAATGAGCTCATATCTCACCGTGTCTTAGCACAATCAACTCAATGTTTAAAAAGATTTCCTTCATATGCGAACAACTCTGTGGGCTTTTTTGTTGTTGTCTTCGCTGGTACAAATCATGTCTGGCATCAAAAGGACCCTTTCGGGAAGAACTGTGTTGAAGAATTAAGCGTTTCATATTTTTGTTATTTCTGTGCTGGAAGCTGTGAAGACCCGCTGGTAGTTTGAGCCAGGAACAGCTTGGGAGTGGAAAATTAGTGGAAAAGTATTGATTTCGATTTAGGAAACAGACCTTTAGGTGTGAACTCTCCCTTAGTGAACTTCATTGAATCCCCAAATCCAGGCTTGCTTTCCTACTTACTGCTGTTTTCTTCCAGTCAAAAGTTCATGATTTATCTAGATCTTTCTTCAGTTTCTCTTCCAACAGGGGGGGACTATGCAGGTACAGGACAGCATACAGTAGGTGCCTCCATGTGAAGGAAGCTTCTTTCGCTGCTATTTTGGGCCCCTGGCCGAGATACGCATCCGCTTTCTGCCACTAAAACAAGCCGCCCCTCTCCTGTATAATGCAGGTGTTGGCGAGATGCCGTCTTCTCACCTTAATCCTCAGTCCTGACTCCCAGGAGAGTACTCGGCCGCATGGTTCAGTTTCAATTGACTGTTATTGCCCACATTTTCTTCTTTGCATTTTTGAGCAACACACAGATTTTCTATTCCTCCCGCTACATCTGCTGTATCTGAACAAACTCTGTGTGGAAGTCCCTCTGGGCTTCGACCTGGGATCTTGGGAAGACAGACTAGTGTGCACCATGCAGACAGGCACAATTATACTGTTGATGCTGGGAAAGCTGAGGAGGGCACATCACATGAAAAGGGGAAGAAACCGACCGCCGCACGTTTGAATATCCTGTAGGGCGTTAAGCCGAACCACGATACGACCGTAGCAAAAAGACAAGAGGTCAAGAGGTCACACGTGTCCGTCTTCATGCTCTGCTTTCTGACTCGGCTACGGTTCTTGAAGAACACCAACCATCTGCATGTCTCTCCATCCAGATGTTATGACATCAGGTAGAATGAGTTCTGTTTATTTAACCTCTGGTCTTTTCTCTCCGCTGGTCTGGTTGCCAGGTAATGCTTCCCTGGTCGCCCCGCTTCCTTTACCTTAAACAATGAAAGGTCACAATTATGGACTGCTCGTTCTCCTGAATATTGACTTGGTCTAATTGGAAGCCTATTAAAACAACGTTTAACTTCTGGAGAGACTCTATTAAAGGTCAAATGAGGTTCTGGAGTTGTGGACAGTGCAATGAAGGTTTTTTTTTTTGTGTGTGTGTGTGTGTGTGTGTGTTTGGGAGGAGGATGGGGTGTGGGTAAAAATCTGCATCTCTAACGACCGGTAGGCCCTTGTGTGTTGAAGTGACAATGAAAAACAAATAAAGGTTTGGGTGTGCAGGTTTTTAAGTGCTAGTTTGTGCGCACTTGTACGAGCGTGTGTGCTTGTAAAAGTGTGTGTGTCAGTGAGAAGGAGAGGGGGGAGAGTCAAGTATTCTGTTCTATTTGACGGAGCGCTCCGCGTGAGAGGTTTAACTATTGCCGTCAATAATTAGTCAACTCTCCGCGAGCGCTGAATTGAGACCTCAAAGGCACCGAGCAGAACGAAGCCATTAGTTTTTGTCCTGCGAGCCACCTCAAAGAGCCTCATTTCGCTTGCAAATGCTCATCTCGCCCGGTCTTTAAAATCACAAAGTTCGAATCGGAGTCCATGTTTGAAATGGTAATCGGTCGGCTGCTATTTATGCACACGTCCAGTCGCATGCCACTTTCTGTCCGGCTTCACAGGAGTCTACTGGATCTGGTCCAATGTCAGAAACTTCCATCGCTGCACTTTCAAACGCTGTCAGTCAAAAGCCGAGTCTAATGTCCCGAACGTGCGGAGAATAAGGATGTGTTTTCACATGCCTGGGTGTGAAATATCCACATGCCTGGTTTTGAGAGATCCACATGCCTGGGTTTGAGAGAGCGTTTTTGGTATGAAAACTTACAACAGGGTACTAAGTAAGCACTGTGTCGGGCTTCTTCTATTTAAAGCAAGTAGCCTGCAGTACATCCCGCTTTTCAGAGCTATTATTTATTGAAAGGCTTTTCAAACAAGACATTGTTCTCAGAGTGAAATATAAGCAAAGATCAAAGGAAAACAGTAGTTTCCTTCTTGACCTTGGAGCAGAATGAAGTAGGAACAGATCGTTGTTATCACACCAGAACTAGAACCAGGGAAGGAATGTGGGGTGGTGATGATGATGATTCTTCTAATCCTCCTCCTCTTCACCATCCTCATCATCATTGGGAAGCGCCCTGGGCTCTGCCCATCTTGATCTGGGAGAGTCAGAGACGGTATCTCTTAATGGCGTGCAAACACACAGGAGACCGGTTATTCCCACGCTGCTGTGGGAATATCTCAGCACTGTACCCAGAGCGCTCAGCCTCGTACTCCAAGCTCCAGCAACTCGAGGCTGATCCCGAACTCTGTCCCATTCAGAGCTGGATGAAAGCCGCCGTAATGAACCCTTGAGTTGGTGTGAGAGAAGCCCAGCGCTGGGTCGCTGGGTCTGTGAACCATGGGGGGTCCCTGGCTAACCCAGAAACAGCGAGCCTGGACCATGGAGGGTTGTGGTGGTTTTAGACTGCCGGTGGATCCTCAGACTCCCGTGGAGAAGACCTGATTCAGATCAGATTCTCCAGTTTACCAACAGTCCTGAGAGTGAAACAGCATGTGCGTTAGCGGTAGGGGGGGGGGACGTTGTGAAGACAGTGTGTGTGTGGTAGCAGTGTGTGTACGCTGAAGACTGTGTGTGATACAGTTTGCAGGGTGTAGGTGGTGGAGGGGTATGCTTGATTTATTCCCAGGTACGGCACACTCTGCTCAGCCTCCATCTGGTGCCAAACAGCCTGTCTCCTCCTATTACTGCTACCTCACTCTCCCAGTGCTGCAGTGAGCAAACCAGCTTGGAAAGTTCCTGAAGGACTGTTCACCTGTGACCAGCAGACGTGAGGGTGTGGCGGAGAGATGGACTCAAGGGGGGGAAGTGGGGGAGTAGGGTGGTGAGGGAGAGGGAACGAGAGGTGGAGAGGACGGATGAGGAGAGTTGGAGGATGGAGGGGGGGGGGGTGTGATGAGAGGATGGAAGGGTGGGGGAGGGGTGGGAGGGAGAGGAGAACAGGGTGATGAGGGAAATGAAGATGAAGGGAAGGTAAAGAGAGTTGGGGGAGAGGGAGAGAGGTTTGGACCTTAGGGCAGAGGTGGGCTACCTGATCAATCTGACGCCCCAGTGTTGTGATACTGAGGGATGTCATTTGGTCCCTATGTAGTCTATCCTTCAGAGGCTCAGAGATTACTCTCACAGGACAGGAAATCAATACCTCTGCCAATAGGCGAAGCTGTCTTTTCCTCTAGGCTGTTCTCTTCTTATCTACAGGGCAGTGTATGTACTCTGCGGGGGAGAGGGGCATATGTTGAACTGTCTCTGAACATGCTCCAGCTTGATAATGTATTATTTGCTTTCTTTCAGGAGTACCAAATCGACATCATCTTTGCTCAGACGTGGACAGATAGCCGTCTCAGATACAACAGCACGATGAAGATATTGACTTTGAACAGCAATATGGTCGGGCTCATTTGGTTGCCGGACACCATCTTCAGGAACTCCAAGAACGCTGACTCTCATTGGATAACGACACCCAATCAGCTGCTGAGAATATGGAACGATGGGAAAATACTGTACACACTAAGGTAGAAACCTCTCAGCTCTCTTCATGCTGTGGCAGTTTCACTGTTAGGAGCATCGCCTGAAACGCCACATAAAAGCTATTGTCGTCATGGGAAGCTATGCTAACATGATGGAGGATTTTGTCTTGGTTACCGAAAGGGATTTTTTATGTTTTTCCTTCATGTTAGTGCTGTTTCGTTGCGAGGTTTGGACAAGGCAATAGCACAAACACTGAGTAGAAATGTTGTTGTTGTCAGGAAGGAGCCGCGAGACACAGCGAGTGGCCCGACTCCTCAGCAAAGGGGCCCGCCCAAACGGGAAAGAGCATTCGTAGTCAATTATGAACACATCAAATAAAAGCTTGACACATTTTCATTATATCGATCTTTTGCTACCAAATTGGAAGGGGTCCTCAAAGATATGCTGATATTCACATACTTATTGACAACTTGAATATTATGTTCAACTTGATGTGTCTGTACTCGTATGTCGCAAGTATACTTTAAGCCAATCCTTTTTCCCGCTTGGGCCTGCCCCTCTGTCATCTGATGATTTAGTCTGTCCCTCAGAAAGCCCTAACTCCCGTGTCCACATGCACATGTTCTGCCTTCGCTCTCCAGCCAATAGCCGCTGGTCTGTTCCCATAAACCAGAGATCCGCTCCCATTCGTCCCTGTGTGAGACCACACCGGGCCTGCTGTGACATCCATACCTGATGGCGTGGTTAGCTCTGGTCCAGATTGGGTGTGGCTGCTTGTAGTGAGATCAATCTAACACCAGCCAGGCGGCCAAGCTGCCTCTTGCTCGTAGTCTGGTTGTCCTGAGCTAAACAACAGCACATGATCCTTTTTCCACCATGGAGTTTGGTGAGATTTGAATTGTTGGTTATGGTTGACTACAGTATTGTATTATGGGGTGTGCAAACACATTGAGATTGGATTACCATGCTAGAGATGCCCTCGTCCTCCCTGTTTTGTAGATTCATGATTGATGTCTCCTAAATCAACAGTGGGCCATATGGATCACTTCATCTTCACCCTCGATTTGTTTTTCTGTGTTGAATCGGTGACAGCCTTATTAGTAAGTGGACTGGTGCTATAACTTCAAGATTGATTTTTAACGGCAGTGTAATAGATTGTTATTGTTTTTGGCAGGATATCATATTCTTTTTTAGAGCAATGTTTTTTTTCATGGAAGGAATATATGAGGAGATTCATAGTGAAATGTTCTGCGCAGATTCTCATGGAAGCCAGGAGAGAGAAAAGAAATGTGGCAGCACAGATAGAAAATCTGATATGATCATCTCCGACTTGTGGATATTTTTGCAGGGTGTTCAGTATAGGGGTTGAGATAAGGCAAGTCAACTATCTGTCATGGGGTGTCAACACAACTCCTTCCAGTCTGGAGAATAGCATGCTTCACAAACGACAACAGAGACAGCAGCATATTCAAATTAAACAAGCTAAACTCCATCGATTTGCTTTTACAGGAGTCTTATTCATGAATTCCCTAAACAGTTGGAGTCTGACTGGTTCTGGTATGCCCGCGCGCAGGATTTGCGCTGTCAGTTTCAACCCAGATACAGAGAGAAGCATTGCAATCTGATGACTCGGGTGTTCTCCATTGCTGAACGCCTCAACATGCCTCTGAGGTGGAGAGTCCTTATGAAAACGCCCCTCTGTCTGAAAGAGTCATGCACACACTTCACTGGAACCTCTCCAACAAAAGGGGGGGGTGTTTAAAAAAAAGAAATCTGAAGCGTTAGTTTAGTCAAACGATATTGGATATAAGCAGTGTTTTTGGGTGAGGGCCCAGATTGAGATGTGATGTATTAACCACAGAAGACTGTCTGTGTTTGGGCGAAGGTGCATCACATAGCCAGACGGAGGTCAGACATGAGGCAACTTGACAGAAATCAGATATGTGTCCACTGTCTGGATCCTGGTTCCTGGTCCCTCGGTGGAACGGCGTAAAGTAAACAGTTTGACAACATGAAATATCTTCTGGAGGGAGAGGCAGAGAGTGGGGGGGGAGCACTGCATGGGAAAGTAATGTGTTTCTGGATTAATGTGTTTCTATGAATTAATCTCTGTGAGCGGGTTGATGCCAAGCCATTTTGCGGTGGCCTATTTAGCTGCTTCGCCGGCTCAGCCTTGGCTCCCTGGCAGAGCTGGAACCACTGCCTGCCTGCTTCGACCAGGAGATGGGGTGGAGGGGGGGGATGGTGTGGAGGGTCGAGCGGAGGGAGATGTGAGTGGAGGTGGAGTTGGGGAGGGAGATGTGGGTGGAGGGGGGTGGTGTGGAGGTATGGGGCCAAGGAGGTGGTTTTGGAGGTGGAAGTGTGTGTGTGTGTGGGGGGGGGGGGGAGGGTGGTGGCTATACAGCTGAATAGAGACTTTATCATGCTGTCTCAAACTCCCCATGAAGCATCGCACTGGCCACAGCAGAAGCAGTGCCATCGCTGCGGAGTCAAATCTCCGGGTAAGTCGAATCATGAACAAAGGCCGGCGACATTCTGCCTTGTGGATACCCATTAAGTGTCGACATGCATGCAAAGCCCAGGCCTCAGAGACGAGACGCCCGCAGATGACAGAGAGAGGGAGGGATGGAGGGGCCACCAGAAAATGTCACTCTCCATATTAATTGTGTTCGTTTGCGTCCGTCGGTGAGGCTGAGGTAAACGAACTTGGCCTTTCGAGGTAGCTGAGACGGCTCTACGCGTGCGCGGTGGAAGGCACAGTGGCCACAGTCCGGTTCAGTGTGTGGAAAACAAGGTTAACGAGATCTAGAATATGATCTAATCCAGCCCTCCTCCGCCTCCAGATTAGTCTCCTTCCGTCTCTGGGTTAGGTCTCTCTCTATGTACGAGGTGCTGAATAATAGCACAGCCAGCAGACTTGACTGGAGTGGAGCACAGCTTTATGCTGAAAAGCTATTGTAAAGTCATCATGTTAAGGAATGAATCAAGTTTCTTCTCCAGCAGGGGGCAGCATCATGACTGACAGACAGTTTATCTTGGTGTGACAGGATGAAGAGGCACTGAAATATTTTGATCGAAATCTGCAATTGCTCATCACACACACACACAATAAATAAGCGCTTGCTGCTTGCACACACGTGGTCAAAACTCACAAACACACACATTTTGTGAGGATAAATCAGTATTGTTGAAGTGTGTGGCATTAGGAGTGTGACCTAAACCCTTGCCTCGTTCTAGAAAACATGGGGGAGTTCTGTGTTTATTTTTGCCGGACCTTTCTCTCTGCTCCTACCAGCTCCACCTGCACGGAAATGACTCACCATGGTCGTAGCTTATGGCGTTCTCGAGCTCGCTCTCCAGGGTGACGAATTAGCATCATGCCCCAAGGACTACTACTTCAACAAACTGTTTTTTTGTGTCACCTTATTAATTCACAGTTAACATCTTCTGCTGAGGAATTCAGTCCTCCAATTAAGTTGTCTGGAATGCGCTGTTGACATGAAACGTAACAGCCTCTCGGTCTCCTTCATTGCTCACTACACCTGGTAGGCTGGTTGCTGTCGGCTTCACAAGCACCCTTGATGTCTGGGAGGTGCTGACGATTAACGTGGGCCACGAGACAAATAGCTGCACAACCACTTATTATTCAAAAAAGTATTGTTCCAGAATAAGTAGTGTCTTAGGCACTTGTGTCCTTCAATATCATATCCCGAGACGGGTTATTGCTTCGTACCGTACCGGGCGAGCTGTTCTTTCATGCAAAAAGTTTGTCAAAGTCAGGAACTAATATTTTTGCTGTGTCACGTTTTGTATTGGGTCGCTTGTTTCTGACGGGGCAGAGTGATCAGAGAAAGGGGGCTGACGTGTCTGTCTCCTTTCACAGGCTCACCATCAACGCAGAGTGCCAGCTGCAGCTGCACAACTTCCCCATGGACGAGCACTCCTGCCCGCTCATCTTCTCCAGCTGTGAGTACACCCCGTCCTGAGGCCCTCGCCCCAGCACGGGCTTCAGAAACCAGCCGTAGAGCCACAACCAACCATGTGTATGTTCATGGATGTGTACGAAGTTGATTGTGACTATATACTGTACATTCAGTACTGTGCAAAAGTCTTTTTTGTAAGTAAAAAAAAAAAAAAGTTGCTTTTTTGGTCCTCTGCACTTTCCTGTCAGGTTTCAGATTTGTGTGTCGATATTTCGCTTTTTGCTTTATTTAGTTTCTTAAAGGCATTTTTTCTTGATTGTTTTTACTTGTGCCTGAGACTTATCTCAGTACTATATTGAGACTGATACTGATACTACTACTCCATATGTGTTTTGAATATTTAGGATAACAATATATTTGTAATTGTTATGGGTACATTATGTAATTTTTGTGTATAGAGTGGTAAGCAGTTTGTGAACAGAAACTGTGAGAGGTCAGTGATCTTTTTCTTCAACGCCGTTTCCAAGAGAAAGCACTTCAACTGGAACGTTTGAAAAAGGAACACTGCGTAATTTAAAGGTTTTTAGCTAGAGCTTTTCACATTGCGAGATTCATGCTGGAGATGGACAAAGGTTTCCAAGGACTGTAGCTTCCCAGTATGTAACGACTCACAAAACTGTCCCCTTCAAAGTACATTAAAATGGCAAACCTTTTCAATAACGAAAGTATTCCTTATTATATGTTTTTTGTAGACTTTTTTAAAAAAGCTTTCCAGACCTTCAAGTTAGCGGAATGTGGAAGATGTAGGAATTGTGCTCATTGGTTTTCCAAGGACTACCCAATAGAAATCGTCTAACTGCTTCTTCAGTGATTCAAAAATAATTACCCAGGAGCCTCACTTCTATTTGATAAGAGAGATGGACATGGGACTTTTATGTATATAGAACATGTGACAAATCAGCGTATGATATTCTAAGCCCTTATTGAGAGAAGTCTAAAAAAATAAACAGTATACACAAGAGTCATTGTTTTGCATGTTTGCATAGAACTCGTGTAATTCCTGGCCCCTGCAGCACAGTGGTTGTTTTATGGCACACAGTTCATTATCCTATAGGCTTCACGACAGGCAAGTACATAACAAGCATGAGCACCATAGCTTCTTGGCCTCTAATGAGGATCCCCAGCCTTCTGGCCACTATCAACCCTTCCTGGTCTCTAGTCCCCTAATGGGCCTCCCCAACCTCCTGGCCTGTAATGAGCCTCCCTGGTCTCCAGTCCCCTAACGAGGCTCCCCAGCCTTCTGGCCTCTAATGAGGCTCCCCAGCCTCCTGGCCTCTAATGAGCCTCCCCAGCCTCCTGGCCTCTAATGAGCCTCCCCAGCCTTCTGGCCTCTAATGAGCCTCCCCAGCCTTCTGGCCTCTAATGAGCCTCCCCAGCCTCCTGGCCTCTAATGAGCCTCCCCAGCCTTCTGGCCTCTAATGAGCCTCCCCAGCCTCCTGGCCTCTAATGAGCCTCCCCAGCCTCCTGGCCTCTAATGAGCCTCCCCAGCCTTCTGGCCTCTAATGAGCCTCCCCAGCCTTCTGGCCTCTAATGAGCCTCCCCAGCCTCCTGGCCTCTAATGAGCCTCCCCAGCCTTCTGGCCTCTAATGAGCCTCCCCAGCCTCCTGGCCTCTAATGAGCCTCCCCAGCCTTCTGGCCTCTAAAGAGTCTCCCCAGCCTCCTGGCCACCACCAACCCTCCCTGGCCTCCAGTCCCCTAATGAGCCTCGCCAGCCTCCTGGCCTCGAAAGAGGCTCCACAGCTTCATGGTTAGGCCAGCAGGTGTAGCGAGGGCAGCATTAAAACAAGCTTAACTGGGGATCCATTCCCAGGCATTGTCAGCATAGATTCAGCCAGGCAGCCATGACAGCGTAAACAATGGAAACACAACATCCAAATGAGTGACCAGATGAAAACAAAGGAGGGCATGGACAGCTTCTCCGGCTGGACACGGATCAGTTTCCTCACCGAGCTTCCTACCTCTTCCTCTGGCGGTTTGAGGAAGGTGCGAATGGGCATTTTCTCGTGTCTTGTTTTCAAAGTAGATCTGATCAGATGGATCTTACCGGCAGAGAACGGATGCCCTTGTTGGAATAAAGATTTGGCATTGGCTGTGAGAACGTCCACTTCCGATATGTGTAACCCTAAAGTACATGCTGTAACTCATACTGTAGTTTGTCCATTGATTTCTAATTGGCAGCTCCCCTGGATCTCAAAGCAGGACTTAATTGTACTGCATTTAGAGCAGGCATCTTTCCAGAGGTCCACACTTTAGGGCTTTAAACATCAGAATTCCCCACACAGGCAGCAGACAAGTTCAGTTGTAGTGAGGCATAGTCAGACCTGCCATCGGGCCAACCCTGCACTGTGCTATGACATGAATGAACAAATGGACAGTCAAATGTGTTTTCTCACAGCCGCGACTTGCCTGGAGGCTCTGCTCTGCATGCTGGTGTTTAATCTAAACTGAGCTAAATGGCCATACTCTCAACCCCCACCCCTTCACTCTCAACCCCCACCCCTTCACTCTCAACCCTCACCCCCCCCTCACTCTCACTCCCCCTAAATCAGCTACACCTGCTGGTTTAAATAAGAGGCCAACCTATCCCATACCCTACTTGCAGAGAGAGAGGGTGAGGGAGGGGGAGAGAGAGAAAGAGGGAGAGACAGAGGGAGAGTGACAGTGAGACAGGGAGGGATATGGAAAGAGAGGGAGGGATACAGGGAGAGGGAGTCAGGAAGAAATAGAGAGCAGGAGAGAGTGAGAGAGGGAGAGATAGATAAAGATAGTATTAGGGATTGAGGGAGGAATAGAGAAAGAAAGAAGTATGGAGGGATTGATGGAGGAATAGAGAGAGAGAGAGAGAGAGAGTCTACTTACTAGCCAGAAATGGAAAGACAGTAAAATCCGGGCTCAGGCTTTTGTCAGACGCCTGCTCCACTCCCTGATGCTTAAAACGCTTCCTACAAGGCACTGCTTGAAAGCCACGCTTGAAACCCACAGTACACTTTCATTCTGTCTCTCTCACACACTTACACACATTTGTCTCTCTCCCACAGACAAACTCTCTGACCTCTCTCTCTAACTCGCACTCACACCACACAGACGCACACAAAATACCGTCATAAATAGTCAAACATACAGTACGTTGTGTTTTCTCTCTCCTTCCTGTCCTCAGAGTGGAGATAGAGGCCAAGGTGTCACCACAAACATACATGAATGCAGCATTTCCATCTTAAAGAGGAGTAAGCGCTGCAGGCTGTATACCCTGGCGGCGCCAGGCAACGAGCCTCTCTCGCCGCGTGTCCTGATTGGGGCAAAACTGTTTTCTTCTGAGGGAAGTGGCGCCCCGGTCAGTGAGTCAGACACCTCCCTGACACCCCCTCAGAGGGCTGTTCTGACCCCACTCAGCGGAGCTCTCTCAGCAGGAAGGACACTAACATGTCCATCAAAAGCCCTTTTTCTCCCTGTCCCAGGTCTGTCAGAAGGGGCGTTGAATTATGCACTCGTTTTCACCTTTCCACACTAACAATCTGCTCCAGTTTTCAGATCACGGGTAATTACCCCATAAATGTTATGTCGTTGAGAGGGCCATTTGTTTTCTCTAGCTCAGGATGTTGTCGTTTTGCTCTCACCTGTGAGTTATGGTTGAAAAACATGATAAAGTACTTCATCTTGTAGTAAAGGTTATGCTGTTGTCGTTTGAGCTGGCAACTGTGATGTTATTACGGCTGGATGGTGTTTTCCAAAACAGAATGATTTATGGATGTAAAGACAGTCACCCTTTCATGTGACAAGGAACACATGGGACTTGTCTTTGTATAGGAAAGTCATTTTGTCAGCTTCTACGTTATGGATGTGGATACATTATGACAAGGAGATGAATTAGGCCAGTAAGGTCACTCAACATGTCATGTTATCGCTTGGTATTTTCCAGGCATGTGCGTTATTCCACCTTTCAAAGGCTATGTCGTTTGTCTGAGTAATCGACATTTTTCAAAACCAGAGGATTTGAACCTTTGACCTCTTGACATGCAAGCACGAGCTCTAACCTCTAAGCTATACCCAGCCACAGATGACTTATAGGAGGTTAGAAGGGGGACATCATTCCCTCCAGACTGACTAACATGGGTTTGTCAAGATTCCATCCCTGTGTTCCACAACGATGTTCTCTCCGCGGCGACTGAAGGGAAGTGTGTTGTTTCATCACATTGTTTGACAGTCATTCATGTTCAAAGAAAAGGAAACAATTTGATGTTTTTCATTTCCTAGCGCTTCTACGATGAGAGACAGGAGCCGGTTATTCCTTTCAGTGCCCCGATCTGTCTTTTCACCCAGCTTTATCATCAGAAACACACAGACTATTTTTGCGTAGCTGTAAGTAAGAAAATTCAGAAATGAGCTTAGCCATTCCATGACTGCCCCTGTGAAATAGTTCCCAGGTGTTGGCTACTGCTGTGATTGCTCATTTAAATTTGATTGGACGTTATCCCAGAACTCATTATGAATCTTTGGCGCCCATCGTGTTGCTGCCGCTGCAAAAAAGAAAATGAAAAAAGGTGTCATTTAAGTGCCAGAATGCATTCTGGGATATTATTCTCTGCAAGATTACTGATCAGCCCAATGAAAAGCTCCTAAAAGGAATGCATACAAAGTGCAATGGATGATTTTGTCTTCTCTGGCATCTCCACAATAAATGGAGCAACAGGTAGCCAGGATAAACTTGCACGGTCCATAGTTTACACTGCATGAGGAATTTGTGAAGACTGTTTGTTGGAGTGATTACAAAGAGGGGTGTTCATAATTTCAATGGTCCTGTCATTGATCTCATGCAGTCTGTGCTGTGTTTCTTCATGTGTGAGGATAGACTCAGGAGGACTTCATATCCCCCTCTCTACACTCCAAAGACATCCCCTTTGTTCCATTCCAGGAACGTGGCCATGGGAATAGGAACTTTTAATTAACCAATTAGACTAGTCAGATATAATTAATTACAAGTATTTGAATGAGGTTTAATACAAATTAGCTTTGCCGCTTTGCAGTGTTATTACTGGCTACTAAGTGTTTGGCCAGCTTGGTTTGGCCTGTGTCCAATAGATAATTTGTTTGTGGTACGTGATTTGCATATTGCCTACATAAGGCAGATTTTTGCCTTTGAAAAGTCTTCTGCAGAATGCTCCCAACTTTGGTGCAGGCAGTGTGTTCCTTATGTTCCTGCAGAGGATTGAAAATGACCCTGCATGTGAAAAGATAACAGATGTTTTTCTGCTTCTGCTCTGGTGTTCTCAGTGTGGATTCAAGACTCCGGTTACCCCAAATAATAAGCAACACTAACATCTGAATACTGGAATCAAGACACAACTGTCTTCATTTGAGCTTCTATTTAATATACTGCCCTCATTACATGGACGGAAGAAGGTGATTTAGTATTCCTCTGTAATGTACAAATCTGCAACAGGAAATTGCCTACTTCTCATAAAATCTACTTTGGTTTGCAGAAACTGTGCGTAAGTGATTTTCCTCTGTGTCTGCAGCTGTGTCACTCAGGATTACTCTAGACCTTTAATTTGATGTTGTTTAGCCACACAGAAGACACTTCCAATTGGAATTGACATTATTTAAACAATTTTAATGGTCCTGAAACATACAAAGGAGACGCCTTGTTCCAGTCCTATTGTTTGCATTTACATTTCAAAACGGTTTGTTTATGAAACGCACAAAGTGAAATGCAAGGTGAAAGTCTGAAAGTCTGACCTCTGTGCTAACCTGTTTCCCACTGGCCACTCATCACATCCCTTTGTGTCAACCACAAGCTAACCTGACCCTCGATTGACCTAGATTTAGCACTTCCTCATGCCGATCAATGCTTGTTTTCCCCGGTTCTTCATCTGTCAGGCGGGAGGTCAGGGTGAGCGTTACTCCTCACACCGGCACGCTTGCAGCGTCGGTCTGGGAGGCACAGTGGCGTTAAATGGAGGATCACCGCTGTTGTCTATTAGCTTCTCCCGATCGGTAACAGCGGCCTCACTTGTGCTGAGAAACGATCTAAATTCCAAAGTGATTGTTCCGCAATGAGACCGAGCGTTCAGTTTGAGAGTTTGGTGTGCGTGGCTGTGAGGGCTTTAATCAACCAGGAGCTCTCAGACTCCCACTGAGCGCCCCGCGTGAACTAAACCCCCCGATCCTGCAGCCATCCATCAGAACCCCATGCCCTCTCTCACGATAGCCTGGTTCCCATGGAGATGTGTCCACTTTTCTGATCGAGTCAAATTTGCTTACCTTTTAAGCCATCATGCTTCAGGCTTTGAGGATAATCAGCGCAGATGTAGTTAGAAATGAAGAAATGGGAGAGAGCAAAGATGGAAGAGAGTAACGGCAGATGGGGAGATGGGGAGAATACTAATGGATTATGGAGAAAAATAAAGAAAATGTAGGCTAACCCTGAACAGACAATCATTTTTGCAATCATTTGTTTCTTTTTACATCTGGGGTAGTCTATTTTATGACCAGTCAATGGCATCGATTGTGTTTTTTGTGTCATCTTTGAGTTAGGCCTATGTCACAGTTACAGTGGAACAGTTCTGTCAACAACAAGTGACTTTACTAGGTTTTAAAACATGTTTTATTTTTTCCGTTTGGATGGGAGATCAAAAAATTACAAAAATGAATCATTGCTCTGTGCACTTTACAAAAGGAGCCTTTTTTAATTTATCAAATGTTCACCTTCTCTCAGACCCTATAATTAGAACCATGCCACAGAAAGTGTTGCAATGCAAAAATTGAAGCCTACATCTAACAGATCACCTTATTTCGATGAAATATCATCAAGGGAAATGTTCTTACTGTAGACAGGACCCAGTGGCGAGTCATATAGAGGAAGTTCTCACACATCCTCTCCTCTGATCCATGCTGTTAGTGAGACTAGAAGTACTGCGGGCCTCCCTTGTTTATTTCCTCCTCATCGTCCTCTTAATCCTTCCGTGGCCCCAATTAAGCAGACTGTGGACGGGTCTGTTATAAGGCCAGGCGGCTCTCATTACTCTCTACTGGGGCCCGTAGTAAACATCTAGTATTTGGGCATTCCTCGCAGCCAAACTGAAAAGTTCTCCCAGGGTCTCTTCCTTTGTCCGGATGGTATTGTTGATGAACTACTCGTTAAAAACAGTCACAGAAGAAGTTGAGTTATGGTTCAAGGTGTTTTTATTGACATTGGCTGTGGCCGTGAGGGATTTGATGTGAGGATAAACATCGACGGTGGTTTTAACGGGTCCGTTTGGAAGCAGTTTCCCTGTGATGCCGACCAAAGCCGTACGTCTGGAAGACGTGTCCTTAACTGAAGGGCCAGTTTGGCTCCTACACTCGACTACAGACACACTGTGGTCGTCTGTTCCGGATGACCATGCTTGTGTCGTTAGATATTCATCTACGTTCTTATCTACCAGTGGTTTTTGTTGTTGTTGCTCAATGCAAATTATTATTTCTGTTCGATCTCACCGATGGCAGAGGGAGAGGACTGCAGAGAATGGTAATAGGATTCAGTTCATCAGGCGTGTTTGAAAACAATTAGCCGTCAAGAGAGCATCTTCCTCCACAGTTAATGTTTTTCTGCTAATTGAATGCCTATTACATGAAATGGCTATTAGGCATGATTATCATTTTGTACTTATTTTTGCTCCAATTAACATGTTTATGTTCAGAGGGAAAATGGCTGTAGTTTTGTAACGTTCCGAGAAGCGGTAGAGGTGGGAGCAGCTGACCCCCAGGTTCAGATCATCGATGATAAAAAAGCGCTTCCCGGTACGAGACACGTGTGAAGGTCAGCCGACAAACCAAGATGGATGCCGTCCCGTATTAAAAGCGAACGTTTCATTTACCCGGCTTCCCTGAAGCCTCTGTTTTCTTCTCAGACCGTCCTTCCATTAGCCGGGGCCCCTCGCACATGACTAATGTCCCCCCCAGTCTGTGTGTCTGCGAGGGGCATCCATCACCAGGCAGAGCCTCGTGGCGGGGGGGAGGTCCCTCACACACGCTCGCTGTAATTACAGATGGATACCCACGAGACGAAATGATTTACAAGTGGAGGAAAAACTCTGTGGAGGCGGCTGACCAGAAGTCCTGGAGGCTCTATCAGTTTGACTTCATGGGTCTGAGGAACACTTCTGACATCCTGAAAACAACTGCCGGTAAGTCTGGGTCATTCTATGTGGGGGTGGTATGGGTGCTTGTTGGTGAAGATGAATTGTTCCTCTGTGGTGATCCGTTTATGGCGTCTGTGATTTATGGGAATACACACACACACACACACACACACGCACCAGGGGGCCCGGAGTGTCTCTCCTTGTGAGGTTGAAAGAAGTTTGAAACAGGTTGGAACAATGGAAGTTATCGCCGAATGGCGACTGTGGTTGAGTTTGTTTGCCAGTTACCCATGCAGAAAAGCCTAGATGTTTCCATACTGCCGATCTGTGGCCAGGTAGCAACAGAGCTACAGCAGCTGGTGACTGAGAGAGCAGGCATCCCCCGTTACTCACCAGCCTCCCTGAACCCTCATAATCACATCCCGCTTCGGAAAAAGGATGATTTATGAAGGCCAACAGAAGGAACAAGCCCAGACCCACCCATGCTCTCTGACGGTCATAACACAGGAAGTCTGGTGTTAAGATTTGATTTTATCGAACAGGGCCTCATGGTGTGTATGTGGGGGTGTTGGAATAGTTATTATGGATGGAGGTAGGTACTATTGTATTTTTATCATACATTGTAGTGGTACATTGTGGAAACACTTGACTGTGTCTGTGTATCCAAGTTATTTTGGCTGTGCCAATCAAAGGAAGAGGTGGCTTTTTGCGCAGCAATAGTTCCAGCAAGTTCCTCCAGTTGAGAAACGTTCCAAATCCCAACCATTTAACAGAAAGACGTGTCGGAGACGTTTTTGCGGGTTCAGCGTAGCACCCTTCCTCCTCCCTCAAAAAAGTCTTGAGGGACGTTTGTTTTTATCTCCTGGGCCGGGGGGTGTCCAGGTGACTACGTGGTGATGACCGTGTACTTTGACCTGAGCAGACGGATGGGTTACTTCACCATCCAGACATACATCCCCTGCATCCTGACCGTGGTGCTCTCCTGGGTCTCCTTCTGGATCAAGAAAGACGCCACTCCAGCCAGGACGGCGCTAGGTAGGCCACAGCATAGAACTCTCATGGTCATTGTGCCACCAGACCATTTCAAAAGGGATAACAGACACTTAGACTCACTAACAGGCTGGGCCTCTGAGTGATTGTCGTACTCGATGATAGATATTACGCGTCCTGCAGAAGGCTGTCACGCCATAGAGGGGTTTACAAATGTCAATGATTCAGTTCAGTGCTTGTGTAGAAGCAGGGGTGTGAACAGTGTGGGCCGTCTCTCTGCGTCTCTCACTATCATTCCTTTTTAAATCCTCCTCTGTTCTCATTTGCGTATGATCCTTAAATCATGAATCGCCATTTTAATTGTCTTTTGTCCCTCACTGGAATGCCTTTTTTTATCGTGCGTCTTTGGAGGAGGTGTACACGTATTATTTAATGTGATCCACTCCCTTTTACCTCACTTATTTCATTATGTTTTTTTTTTTTCCTTTTTAATTACACGCTCTCCATTTGTTCATGTGCAGTCCTGTGGAACATTTTGCGAAAGGTAATTGGCTTTCAGAAAATGTATTTTCATTTTCTTTATCTTGATTTACTTGTGTGTGCTTTTAGTGTGTTTTCTTCCAAAGTAAGGCCATCACAGTTTGAATACAGTTTGTCTCATTTTTTACATTTCTGTTTCACTTTCTAAGGGCTGTGCAGACTGTATGGGAATTGTTAGACAGATACATACAACAAAGTACACAGATAAAAGAGAAAACAGATATTTGAAAGCACATGTGTATATTTAGGAGCAGACAGTTGGGCCTTCCAATGTCAAGAGACAATCAAAACGCTGTCTCCAGTTATTAGTTTTCGAGCACGGGCAGTGTATACATATAGGGTGATAAAAAATGTCTGTCTCCACCAATGTTCAAACTCATGATGTTGTACAGAGCAACACAGAAAACAGACCACATCCACTTCATTCACTTCGATTTTTTAGACTGAAAAGGATTGTTTGTTGGGGCGTTAATAGGACCTGGGTAGGCCGTCATTCTCAGGGTTGAAATGTATTTAGTGCTAGAGAGAGAAAGAGAGAGAGAGAGAGAGGGGGGGGGAGAGGGAGAGAGAGAGGGAGAGAGAGAGAGAGAGGGAGAGGGAGAGAGAGAGAGGTCCGTCAGGGGAGGTGAAGGGACGCCTGAATGCAATTAATCTGTCCGACAAAAGAAGTCTTTACAACTTGAGCATCTAAAAGTGAAGGGAGGAAAGAAAAAAAACGAAAGAAAGAGATTTGCCTTTTGCTGGCAACCAGGGTGATCGATAAAGTCCAGGAAGAAAGAAGAAGGAGGGAGAGGAGAGAAGAAATGGCTCAAAGGCAGACAGGAAATAGCAGGTTGCACAGGAAGGGCACCGTGAAGAATCCAAGTCTCTCGCTACATAGAGCCCTTTCAGTTCAGCCACTGTCAGCTTACTGTGTTGTGGCTCTTGTATACTGACAGGCCAAACTGTACCTTCCAGAAGGATGTATGGATGTTCTGTACAGTCCTCAGCCTGTCAGCACCGTCTATATTGAATCTTGATAGCTTTGACACTCTGGTCTGTATTAATAACTACTGTAATAGCGACATCTTGACTGGCGCAATAGGGCATCCCTCCACTGGGCACTAGGTTGTAATACCCTTTCAGATGTCAGTCAGGGGTGTTCCAGAATGCTCTCCCCGTGTGGATGTCATTAACAGATATCTGTCAGACGCCGAGTCCCTACAGGTTAGCACATCTGGGCTTGTCCTGTAGCGGTCTACTTGTAGAGTCTGAAGGGTAAAGGCGAGAAAAGATTGTGGAGGTAAGGGGGTGGGGGGGCTGCAAAGGTCAGACAAGTTGGTAGGGCGGGGGGGGGGTTAGAGGCCAGATGAGGCTAAGGGGGGCAAAGGCCAAAATAAACTGGGGGGGGGACAGCGGCCAGAAGAAGCTGGGGGGAGTTTGAGGATGCCAGCCTGAAATAGATGTGGCCCGCTTGTTTCCATAGAAACCTTAGAAAAACAGTGGCACAGTCATCCTTATGATGTTAGGAAGACAGAGAGAGAGAGAGAGAGAGAGAGAGAGAGCCTAAGAGAGAGAGAGAGAGAGAGAGAGAGAGAGAGAAAGAAGGGAGCAGGAGAGGGAGGGTGAAAGTGTGTGCACACGTGCATACTTGTGTGGGGGAGTTTTTTTACATTTGCAGTTTTTTTCTTATGTGCACCAGGCATAATATATATCAAACACTTCTAAGTCAAGGTGTTATAAATCATAGCAGACAAGTCATCCTAAATCTTGTTGTCAGGGCAAGAGTACAAACAAAGTATTCTTTCTGACAGAGCAAAGTAACCCGGTTCGTTGAAACAGTATTAACATATCCTAGTTCATATTGAATTTGTTGGGTTTTCAACCCTGCCAAAATAATAGTGACTCAGTAAAACTGCAGAATATAGAACAGCGTAACTGCCCAACACCTGGGATGGGTGTGTGTGTTTGTGTGTGTTTACGTGTCCCTGTGTGTGCTTGTGTCTCTGTGTATGCCTCTGTGTGTGTATGTCTGTTTGTGTGTGTGTATGTCTCTGTGTGTGCGTGCGTCTGCGTGTGTGTGTGTCTCTCCCCGCTCCAGGCATCACCACGGTGTTGACCATGACCACCCTCAGTACGGTGGCACGCACCTCCCTCCCCCGCGTCTCCTACGTCACCGCCATGGACCTGTTTGTCACCGTCTGCTTCCTGTTTGTCTTCGCCGCGCTCATGGAGTACGCCACCCTCAACTACTACTCCTACAGTGCCCGCAAGCCCACCTACGGCAAGCCCGCCTACGGCAAGCCCAAACGGTCGGTAAGTGACGCCGACTCCGCCCCAAGGAGGCCTGTTACGACGCGTCACAGGCCCACAGCTCAGAAGTGCAATTTTTAACATGCAAAGCACAGTACCGGATAAGCAGGAAACCATTCTGTCTTGTCGTCGCAATCCCAAATAGAGAGTGGTGATTCTTCCGTGTCGAACAAGGTGATTGGCTGGCTTTCAGGCTGGCGAGTGCCTGGACGTGCTTCATCCTGTAGTGATGTCACGACAGGAGCCATTGGTTCTAGCGCTGTGGTCCCATTAAAACCACAGCAGCTAATCCTGGACAGTGCACCCCCCTCTATTGTGTGTTAGTTTGGATGTTATTATAAATGGTAAAGCTACCATGAAAACACATTAAGCCAGAATCCAGAGCTAGAAATAAGTCTGGTCAAGCGGAAGTTGTTTGTAATATTTAGATGTTATGATATTCATCTGTAATTGCATTGACTTGGAGCTTCTTGTGAATCCATTCAATGTATCAACAGGAGCTGCATGGTTTTACATCCATCATATTTAATCAATTCATGTTTGAATTAATTTGAATTTATAGGTTGCTTTTTGCAGCTCAAGTTACTGCAGATCTCCAAACAGGCTCAATTAAAAAAAAAACGAACAAAGCTTTATTTCAACCAATTTAATTGGATCTACTGTTACTGTGAGGTGATGTAATTGGATAGGACTGGCGTATCACTGTACGTTGTGAGAATATCTTGGCGGTGCTGGCTTGTTTTAGACTGATGAGCACACACAGTATAGTAGACCAACCCCTCCCAGGGCTGTGAATCACGCCAGACATAGGGGGAGACCGTGGACGAAAGCAACTCTCT
Source organism: Hypomesus nipponensis (assembly GCF_054491055.1). Classification (NCBI taxonomy): domain Eukaryota; kingdom Metazoa; phylum Chordata; class Actinopteri; order Osmeriformes; family Osmeridae; genus Hypomesus; species Hypomesus nipponensis. The sequence goes on along the minus strand of NC_140376.1, from coordinate 6,589,998 downwards.
CCTTACTGAGTGACAGGTGTTCTCCTGATGCAGTTCCGTTTTGCCTACTGCACAGATTAAACGCATGACAGTGCAATTCCTGCGAATCCCATCTCATCTCTGATTTACTTGGCACTCCCTCAGAGTCAGTTCTCTGACCAAGTATCTTTCTTTCACCCCCCCTCTCTCTCTCTCTCCCTCCCTCTCCCTCTCTCTCTCTCTCTCCCTTCTCAACCCTCCTGCCCTCCTTTCTCTCCCCTCCACCCCCACCCCTCTCTCCCTCTTCCATCTCTCCCTCCACCCCCCCTCTCTCCCTCTTCCATCTCTCCCTCCACCCCACCTCCCCCTCTCTCCTCCTCTGATTTTACAGAACTACTCCGTCCTGGATGTGGGACCTCCTCCCACTGTCATAGCTCTCAACAACTCCCTGTACTGGCAGGAGTTTGAGGACGCGTGCGTGTACGAGTGTCTGGACGGCAAGGACTGCCAGAGCTTCTTCTGCTGCTACGAGGAGTGCAAGGGGGGCGCATGGCGAAAAGGACGAGTCCACATAGACATCCTAGAACTGGACGCCTACTCCCGTGTGTTCTTCCCCACCTCCTTCCTGTTGTTCAACGTGGTCTACTGGGTAGGCTACCTCTACCTTTAGCACCCTGCTGGAAAGAGAGAGATGTGCTGCGTGAGGCAGAGAGGGAGAGAGAGTGTGTGTGTGTGTGTGTGTGTGTGTGAAAGACTTCTTCAAGGTGGAAGAACCGGATACGGCCCCAAAAACGATCAGGAGAGGAGCTGCTGTCTAGACGAACGGATGTGTCTTGAACGGTGAGAAGTCGAAAGAGACAAGCCCAGACACTCTCTTCACAGACACACCCCCATCTTGTGGAGGACAAGGGTCGAATCGTTTTGTCGGGTGGGACAAATTGTGTTTCGCTACCTGAACTAAAACTACAACTAGAACGGAACTACAACCCTGAACTAGGTAGCGGAGCAGAGAAGGTACAAAAAGGTGTCGGCCATCAGTCAGGCAGCTGGGAGTTACCTCCAGACCAACCATCCACAGTGCCTTCATATGAAGGGGTAGCCATCTGTTACAGTAGACTAATAGGAGAATGTGACGCCGCTGTTGTGCTCTCGTTTCCTCACGGTCTCTATCAGCTGTTTTTTCTGCTTAATAAGTACACAAAGCATCCTTTAGTTCCTGTCAGTGCATGGTACTGTAGCTCTCCACTCTTAGTGATAACCCCTCTTTTTCAGACATGTTTTTGAACACTAGTTACTACTTTAGAAGTGGCCCCCTCACCGCTTAATGAATATCATTAGCAATATTGAAATCAGATTCACGCCGCAAGTAGACGCAATAGAATGTTCACGCGTCCATTCTAAAGACCCTTCCAGAAGGGTTCACTGTCTTCATGAAGACATGAAAAACTAGTTTTTCTTGATGATCTCAATGATATCTTGATAGGTTTTCTTACTGTATTCACACACTGGCCAGTTCTTTAACTGTGTGGATTTAGGTCTCAGTACTGTAGGCCCCAACACACACAATGCTACTCAGCTCAGTACTGTAGTCACCAAATACACAACATCCTACACAGGTGTTGCACGGCAACGGCAGTCTAGCCTCTGTGCTTGACGTCTGGGCTGGAGAGAGGAAGCTCAGATTGATGTCCCTCATTAATGGGGGATGATTATAGTGGACGGCCTCTTCTCATCTCTGGCTCTAGCTGCCAGACGGTGTTTGTCACCAGAAAAAAAAGACAAACGCACAAAACCGTTGTCCAGCCACAGGAATTCAGCTCATAAACGCTGACCTCATAATCTTCAAATAAGAATCCAGGAATACCATTTTATTTAAATTGTTCTCTGTGTAACTTGAGATACTGTCCAAAAATACTGGGGCTTTTGTATTCTTATTTTGACATCTGTTTTATTGTTTATTGTTTCTCACACAACTGACAGTTGTCCGCTATTCTCTGCTGTAGCTGTTTCCACAGCAATAGTACGCAAGCATCTACTGCAGTACTTACAGTGTGATTAGTGAATAGTCACTTCCTGTCTGAAAGTAGGGACAGAATTCACCAGAAGCACAAGCAGGGAACAAGAAGACACCCACAAGTTCTACAAGTGAAAGATCCTTGTTATTTTACAAAAATAGATATATTTTATTTTATTCAAGCTACAGTAAGCCAGCAGTGTTCTCTACGATTGGCTTTCTCCACGGATTTATGTCCTCTTGTTTCTTTTGGTTTCCTGTGTTTAGATTTGAATCGGCGACCATTGAATTGCCTTACTGTAGGGTGGGCGTCTCTCTACCCCGCCATCATCACCCCACTCAGCCTGAGGCAAACAGCTGTGGAGAGTCCGTTTGTGGAAAACCCTTTTATATATTAACTATTATTATCATTATTATTATAATTATTAAAAGTATTATTATTTATAATAATGAAATGATTATAATTCAAAATTAGATAATTGTCTTTTCTTTTTATGTATTTGCTATGTGCCAAATATTTCAAACAACTTGGTTTGGTCTCTCATTGTGTTCTTTTGGTTTCAACACTGTCACACTGACTCTGTTGCCTCTGTCCTGGCCACACCAAGAGTAATCTAATATTACTGTAATTAGTTCGCATCGTGTTTGATACAGCGTTACTTAGAGAGCTTCTTTTTACCAACCCACCGTGTTTTCTATTGCTGGCTAATAGACATGTTTAGATCTGACATCATTCACGGTTAGAAGAAGTTGACTTTCCACTCTGGCACTTGTCATTTTCCTCCAAATAACCATGTATTTATTGATGCCTTTGACATACAATAGTGTAGACATAGTATGTAATGTATGGGGATAATGGATGGGTTAGGGTTTATTTTTAAGGGTTTCTATTTTTACTCTGTTTCTTTAATGTTTTTAGCTCATTTTAGATGTTACATGAAGGCGACCTAACTGGTTGATTGAGTTGATATTCAATTATTTAAGCCAGAGGTCTTCAACCCTGGTCCTCAGGTACCCCCTGCCCTACATGTTTTAGATGTTTCCCTGCTACAACACACCTGATTTAAATGAATGGTCGTTAACAGGCTTCTGCGTAACAAGATAACGACCCATTGATTTGAATCAGGTGTGTTGGAGCAGGGAAACATCAAAAACATGCAGGACGGGAGGTCCATGAGGACAAGGGTTGAAGACCTCTGATTTAAGCAGTATATGAATTTATTTGGTGGTTCTCTCAATTCTCCATCGTAGAGTCTTTGTCCACGATTTCTCCTCCAAGAGACTCAGAAAATAAGTGAGGATAATAGACCTATGATGGCGCTTGTGTAGCGGCTGCGGAGATCTCGTGCAGGGGTGCATGGAGAATACCAAATCAAATTCCTAGTATCTGTATACATGGCGAAATAAAGTTGAATCTGAATCTATAAGCTATAAGATGTGTACTGTGAGAAGCACTCCAAAAATACTACTCTTGTTTCCCTGTGGAAGAATCAAGTAATCTTGAAGCATCATTAAAGCAGTTTGCTGTTCAGAACACACTATTCTTCATGTTACATACATACTGGCTGATTTACATAGAGGTTGAAATGCAATTTTCATACAAATTACGTATCATACAATGTTATATATCTGGATTTGTGTTTGTTTGGGAGAGGGAAATGTTAGATAATACACATGAGAGCAACAATTGCTGCCAAAAACAGGTATTATAATTGGTTTCTGGTGAACTGAGAAACATGTGACCTTGCAAAATTTACCTGCAACAAATGACATTGTAGAAAGCCGTATATCTGGAGACTAATTATGTTTTCTAAAGGGAGAACAGCAGGGGTGGTCAGTAGAGACCAGGAGTCACAGAAGAAGGACTGGAATATTCTATATTACACAGTATATTCATAGGAGGTATTGTTTAATCATTTATTTCCCTCATGTTCTTTTATGAGAGGAGTTTGATTTGCTTAGTTGGCTTTTAAGATTTGTTTTTTGTTAAGGTTTAGCTTAAGTTGGTATCAGATAAATTAGGTAACTTAAGACTTACTTGAAATTAATAGTATGATTTCTGTTATGAAAATAACCTAAAATTAAGGAAATTCAAAGCAAATACTGCAGTGATCATGACTTAGCCTTGGTAATACTGTGGGACATAAGCCAAAGAATATTTCAATATGTTTGTTTCATGGAATTCACTAACAGTTGGGGGAGTCTGTGTTGTTTTTAAAAGATAAAAAATACTGTGGCTTCAGTTTGATGTACTCGGTGCAGTGAACGCTGTAATCTGTCATTTTTGAAAGTGCTTGAAAACTCTGAGTGTAAATGGTCTGATTTGATTTGCCCTTCTTATAGTTTGTGTCAGCTGTTCAACATCCTCCATTGCACACAAATTGCAGACTTTCTTAATGGTAAAGACTGCTTACGTTTGATAGCATTTTCCATACACCAGCTATGGGAATATCAAACTCATAGATTTGCATTCACATCCAAATTCTCTCTGAGAGCACAGGAAGTTACATTTTGTCCCAAATTGTGACAAACTCGCCCTCATGCAAAGTGAAAATACATGTGTCCAAATGGATTTGACTTGCTTTACCCTTTTCGATTTTGACAGCGGTGCAGTAAATCACGTTTACCTGATCTGTGTTTTCATATTTGAGAATTGTGTGTAACATGCCTTTAAGTGGTTTGTAAGTGCAAGTGTTGAGTTAGTTCTCCTCGACAGTGCTTTCCCAACTTGGCCAGTACTACTCCATTAACCCTGATGTCCACAATACGATTTTAACCCCCATGTTATTTTCATACCTGTGGTTCCTTTTATATCTCAAATGTACATGGCAGCAGTATTATAGCAAATGTTGAATAAAGTTTTTTTTTCTTTAAAATATGCCATTATGTCTTGCGCTTCATAAATGTCTTAGCTCAATCCCAACATTTGTTCACCAACAGCTCTTAGCTGAATTCTAAACTGACAATGCAAGGTTTTTCATAAGTAGGATTAAATGGTTTTATTATGTAAAGTGTTTAATTGCATTCTATTATTATATACTGACACCCTCCCCACTGGCAACCTCTCAGAAGATGGTTCCCTTTTTGGGCAATGAGAAGCACAGTCTACACAACATGAATACCATTAGCTGGTCAGTTGATGCTACAGTACGAGCTGGAAGGACCTCAGTACTTTTAACGATAACATGAGAATTAAATCAGACTGGTGTGTCCAATTCTGGAAGGAAACACGCACAGATGAATGCCCGCAATAAAGACCAAAATAAACGATCCTTGATCTCAAATTTAATTGGAAGATGTTGAAAATCCAATAAACTCTGTCCAAATAAAAAGGATTGGAAATAACATTGGTCTCTCCGAAACATGGTGTGCTGTCTCTCTGTACTGATGTCTCTTTCTCTGTACTAGAAGCTGTTCATGTCATGGGGTTCGTTCTGCGGCTCGTCCTCTCACTCCTAACTAACCACAGATTTATCGAGTCTGAATGACTTGTCATCATTAACACCTGTTTCACTGTCTCTCTTTCCCCTCTCTCTTTTTCTCCTTTTCTCTCTCTTGCTCTCTTGCTTTGTCTCCTATTCTAACTGTCATATTCTTTCTCTCTCCCCCTCCCTCTCTGTCTCTCTCTCTCTCTCATTGATCCGTGTTGTCAGTCTTGTTTCTCCTGCATGCACATTCGCCACAACTTTGTTGGAACGGTTACTATGGCAACTATGTTCACCGAGCACATGATGAAGTGTAGCCGAACGTGATGAGTGTTGTGCAGCTCGATTATTCATATGACCCACTTTTCTCTCCACCTCTATGACATGCAGTACTTTCAAAGTACAACTGGAAAAGTCCTACAAGTGTGTCACAAGGTTGTGGGCCACAGCCGCTAAAATGATTGCACAGACTTAAATTGAACTTTTTTTTGAAGATACATGTTTAGGCCTTCCTTGTTTTTATAGGGATTGTATAGACAGAGAGACATAATAAATGTGGAGGAGAGAGTATGACAGGCAGCAAAAGGATTGGGCCGAAGTCAAACCCAGGCCGATGCGGTGAGCCCTGAGGCATGTGGGTCATCGGTGAAGGTGTTCTAAAATCTTCAGGAAAGGGAACAGATTCTCAACAAGATAGCTTTTGTAAAGTGACTTACTGAACGCAAGCCCTTTATCCTCACTGTCCCAAGCCAAAACATCCAGCCAGAAACTAAAATCTCAAAACAAATATACATTCATTATTTACGCATGGGTACTTAAAATGAAAGATTCATGCATGTACGAAAGTCCATGACCTAAGCACACAGGACATTGATGGCCTTTGTGTTGTAAAATATGATATTAGTACAGATCAAAGTTTCAAGAAATGTTTTGAACTAGATCCAAATGAGTCCTCCTCTGTGGAATTGATCAGATTAACCAGTTTCAAAGCTTCTTTTTTTCTTGTTTCACAAAAACAATTGCCTACCGTAGACATGCAGGGAAGAAGAAACGTTTGGATTTTGGAGTGATCTGTCCCTTTAACAGAGGCTGAGCAGAGAGGACTGTGCTGCCAGAAGAAATTAAATGCGTGTTATAAAGATTGTGATTTAAGGGGTTTCATCACAATAAAACCCATGTACTTTGAATGTAATCAAAGTTTCAAGGTTTCAATAGCATGTGTGGTAGGAGATGAAAAACAAACTAATAGAAGAAGGATGAAAAACAAACTAATAGAAAAAGCATGAAAGCCATGGTGGAAATGGACGACCTTCAGAGATATCTGGAGACAGACTAGTTTTCGCTGTCTATTGTTCCTGAATATTGAACTCGCTTCACAAATGTCCCCACCTTGTTACCAATTTTTGTTCCCTTCATATCAGAGCCAAGATGAAAGGAACTGTAGTCTACTCTTATGTACGATCAAAAAAATTGCCATCTCCAGGTTATTTTCTGTTTTCTTGAGAGCTTTGAGATCTATTTAGTCCTGCCAGTGGTTTCCTGTTTTCCACAAGTGCACTCTGTCCTTCAGGAAGATAGTTCTGTGATGACACCATAGTGAATGGACACACACAAAGCTTTCATTCCAAAATGGACAGTGCAATAGAGACTAAGTATTGTTGAAATGTTTACAGTGTATATAACATTACAGAATGTTACCATAACATTGGGATAGTCCTCATTTTCTATGAAATGAACACTGAAATGAACATTTGAAAATCATTTCTGCTGGTGAAATAATATCTATAGATGACACATTTAAGCAATTTGACATAAATGTCTAGTTCCCTGCAATATGGTCTGCCTGGCATCTGCCCTTCCTCTGAGCCGTTTGGTGGTTTCGTTCAGGATCTATATCAGATACGATGTCTGCAGAGACACGCAGAAGCACCGCTGCTCTGCAGATTTCTCCATCCATGAACTGTCGAGATTCATCAGTTGAAGACATCCAGGTAGCACTGTCAGCATTAACTGTGAACGATACCCTGAGATTCTTTCTTAGGCTAAGAAAGTTCTTCAAAAGGGTGGCGTGGATTTTGAACTGCTCCACTTCATCGTCCTCAGTGACAGAAAGCTTCGCCGCACTGTCAGCAGTGGCCCTGTGGCAACGACGAACGTGTTCAGACTATAAAAGCTCCTAAACATGAACCAATTCTTTCAACAAGCTTTAAAAGCATCAGAACTTGTTAAGGACCAAGCGGGATGAGACAACGCGAAGAAGATTTACAGTCAAGACTTAAGCCTCCCTGCCTGTCATTTTGGTGTGGAGATACTGGTATTTTTGGGATACTTATGTTAATAAATATGATTTTAGTCTTAAATAAATTGTCATAGATGAGCACTCGGCCTACCTATTAAGATACTCCTATGTAGTAGCCTATCACATTAGTTTGTGGGCGTGTCATTAACAAAAAATCGTTCGGAGAACATGGTGCATGAGCTTGAGAACGAATTATTATGGGAGTAATTAAAGTAAACGTAGTAATTTTTCATACTGAAAACGTAAAACTAGCACGCTGGTGGACAGTTGCTTAAGTTTGTGGAGTGAGTTTGTGTAGCTATTTGCGCAAGAGACAGTTTGGGGCCTACTTCGAAGCTGTGTTCCGATGGCGGCTTTGTCTGAAATGGTTATGGACCGAGAACATCGGACTGAGTTTCAGTAGGTGTATTTTCCACTGTTAAGAAGCTGCAGATAGTAGCCAACTGAATTCACGCAGATGCTGCTTAGTCCATACGACATTGTGCCAGCGACTCAACTCATCACAACAGACAGGTAGGCTTTTCAGTTTGATTAGTCGTTAATTGCAGAGCCTGAGCAATTGCTTTATTAAAACTGGAGGACCGTATGTTTATGTAGAGTTATAGTAAACATTGCAACATAGGTAACATTGGTTTCTGAAAGTAGGGTTACCATAGGCTACTGAAGAGTGACAGCAGGTGAAAATAATCTGTCATTTATCACGAGGGAATCCAAGTAGTTGTGATTTGTAAGATTTGTCATTACTGCTCTGTACAAAGTCCCTGAAAAACTCAATACAATTAGTCAACTTTTCCATTGAACCATTCCAAAGAAAAATAAATAAAAGGTAAACTCTTTCAAAACAAATACCCTTAGTTATTTAACTTTAACTACTGTAAACTATATGTTCACTTGTATGCTAGTGTAGGGGAAGGGGCGTCTCACCTATTTGTTAGAGGAATGTTTATGTTGGGCTTAACCTTAATAATAATACATTCAGCATACACTATAGACTTCAGGTCAACATCGTGTCACATATTTTCCTGAAGCCCCCCTTGCCAAGTTTTATCATAGCTGATCATACAGAGAGCAAGCTATATTCAAACATAGCACACATAAGTACAGAGACCATATTGGGGGCACAGACTCAAATCACTTTGTTGACTCAATCGTCCAAGATAGTGTTCAAGGCAGGGGCAATTCTAGGATCAGACCTTTAGGGGTGCTCAGCCCCCAATGAGAATGTGACATGAATACAATGCTTTGCAAAAGTGCTAAACCCCTTTGCTAATAACAGGCATGCAAGCAGTTCAGGGGTAAAAAAGATTAGAAGGATACAGCGAACCCCCAACCCCATAGGGTCCGGGAGCATGGTCCCCTGAAGAAAATGTATGAAATTAAAGTTAAACGCATTAATCCGGTGCACTTTGAGAGCAAAATTTAAGAGGCTATATCTGTGTAGAATCTGTGCTCTTTAAACATTGTGATGTTCTTTTAAACAAATACATTTTTTGTATAGCATAGATCATAAAAAACAATTAAACAAACAGGACTACCTGTGTTGAAATACTTTAAAAAGCAAAAGACAAAGCCAGCAATGCTGCGCCCCCTCCCTCAGTGAGAACGCACTCAATTTGAAAGAAATATTTTTTTAGACTTCTAAACATATTATACCTCGTTGGAAACTACGATTCTTGTGCTTTCATTGAAATAAACAAATTCAAGCTCAACTCGCAGCAGCAAGTACTGTCAACGTCTTTGTCCAGTGACCGTTCCTTCAACAATGCCAGAGAAAAAAGTTTGACTTACCTACGATTCCTTCGGAATGTTCCAGGTATGCACACAACTCATCAAAACCTCATCTGCTTACATTCCCAAAGGTCCAAAGTATCAAACCATGTCGAGTAGTTGTCCAAACAATGAATTATATCCACACATAGCCACGATCTTGCCACACTGTATTGTTTTGATTTGTGTAACAAACAATCGCTCATAGCAAGAGAGCTGGGCAGATTTTTTCTAACTGGCTTTGTCTGGCTATGAAATGAGCTAGCTATCCTTGTAGCTTAGAGCTAGCTGTAAATGGCGATACCCCATATGCTAGGTGTTTTGGAGCCTTCAAAATAAAAGTCGATTGCGCAATATGTCAGTGTTCTATGAGTGCCAATCCTGGGAATCAGGTAAAGCACTCCAATGTGTTCATGCTTCAGTTTTTGTGTTTCAGTAATACTAACGAGGGATTTATTAGTTTATTAGTGTTATATATGATAGTTCTAAGTACCACCTTTCATTATAGATAACAATTATACCTTTTTATACTAAGAATTTGATCTTGGTTACAAGGGTCATTCTGGGGTCTCCAAAAGAAAACGCCTGGATGTACTCTTATAAAAACCTTTTGTCAAATCTGAATATATTGTGGCATTATGTTTGACTTTTGATTTGAATTGGGTAAGGCTGCAACCTGTGGTCCTATGCTGTCTTCCAGCTAATACCTACCACCTCTAGGCCTCTTCAGGCCTCTGTTTTCAACACAAATTCCAGGCGGAAATAGAAACGTTCACTTTCCTTGTGTTCAAGCTTCTATTAGTCAACACCAGTAGGACTGACAGGGGTCCTGACAACAAGAAATATAACTTCAGAGTGTCAGCTTTCAAAAGAGTCCATTTAAATGCATGTACTCCAAATGGTTCAAGAACAGCAGTCAATTTACTTTGGGTATACTGTTTAGGCGTTTTTGGGAACATTAACAGGATCCAGAAGGGGCTAAGCACCGACAATGCCGGTTTCAGTTGTACTACAAAGAATAGGCTACTTTCAGTGATATTTATTGGCCGAGTCATTTCAGCAATCTTACTAAGAGTGTCTCACCTGTTTTACGCGGTCACCCACAAAATACATCCACTCCTGATTGCTGGGGGAAAACGCTCCACTTCACTTTGGACAGACTCAATTGTGTTTAAGTTTACTAGAGAAAAGCAACAAAGGGTGGACAATGAATCAGAGCTCAAAGCAAAATCACAGTTTCACCCTCGCATTATATAGCCTATGTCTTTGTGTATGCGATCTCTTGATAGGAAATCCAATTAAGGCCAGGCTACACCAGTCTCATTTCTCATTTATGCAATAATCTTTTACATGTTCATAAACAATGAGCCTTTGTGGGCGCAACGCGTTTTTCTCTTTTTGTATGCAAATGCTCTATTATTGTGAAAGGAAAGTGCGACAAAGAGTCTTTAGATCACGTCCGATCCAAACTTCAACACGTTGGAGACGCTGTAGCTCTTGCCCTTTACAATGTCTTATCCGTTACCTGGAGAACAGAATTATAAAGACTTGATGGGTTTGTTTTGATTGATAGACTGTGACAGGTAATTATTACCAGTCACCTGCGCCGTGCAGGGGCGTACCATAGCATAAGTAGCGCCTTTCATGCTGAGAAAGGGTTGATGTCCCGGTAGAAAGCACTTTGTCGACGATCCAGGGGTTTCAACACTACAGTGGGCAGTGGCAGTCCTAGCACATTTGGTGCAAGGGGCAAGGTTTCCGTGGAAAATTACTTTTCTTTTGTCTGCGTACAACCTACAAAACATCAGTGGCCTTTTAGAACTTCAAAACATGTGAGTTGAGTCAACAGAATGCCACTATGCTGGATGTGTGCCATTCCAGCCATGTTCATGTTGAGTCCATAATAAGCAGCTTCCAGAGAACCCTGCTGTGTTCTCTAGTCCAGGAACATCTCATGTTCTTTGCTGAGCCTCTCCTCTGTGGGTTTGAAACATGTTCAGCGAATGAGGGAGGTTTCATACAAAATCTTCACACTAACATCAAGAGTAATACTGCTATTCTTTGAAGGGAACACTTTCAGTAACAAATCAAAGATAAGTGTCTTATTTATTTAAAAAAATCTCGAATAATACAAACCCAGAGACATCCTAAACTGACCTCTTAGTTGTTGTTTGTTTGTTTTTAGCCAAGGGCATAAGCCATGAAAAATTCCTGACATCTTGTTTTTGGTGATTGCAATGGCAGTTTGAAGCCCTTGCCTTTTAAGGGAATGTGATTAATATTTGATTTGTAGGAATAACGTCCCAGGGGATGATATGTTCATTCACCTGGATGGGAGGTAGCTGGTTGGTACTTCTGAGAAGATAGGCTAGGTGATTCTAAGATACCAGTTAATTAAACTTTCATTTGGTAAGCCGCAAACCACAGTAGCATCTAGCCATCTAACATGTTTTAATGGAAAGGAGGGGTAGGGAGATCCATCGTAAGATACGATGCAGAACACATTTGAACGGTTCAGGTGAACGTCAGACAGGTCAACTGTCTTCTTCCTGTCAGCACTGTATAAAATGAGGCTTTTTGACTATTTATAAGCAAAAACAAAAAACTATCATCCCATGAATAATCTACAGAACCAAAAGTATTATTTCAACATTTCTTTCTTTTTGGGGGCGAGGGGAGGGGGGGTACTTTCTCCCAATAGAAAAGCCCCAAATATGGTGAAGACTTAAATCAAAATCTCGCTTTTCCAGGCTAATCTCTAAAAGGCAACCATGATGCAAGTCCATAGCCAAGCTCCTCAGCCAGACAGAAGCTTTGTCTTATTCATCATATTTCTTGTACCCCGGTATGGCAGACTGACAAAAAAAACGTATAAGACCATCTTTTTGCATAAGTGACACTTTCGTTCTTTGCCAAATGGTAAATGTCAGTGTTACAAGAGGCTGTGTGGGAAGAAACCTCCCCCCTCCAAGTCCCGCCTCCGTCTGTCTCAGCGAAGGAGGCTGATTCAGCTTCCAAGGCTCGACTCACAAAAAATCAAAACAAGATTTAATTGGAAATAGATTACTAGTATCACTGTGCGTCTCAGACTCGACGTAGTCGTTCAGTCACGCGTCGTCCTATCAATTTATTAGGTTGTTTGTAAAAATAGACTGGGCCAAAAAAACTAAGAGGGTTGAGGGGGTCTAAAAAAAAATCTATTATGAACACAGTTTCTGGTCCTAGAATAATGTATATAATTACATGGGATCCCACTCAAGTATCCTGAATTCAGCCTCAGAGCTGGTCTGTGTTTCCCCCCAGCCTCTCCTCAGCAACATCAGCCAGCACCTGACACACTGTTGCTGTAGCCATGGATACAATCAGTTCAGCATGCATGCAGATAAAGCTCCTTACCCACAAGCTCACCTCGCTCTCTCCGCATTCCATGGTGCGGCGTTATGGAGGCCGGCTGGAATGTTCAGCGGCCTAGAAAAGTTTTAATAATGAAATACACCTCCCGATTGATTTCTGAAAGCTGGGTCAGTGAGTGGGGGAGGGAGGATGAACACAGAAAGACCGGACTACTTTGTCTCGCAAACGGAAAAGCGGGTTTATGTACTCGCCTTTCTAGTGAATCCATTTAAGCTCTGGACTCCTCTTCCTAATTACAGAGGGCAGGATGCCTTTAATCCCCTTTTAATGAAGAGGCATTACTGGTACGTGGGAGGGGGGGTGGGGGTGGTAGAACATAGAACGGCCTAGTCTAATAAAACTCCAAAACATTGTATTTTTGGACATTTTCCTGTTGTTTCCAGCTCCAGAAGTAACACTTGTTTGTCTCAACTTCCATCCCCTCAGTCACAATCTGTCAGACTAATAAACTGTTGTTTCATCTCACCGTGAGTCACATAGTCTTTACCTTTTGAAGACAACACTAGCCCTTGCTGGCTAGCTTTGTGTTTTAAAAATAAGAGTCTCGTCGGTGTGGCCTGCAGGACAGTCTATTGTTGGTTGGGCCAGTAGGTAGCCTCTGGAAGAACCATGGGGATATTTCTCAGCAGGAGAGGCTAAATTCACACGAGGCAGATACAGAGATGACCCCCCCCCCTTCGGGGTAGCGAGATAAACACACAAGATGCAGGTTGATGGAGGGCCATAATAACAGTCACTTAGCAAGAACCAAACGTTTATCAGAAATAGTAGAGGGAGCATTTCCTGGGTCCTTGAATGCAATTTGCATGTTGTTTACATCTCTGAGCATTGAAAGACCAGGTGCGAACAGAAGGAACCGCATGACGTCAACAGTGATTGGACAGTGAAAGCTTTAATTTTAGATTTTTTAATATAACTGAGGATGTGGCAGTTAAGTATACTTCTTAATCTTAATAAAAAGTGGTGGGACGTATTTGCCATGTTCAGAAAGTACGAAACATGCATACAGGTGTTTTCTACATGTTCAGATTCAGGAAAAGCTTGGCGTATCAATCTGCAAACCTCTGTGTTAGAACCCATGTGTACGCTACGTTTAAATTACAGTTTCATTATAAATTTGACCCCTGGCGTTAAATAACACTTTGAAATGTGCTATGTAGCAGAACAGGGAGTTTCCCCAGCGACACACAGCAGAATACAGGCTTACAACAACAAGCCGTAGGCCTAACTCCTCAGACTCAGCTGGTCAGGTGCAGTTCCACCTCTGTGGACAGTGGTGGGACTGTGACAGAGCACGAAACCGACTTACCTTGTTTGCGTCCTCTTTAATCAGTCACGAGACCCGTGGCCGGGCGGCCAAGCAGGGCCTTGTCTGTTTTACAGTCGTGGCTTGTGAGGATCTGTTGGGCGCAAGCCTACATGAGCAGGAACCTCCTAAAGGAACCTGACAGCTACCGCAACACCACCAGCACCACCACAGAGATGAGCGTTTCGCTCCCACCGCTCCGGGCAGCACGGCGCCACAGAGCAGCAGGTGAGAGCAGATTGAACCACAACTTCACTGGATAATAAGATCTGGGGAAACGTGGCCTTGTTCTAAGCAGGCTGTGAGAAAGGAAAAGAGGGGTGGGGGGAGCGATGACTAGGCACTATTTAGTTCTTGTTGGATATGCTGAGCCCCTGCAGAGTACCGCGGGCACCGGAGAGGAACAGAACTATCCAGAACCCAGACAGGCCTCTCCTCCACTCAGCGCTCCAGAAACCAGCCCTCTCGGGCCTGGATAAAGATCTGTCTTCCTACCGTACGCCCATCGAAACTTCTACCAGTACCTCTCCCTGAGGACTTAATGAGTGATCACGTAACAGAATCCAAACACTTGCGGCGCAGCGTCTAATTGATCACAAAGCAATCCTTTGCGACTTCGATCGGAACACAAATCTTTTCCAGCAATCAATTAGACCCATTCCCCCCTTAGGTTGTATTGTTTGCACAGTAGGGTGGGATAGATATTGTGAAATGGGTTTAGGTTGCTTTATGAAATACTGGACCCAATCTCGTCAGTTTGTGTACAGAGACAGAAGCCAACAGTAATGCTGCTTTTGTCCTGTTTTGATAAAGATGGTGGTCTGATAGATTGCTCTGTAGAACTATCATAAAAGCTAACGACACAACATAGTGAAGTCAGCCCGACCTGAGAGTGGATCACCAGAACAAAGAACTAGATCAAATCAGAAAACTAACATTTAACAGTGTGACAAAGTCTTTATTGTTTTGTGTTGATCACCGCTGTTACATAGCTATCACTGTTGACACAGAGGCAGCTTTCTTTGTGAACTGAAACCCAGTTATTTATAAGATAAGGCAACATTAGATTATAGTGTTATACTACGCTATGGTCACTTACTACGGAGTCTGGGCAATGTACTGTGGGTCATTCAAGGTACAGGCACCATCTTATTATGTTGTTAAACAGTTAGCAGGCTACATAATGTGGCTAAGGACAATAAATCATTTAACTTAAATAGGTTTAGATGAGATAATATACAGTACATATATCATTTTATTTTATGTGTTCAATGTGTTTGTATTCACATCAATCAGAGTTTAATATTTTGTCATTTGATTGACAGCCAATTGGGGTAACTGGCAAACAATAAATACGTATTAGGCTCCACATGCTGTAGTAAAATCCCTTTTGTTAGATATCAGGGCATCTGCGTGTTATATAATTCACTCAGTAACTCAGTAATGAAGCTTTTATTATATGCAGATGGTATTCTAATGTCAGACTAATCATGTTCTTTAGTGTTAAAAACACAAGTTGGATGGTTGTTGTCAACAGTTTTGAAGTAATTATTTAGATGTGATGAATTATGTAAACAGACTTTAGGAATCTCCAAAATAATAATCACCCCCCACTTCTCTCTGCGGTCAGTCCTAACAGGATGTAGTTTGTCATAACAGGAAGTGGTCAGTCATAACAGGAAGTGGTCAGTCATAACAGGAAGTGGTCAGTCTTAACCTGCAGTTTTCAGTCTTGGAAGCAGGAACAGGAAGTAGCACCAGTGGAGAGTTCTGTTGACGGACGTCAGGCTCCTGGAGTAGATGGTGAAGGCGATGGTTCCTCCACTTGGGCGAGTTTGACCTCCCGCTGGGCTGCAGCAGCCGACCTGTGACCTCCACTAGGCCCCTCAGGATTACTGCCACTTCCCACAGGGGCTGCAACTGCCAATCTAAGCAGTAGCACTTCATCACTCAACTGAAACACAGTCCCTCACACACACACAAACACACACACAGGAGGTTGCCTAGCACCCAACACTGTCTTTTTGGTTTTGGCCTGCAGGTGTGATTTAGAGGTTCCAGCCCAGTCCGATGTGTGTGGCCAGCAGGTAGCACATCCCTATGGTGCATGTCATGAGCATCATGGGAAATCCTAGCCTGGAAACAGGAACACAAAAGCATAACACTGTTCAGAACAGACGGACAGAGAGAGAAGACATATAGAAAAGAAGAGAGCAGAAGAGAGAAAGCTTTAAGACTACCCTGTACCATGCTGCCTTCTATATAAAGCCCCTCCATTTCCACGTCATCGAAGGACCACTATCAGAAAATTGGCCATTAGGTGTAGTTAGATGACTTGTACTGTACTGTACTGTGGAGGTGCAGATAGGGCTCTACCAATTGGCGTGAATAGCTCCCTTTGGTGTAAATGGGTCAGTTGGTGTATATGAGCTGGGCAGGGGGTAATCTTTGTTCACTGGTCTCACTCCAGTCATTGTGTCTGACAACCCCATCTACTCTTCCGGCTCTGATACAGGCACCATTACCTGAGATTTTATAGATTTTCATATACCAAAGTTGAAGCCCCTTGTACTTCTACAGGCATGGCACACGGACTGTAGTAAAACAATTTCATGTTCCTTTTCATTTCGTGTCAAATTTTTGGAACATATATATGACTTAATTGATATCAGTTAAATTAATGATCAATTGGTTTTAGCGAGATTTGAACCAGGGGTACCGTGTTTGGCAGTAAGTAAGTAAGACTATTTATATAGTACTTTTCATACAATTAGACTTGATGGTACACATGCTTACCATTGAGCCACAGAGGTTTCCTGCTAAGTTACTTTCTACAAGACAGCGTTATTGCCCTTATGACACTACTAAATGCCAAAGGGAAACATATGTTTCTGCTTATGCCAAATTATAAAACAGAATACTCAGAATACTTGTTTGCAAAATACAGTGACAATAAGTAGACTTTTCTTGAATAGACGTATTTATTTCTGCAATACGGTTAAATATTAAACAGAAATGTACGGCTTACCATTGATTAGGAGTGGGAATCTTTTCCTACCTCACGATTCGATTCTTGGGATTTTAATTTCAAGATTCAATATATGCTTACATTAAAAAAGAATATTTTTTAAATTTGTGAATCGATGTGAATTGCTGGAAGACAGAATTGTGATTCATATGTGAATCGATTTTTTTCCCCCCACCCCTAATTTCTATATACTCTATTTTAAACATTAAAGGACATTAACAATATATTTTTCTCTTGGTGGAATTACCCCCAAAAACAAGACTAAATCAGTAAAAATAATTTGTCCTAAAAACTCAACATAGAAAAAAAGAACATGACTTGAAGGCACACTGCGCCAGTGTCTTCGCCCCAGGCTACCCAGAATGCCACTGGCCAGGCCATTCAAACAGTATTAAAGCAGGAATCAGAAATGGCAGACTTCCTGTTTCTGCTCCTGTGTCTAAGCAGCTTTCCTCGTCAGAGTGGCCCATGGGATGTCCTTTATCTGTTTGCTTGTACAACATCCATCTGGAAAACTGGCACTACCAGTCTAATTACAGCTGTGGAGCATGCTAATGCTAATCCCTGCCCCAGCATGCATCAGCCGTGTCCTGACTCCACCTCCTACAGCGGAGAGGATATCCAACGTTGTGTCGCATTGCGTCCTAGCAACAAACCATACCTGACTAAAATAATGACTTTTGTTTAAGCCAAACTGTGGACTTGTACCCGTTAGGTACATTTTGGTCTGGTAAAGTTCTTTACCTCAGAGAGCTTGGACAAAACTCAGGAGTACAAAAAAAAAAACACACTGCGCATTTATTTTGTTGAAGCAATTACAATTGAAGAGATTCTCCAGTAGGTACTGAGTAGAGTCAAGTCTTTGGCTACCTCTAATTACATTTAATGAGTCACTCTTAGCTGGCTGCCTATTAGAAAGCGTCTATGAATCAACGGGCTCCCATGACTGGCTGCTAGTCACTTCCTCTCTCAGACCACTTTGGGTCACATGTCTGTCTGGTCTCAGCTGCACAGGAGATGAGAACTCATTACTCCCTCCTCTCCCTCCGCTCCGCTCCTCTCCTCTCCTCTCCTCTCCGCTCCTCCCCTCTCCTCTCCGCTCCGCTCCTCTCCCTCCGCTCCTCTCCCTCCCCTCCTCTCCCTCCCCTCCTCTCCCTCCCCTCCTCTCCCTCCGCTCCACTCCCTCCGCTCCTCTCCCTCCGCTCCTCTCCCTCCCCTCCTCTCCCTCCGCTCCTCTCCCTCCCCTCCTCTCCTCTCCCTCCCCTCCTCTCCCTCCCCTCCTCTCCCTCCGCTCCTCTCCCTCCGCTCCTCTCCCTCCGCTCCTCTCCCTCCCCTCCTCTCCCTCCGCTCCTCTCCCTCCGCTCCTCTCCCTCCCCTCCTCTCCCTCCCCTCCTCTCCCTCCGCTCCTCTCCCTCCGCTCCTCTCCCTCCCCTCCTCTCCCTCCGCTCCTCTCCCTCCGCTCCTCTCCCTCCGCTCCTCTCCCTCCCCTCCTCTCCCTCCGCTCCTCTCCCTCCGCTCCTCTCCCTCCGCTCCTCTCCCTCCGCTCCTCTCCCTCCGCTCCTCTCCCTCCGCTCCTCTCCCTCCGCTCCTCTCCCTTCACTTGTTTCTCCCTCTCCATGTTCACAGCCCTTACCTCCCCTCCTTCTCTTTATGGTCCCATCCCTCGGTTCTCCCTCCCCTCTATCCTCTACACATCCCCCCTGAGGTGAGGACACACATCTGATTTATACCCGGGAAAGTGGATCTGTGTCAGCCGGTGTTTGATGATGGTGGACTAACAATATGGCCCAGTCAGCCTGCCCTTCATGGTGAACAGCAGTGTTGGATAAAGCTGTGGGTCTACACAGAGGGCGAGCGAGCATGTGTAAACTTGTTAAAGCCTGCCGGCCTGGCCTGAGCACACTGGGTGGACAGATAGCCCGGTCATCTGAATGCAGCGTGGCCCAGGGGCAGATTAGCAGGCTTACCGGCACCGGCTGCCGTTAGCAGACGGAGGTAACGGAGGCCAAAATAACCGCCCCCCCCCGCGCGTTGTTCAAACATCCTCCGACGAGGACCCGTCACTCACGGCAGCGCAGACCCCCTCATGCCCCCGGGGAAAGGGTGAGGGGGGGTCAACGAGGTTGGCGGGGGTTGCATGATCGACAGACGATTTGGAGGAAGCGCATGCTTGCTCCGAGAGCCGCAAAGCCAGAACTTGTGTAGAGGGATAGAGGCACACGAGCAGCCATTCAGTCACGCATGTATTCGCTGCCTTTTTCTTCTCCTTCCCACGGCTCGCAAATACCAACCCCAATCTACCTGCACCCTCCCTAATAACCCCCCCCCCCCCCCCCCCCAAAAAAAATACAATAAATAAATGGGGCTGTGCTGATACACTTTCCTGCCAGGCATGGCAAACAGCACAGTGACAGTTCATTTTCAGCGAGGGGCACAGTTTTGGCGTGTTGACCAGGAATCACTGTCATACTCCCGAGAGTGTCGTTCTCGGCACCAACCGGTTACCCGCGACCGGGAATCGGAGAGTGGGCACGCCGCTCGGCGGGCTGGCAGGACAGCAGCGCCTATAATTCAATCCAGGCCATTTGAATCCATCTGCTGTCAGGGTGCTGCTGGCAGACCCGGGAGAGCAGGTGTCCTCGAAGCAGCTGCTGCTCTCCAAAGCCTTAGTTCTGTCTGTGGGAGCGGAGCAGGTGACCACCACTGAATATTAAATTGGATGTATGACTTTGTACTCTGGACCGAGGGGTGAATAGGGGAGAGGCGGGAAATCTTTCGCTGAGGTGAAATGTTGGGAGAAGAATGTCCCTTTCCCACGCCCCCCCAAAAAACGCCAACGCCTCAGCGTTGTGCAGATACATCCGTGAATCCCCTCCGAAACATACAAATAATGAACTGCCCCAGATACATAATCAAACAGGGGTTGGAGATGGCTGTGGTGTGCAGTATGAAGTCCGGGTCTCGGCCCTGGATGGTGTCTGGCATGGAGAAAAGGCCAGCTCAAATCCTGTCGGCGTCGACCGTGATGAAATCAGACTCATTCCACGACACCGCAGGCCAATGTTTTTCTCCAGGATGAAAACAGAGTTCTTAATGATCGAGTGGGGGGGTGGGGGGTGGTCAGATCAGCATCTCCTCGCTGTCATATGCTTTCGAGGGGCCATCTCTAAACCTCCAGATGGTTGGTGATTTGGACCCCAACCAGGTCCTGCATGGACACATGGTGCCTGGGAGGGCCAGCACTTTCTTGGCTATTTCTCTCTGAGAGAGAGAGAGAGGGCAACTCACGGAGCCAGAGAAACTAGAGAAGGACGCAGGGAGAAGGATGGAGGGGTGGGGGAGAGAGAGAACTCCCGCTAATGAAGCATGATAAATACATACTGTCTATAGTCATTTAAAGAGGGAAACCCGCAACTAAATCCAAAGTCCGAGGCAAGCATCCTGGTTCCAGTAATAGCTTTGAGAAAGACGGCGTCAGATGTTTCTTTGTCCTACAGTAGGTGGGTTTCCTTGCCAGGCCTGCTGTCAAACACCTTAACAACCTCCTTAAAACACCCACTCCACTGTGCAACACCTTCGAACGCAGCTCAATCTCCCCGTTTGTTTTTATGTTACATTTAGTGTCGCAGTTCCAACCTTTTTTATGCTCTCCCTCCCTCCCTCCCTCCCTCCCTCCCTCCCTCCCTCCCTCCCTCCCCCCTCCCCCCTCCCCCCTCCCTCCCTCCCTCCCTCCCTCCCTCCCTCCCTCCCTCCCTCCCTCCCTCCCTCCCTCCCTCCCTCCCTCCCTCCCTCCCTCCCTCCCTCCCCTCCCTCCCCTCCCTCCTCTCTCACTGTTGTTACATAAGGCTGTCTGGAAGAGAACTCTTTTAAAGGCCCATTTAGAGATGACCTTTTCAGAAAGCCTTGTTTATGGCCTCTTCTGAGAAAAGTGCACAGAAAGTTAGTGATTGTGAGTGCGCATGCGTGGGCTTGTGGGTGTGTTTGTGGGGGTGCCTGTGTGTATGTATCCACACAGGTTCTCACGTGGGTTCCATTCATTCCCTCTATTTGATTTGCATTCAGAAAAAGGCCACAGCCACTAATTCTAGAAGAGTAGCTGAGGTAATGGACAATGATTCAGATATAACCTGTATGACACTATTCAAGAATAATACACCGAGGCATTCTGAGTGCTTCACTGACTCCAATCTTAAAGGTCAAAACGATTACCATTCACCAGTCACACAACAAAGATTAGCAGAGGGGATGTGAATTGTACAGTACATCATTTCAGACAGTAACAGGCAATGGCTTAACTGTCTGCCTGCACTAAGATGTGACAGGTGACGGTCTCCGTGGCGATAAGAGCCTGTCGGCCGTGTTGTGTTCATTCAGCGCTTCTCTCTGCAGCGTTTATCAGAGCTGGTGGAAATACTAACTTGACCTCCGGGTGTTCCTCTTCATCGCCTCCTCATCTGCCACCCCCCCTCCCGTCTCTGGCCCAGACACAGTGCTGCGCCTCCTTCACTTCCTGCTCCACCACTCCTCTCTTCCTCCTCGTCACTCCTTCACTTTCTCTCCTTCCTCCCACTCCTTCTCCTCCATGTCTTCTCCTCCCTCCCTCACCCCTCCTCCACCTCTCACCCCTCCTCCTCCCTCCCTCCCCACCCCTCCTCCTCCCTCACCCCTCCTCCTCCTCCCCGCCCTCCTCCCTCACCCCTCCTCTTCCCTCACCTCTCCTCCTCCCTCCCTCACCCCTCCTCCTCCTCCTCCTCCCTCACCCCTCTCTGGCTGGAGTCCCAGGTTATTTGTGGCTTCCAGTCCTTCTGTTGATTTGTGTGAGGAGGCGAAAGGAACACATTGATTTGGTGCAGAGGAGAAAAGATGGTTGTCGAGTACCTAAGCAGAGTCAATGAAAGGATCCCCCCCTCCCCCCTTCACTGCAACACTCAGCAACTCTTACTTGTGTCTTCAGGGGGAGAGAAAAAGGTGTGTGTGACGGCAAAGCTGAAGTGGGTTATTATTTTCGACCCAGTCTTTGTTTTG
The DNA here is from genome assembly GCF_054491055.1 of Hypomesus nipponensis. Classification (NCBI taxonomy): domain Eukaryota; kingdom Metazoa; phylum Chordata; class Actinopteri; order Osmeriformes; family Osmeridae; genus Hypomesus; species Hypomesus nipponensis. The sequence continues at coordinate 6,567,762 of NC_140376.1, read as the reverse complement.
AGGCACTTGAGGTAGTGATGGAGAAGCCCTCTCTGTAACCAGAAGGCCCCGGGGGCGACTTCTCCCTCTCTTGAAGACGCCACACAGGAACGCGCACGCTGCCCAGAATGCATTTGGGCGTCTCGTCGTGCCTATGTCTGGGAAGCTGTAGTAGACCGCCTGACCTGCACCCCCCCCCCCCCCCCATACATGCATCCTGCAGCCTGGGTAGTTCACACACCCTCCCTGCTCTCAGCAGAACCGACGGACCTCAGATGGTCCTGGTTAAGATCCAGACCATGTGCACCATGTGCCACGGTGGGCCAAATGTGACCCCCCCCCCTGTTAATAACTTTGTGATGGATGAGGTGATTCCAGCCAGCATGCACACAGTCGGACCAAACAAATGATAAGCGTGAAACTGGGTCACTCCCATTCACTGTGATAGTCTCTCGACCACTGCACAGGAGCGTGCTCTGTTGATGAGCAGACATTGCTGCTAAACGATGAGTCATGTAGGCCCGCGGGCCTTTGACCCTCATCCTATCACGCTCCTGGATGTTAGGGCTTGACCAACAACCTCGTCGAGTTATTTACGAGACGGATCCGCAAATCCGAAATCACTGCCAAAATCCTGCTATTTACAGATTACGACCAATTGTGGTGCCTAATTGTGCAAAGGGCCTAATCGTGTTCCCCAACACTGTGTCCAATATATTACTGTGCATTCTTTACTGAGCGGTGCCGAACATCTGTGTTTGTGAACGCTTCACGCGAACCCGCCGGAGGGTTCCTCTAAGCTCTTATCATGCAGCTCCAGGCCGGCTTCAACCTCTACACAGGTGGAACGTTTTTCTGCTGAGCCATGCAGTCCTACCCAGAATGCACAGCGTGAGGGCTAACAATGACAGAGGACGCGGGGAGAGAGGGGGAGGGGGTGGGGTGAGCAAGGTTCACCTTGGGTAAACACCCCTCCTACCCCCCCCCCCCCCCACTCCTCATCTTTTTGTTCGCGCGCTGTGATCCCGAGCTTAGATTCAGTTACTATTCTCTTTAGGTTCCTTTGTTGGACTCGGGTTGTTTGCCTGCAGGTGACCCCCGAGAGGGCGGGGGCGTTAGCGGCCGTCACACCTGCCCAGCCCTTACACTGGGACCTGACGACCAGCGAGAAATACCGTTGGCTCTGTGAAATGCGGTTGCTGAGCGAGGATAAATGAAGGAGGAGGGGGGCGGGGAGAAAAATGAGTAAATACACAACGGAACGTCGTGTCGTCAGGGCGGTTCCTGCAAACCGGTGAAAGAGCAGAGAGGCTGTCGCTTAGTCCTGCAGCGGCACTCTGCAGCGCTGCTGTTGGAGATTACTGTGTGGGCCCTGTGTTTGATTTCCCGCCAAAAACGGAGAAAGAGCACCTGCAATCTCCCGAGGCTAGCGCCATTGTCCCGGCCCAGGCCTCCGCTGGAGACGCACGGGGCTGGAACAAGAAATGCAAATATTAATCTGGACAGATGGAGGGAGAGGGAGTCACGAGGGGTCAGGAGGTGCGGGGGGGGGGGGGGGGGGGGGGTCTGGCACACGGGGCTTCTCTGTTCCAAATCAGTTGACATTGTTTGAACTCGTAAAGGCGTTCTGTCTGCGGTGGGGGTTTGTTTACGTCGTAAACAATGCTGTGTAAATGGCAGGCCCGGGGAGCCCAGCCTCAGTGAACTCCTCCCAGGCCTTCATGCTTAGTGTGCCACGGAGACAAGAACCATCAGTTCCCTCAGCGCTCGAGCAGCGCTGCTCCTCCAAGCAGTCCAGATTTGCTGAGAGCTTACCTCACAAGCGAGCTCTGAACCCTCCTGTTTCCAAGAGGAATCCAGGGGTGGTTTTAGTATGTAACGGTACATTGGAGATGGGCTGCTTTTGCTGACGGGCTACTGTACTATTAATAATAATAGAAAAAACTCGCTGTAATTCCTGTAACTGTAGAACAAATTCTTAAAATAAGAGCTCTTTACAAATATACCTTAAGTGTTCCTATTAAGGATTCCGACATGTCAGGAATGTAATGTTTCACTAATGCACTTATGAATTCAATGCCGAATAAAGCATTCAAGTTCATCATCCAATCACAGTGTGTACTTAGTGAGAAAGGAGGGGATGTTTATTGCACAGCATAAAATACCTAATGCTCTTAACTGCTCAAGCACATCTTCATATATCTTATATGCAGGTTTTGTGGGTGTTTTACGAAGCCGCAATCTACGTAAAACTCTTGGTATTGTGTAGAACATATAATAAAAGATTCCTAGATGTAGACAGTTTAGTACAGGTCTCTATGGAGCAGAGTGTTCCTGACTAATAAAGTTTAACGAAGTGATATTGATCATAAGTCTTTTTAATGAAATAGTCAACAACTACTTATTTTAGCCGACACTTTTACCAAACTGAATTTACGGGAGGGGGGGGGGGGGGGTTGAACAATCTCTCAATCTGCAGTCAAATGCTCCAACCTGAACTATACCCATCTACTATCCATCCAGTGATATCATGACTGCACTGTGCTGGAGAGCGTGATCTGACAGGAGGGTCATGTGACAAGAGAGTCATGTGACTGGAGGATCATGTGACTGGAGGGTCATGTGACTAGAGGGTCATGTGACTGGAGGGTCATGTCACACTGACCTCCACACACGCACATCTCTCCAGGTTTAACGACGATCGCAACACATCACAAAACCAGTTTGTCACCGACAGGGAAGGCATTGAGGACACGTTTACGATTCGGGCTTCCAACCTCATTACTTTCGTGTCCTCAAATGTTCCTTCCGATCCTCAGCTGGAGGTTCTTGTGGCCCGGCGCGCTCCAGAGTGTCAGAGACAGGATTTATAGTGAGGCGATGATGGTGCAGCAGACTGTTAAAACACTACAGCCAAGCTGCACTGTGTGTCTGTCTCAATAAAACCTCGTCAACAATTGCACTCAGAGCCAGGTCATTTAGGTGGCATCCTTCTCTTCTAGGGTTCTGTGTGTGTGTGTGTGTGTGTATCCATGTTATTGTGGGTGTGTGTGTGTGAGTGACTGAGCCAGTGTCTCCCCAGCTCCTCTGCGCTGGGCCCCATCTGAGTTCCCTGAGAGCAGAGTGAGGAGGCAGAGACGTACGACCATGTCCTCCGTGTGTGCTGGGTCCACTTCCCAGAAGCCCCTGCTGCGCGCTCCCCCCGGGAGGGCAGAGGCACCGCCGCCGCCCAGCCAACGCAGAGCTCAAGGGGGGGGGACACTCGTTAGCCAGACTGACGCCTCACCGTGCTGGGGGGAAGCTGGCATCCCAGCAGACTCATCAGAGTGAGGTATGAAAAGAGCCGCAGGCTCCTCCCCCCCCTCCCCTCTGGAGGACTGCAAACAGCCCTGTCTCTCTCCCTGACCTGTCCCCCAGTAGCTATGCAGCTGATATCCTCACTCCCACCCCCCCCCCCCCCTTCCCCCCCCACCACAGCCACAGCGAGCCAATTACTCCGCCACCAGCCAGCCAGGCTATCTATCAAGCAGCTCTCACAGCTAGCTGCACAGAGGAGGAGGGAGGAGCACACAAAGGAGCACACGGGTGGGGATGTGCGAACAGGCAGGTGCTGCCGGACAACCCTGGGTCCTGATCCAGACCCCCTCTCTGTCTGGCTGCCAGTGACCAGTGGGTCGGCCCGTTCTACAGGCCGTAATTGGGAGGACGAGGCAGGGAGGCGGGAGGACAGAGAGAGAGAGAGAGAGAAGGTCAGTGATAAATGAGCAATTACCCAAACATCTGCTGTCTCCCTGTTTGTTTCCCTGGCTCTGCCAACCCCCCTTTAAGGCAATCACCCCCCCCCCACCCCCTTTCTGTCCGCTGCCACCCAACAGCATCCCTCCTCCTTCCACCCTTCCCCCTCTACTCATCCACCTGGTCCACGTGCTCCAGGCCCTTACCTGCAGCTCAGGGCAGGCAGGGGGAGGCAGGGAGACGATGTGTGCAGAATCTGTAACTCAATGTTGAATGCCCCCCCCCTCCTCCCTCTCCATAGGTACGACCTGGCGGAACACGTGGCGCTGGACCTGAAGTTCCCAGGGTGAACAACAGCTGCAGGGGCTGTCCATTGAGTCAGCCGGCAGCACTGCACAACCGCACTGCGCCGCGCCAGACAAGATCTCAACTGGTTACACTGGAAAGGACGGAAGGAAAGCGATTCTCTGGAAATACTTTTTCCCGGAATGGATCCCATCTTATCTGCCTGTCTGATGGGAGATAAACGGAGACTCTGGCTGGCCTGGTCTCAGACTGTACAACCCCCCCCTCCGCCCCCCCCGGTTCTCATTTAGCTCCACTGATCACAGCAGCATCTGGCCATCTTGCTAGCTGTGGTGTACACATGGTGCATACGGCATGAAGGTCTGCTGTACTCTGAAGGCAGCACAGAGGGCATGCTAGCATGCCTGCCTGCCCCCCTTTTCCTCCAAACCCCAGAATGCTCGTCGAGAACCATGGTACACGTACACAGCGAGCGTTTACGGGGGCTAATCAAGCCCACATTCAAGCTCCTCTCTTGGCTCCGTTGACCGTTTAGGTCTCGGTGAAGGAATCACAAGGGGACCAAGTCGGAAGGTTCCCTGAATGGAAGCTGGATGCCATGGAGCAAGTGGCAGCTCGAGGCGGGAACGAGGACAGGGCGAATGACGAGCGACGCCTTCGCCACCAACCGCCTTGAAAAGAAAATCAGAGGACGTTTGAACCATTCATGTAAGCTTTTCAACGTCCCAAAGGGCTCTCAAATCCAGCTTCCTTGAGTGTGTCACTTGAAACCAATTCAATCAGTCACGTGGCATACTGTTTATGGAGTCTTTTTTTAGAGCCCAAGGTGTCAAATTGATTTCCGGGTCGCCTTCACGTGTTGGCACAACAAAAACACACAATGCCTCGGTCAGAGAAGGGCTCCGGTTTGAATTGAGGTAATCCTTTTATTACACTTTTGATGGACATCTATGTACTACACTGAACTGAACCAAGACTCTCCCCTCCAGACACCGGGTCACTTCCTGTCAGCCAGAGACTGCTTCTCCAGACACCGGGTCACTTCCTGTCTACCATTCTGCAGCAAGGCACATTTAATTGACAAAAGGTGAATCGGACACATCAAAGTCTGGGGTCAAGAGGTCTTTCCCAAACGGCGAGGCCACACAGGGCATGCTCAGTTCCATCGATACACCTGTCTCTCTCTTCTTTCTTTCTACCCCCCCCCACAACTTTATCTGAACCACCTGCTTCTGCGACTGACAACAGTTGGCAAGTGGCTATAAAGCAGAACTGAAAATAAGTTTGAAGTTCATCACACCACAGACGAATGTGCTGTTAAACACCCATCAAAATGTGTAAGTATTTAAGTATGTTAAATTAGGTTTGAAATCATGAGAAAATCAGCAGCCTACTCTGCTTAAGACTGGGGGGGGGGGGGGGGGGGGGGGGGCTGTCGCCTGAAGGAGCTGAAACTCTGCCCCCTCGGATTTATTGAATTTAGCAACTAGCTTAATCAATTGTAGATATCAGAACAGACCTACCTGCAGTCTGAGTGTTTGATGTGTTAATGACTTTGTCTTTGCATCGTACCAGCTGAGTAACAGAATGCAGGTTATATAAACCGTCTGTGATCTGATGTAGATAGGTGGCTGTGACGTAGATAGGTGGTGTTTTGCTCCGACTGTACAAAACCTGAGCTGAAAACGTGAGAGAAACTGTTCAACGGTCCAACTCCACATTTCAGTGCGACAAAGTTTTTGCACTTTGCACATGCTTTCAGCAACTCATTTCACACATATATAATGTACTGAGAAGCAAATCATGGAATTTGCTTTACAGCAATTAAATGGGAAAATGTGTCCAACCGTTTGACTGGTACTGTACATTACCATCACCGCACACACACACACACACACACATCACCACTCACACACAAACCCACCACCATCACCACCCACACACACACACCACGGCAAATTGCCACCAGCTGAGCCCCTGGAGGTGAAGTGTATTGACCTAGCTACAGGGAGGAGGTAAGTATCCAGGTGTCACTCTCTGCTTCCGAGATCTCCGACAGTGCCAGAGATAACGTGCATTCAGCAGGCGCTTGGATCCAGAGTCGAGGAAGTCAAACCTGCGACCTCTTGATCTGCAGTCAAAACCACTGACATATCCCCCCCTATTTCCCATTTGGAAGATGCTTTCCTCCCCCCACCCCCTCTCTCCCCGTCTCTCTCCCTCTGTAGTGAAGCGTGCGTCGACCTACCTGAAGAACTCTACAAAGGAGAAGCCGTATCCATGCTGCTCGGCGATCCCGGCGCACACAACGTTGGCCGACGCGCCAATCAGAGTCCCGTTTCCTTTAGAAGCAGAAGAGACGTTGTTAGAGACGACCTGCGAGGGCGGGAAACAGTTCTCCTTCTCTAAAACACCCTCCCCAGTAATGGCTGTCCTTTTTATGACGGCAAACGTCCAAATAAAACCTCGCCTGACCTCGGGGCCAGCGAGGGGGCGTCTCCACGCAGCCCGCGTGGTTCTGACCCTTCCGGAATCAAACAAAAGCTCCAGAACAATTAAGTAACATCTCGAGAGACCTCCATCAGAACCAATAAGTGAAGAAGCAGTTCCACTAAACCCCTTTGAGACACCCGGGCCGTGCTGATTGCAATCGGACGTCTTTGTGAGAGAGCAATCACTCATCTCCATGGAACGCGCCCGTGCCCTTCGTTCGGTCCCATCTCTGAGGTCAAAACAAAACGGATGATGAGTCGCGACAAGGCCCCCTCACGGGGGGGGCGGTGCCCCCGGGCCTCCACAAACAGGGCTTTGAATCAGCCCTGATGAAAGGACCCCCGGGGTTCACATCATGAAAGGCTTCGCTTGTCCTTCCCCCTTGGAGGACGCACAGACACCTGCCTCTGTCTGGCAGCCCTGCTGTTCGCTGCAGAGCCACAGGCGAGGCAGAACCAGGGGCGGGGGGGGGGGGGGGGGAGGAAAGGAGGAGATGAGGAGGAGAGGCTAGACGTGGGGAAGAGAGAGTAGGAGGAGAAGGGGTGGATGCAAGTAAAAGGAATACTAAAAAACAAACCTAGCATCTAGTCATCAAGGTGCAGGGATGCAGAGTCCCCCATGGGTACCCCAGGAGACAGTGTCTCAGATAGCTCTCCTCTAATTCAGTCCTACCCCCCCCCCCCCCCCACCACCCCACCCTCCCTGCATCCCCAGACGCTGCCAACCTCTTCAGCTCGCTTCTGTGATAATTACACATCTACTTCAGCTGGCCCAGCTTTCTTCTCCTGGCTTCTCCCATGCTGTCAAGGTTGTGTGTGTGTGTGTGTGCGCGCGTCATCTCTGCTGTCGTCGTCGCCCCCCCCCACTCTCATCTGTAAAGGTGTCACAGCGACAGTCTCTGAGTCCGTCTCAGCCTCATATCACAGATCGATAAGGCCTGTCACACCAAGGCTGATTAGCTGTTTCTGCCTCTCTCCCTCCCAGAGACCAACCACACTGGGCCACAGTCCCTAGGCCCGGGGGGGGGGGGGGGGTGAGTGTGGATGAGGGGCTGAGCTTGAGGGGGTGGGGGCTGAGCGTGGATGAGACAGGGCTCTGGGCTGGGGAAGCTGTTGCCTTCCATAGGGGACGGTCACAGCTGTGTGGAGGGCAGGCCCCTGCAGGGAGATGCTCCCTGCGTGTGGCAGGGGTCTCTTATCCTTCACACAAACAGATGACATTCCCCAAAGACTGCTGACACCTGAGCCTCCACTGATGCTGGATGGTATTTATCAATCTGAGTAAAAGTGCTTTGGCACCGAAACCCAACAAAGCACAGATCCCCATCCCATCACCCCCCACACACACACACACACACTCTCTCTCTCCTCCCTGCCTCAGTCCTCCTTCACTCACCTCCTAGGCAGGCCCCCATGGCCAGGGAGAAGATCAGGGGCTTCAAAGGCAGGTTGACGTCTGCGTCCTGGCTCAGGTTGATGAGGACAGGGATCTGAGAGAGAAAGGGAGGGGGGGGGGGGGACCGAGGAAGACAACGATTCAGCTGAGGAAAACGCCTTATGGTACGTCGCGTCGCTCTCTCTCTGTCAGTGACTGTCAGAACGACACAACTGTCAGAATTCGAGTTGAACCTTCGAACATCCTTCTCTCAAGATAGTTCTGCTAAAACGGAACACCAATGAGCCGGGATGCTTTCTCCTGGGTCTTCCAGGAGTGGGCGTTGCTAGGTCAACATGCTCACGGTCACTCCCCCTCGAGCATGTCGCTCTATTGAGAAGGAAAGTGAAAGGGAGAGCGAGCGCGGACCAGAGAGAGGGGCTGACCCTTTCAAGGCCTCTTAGGATCCTACTGAAGGTGAGTGAACGGCTTTTCACAGTTAATGGATTCTCGAGGTCAAAAGGGGACGGTGTGGAGCGGCGTCCCGTGACAGGCCTGTTTTGGAGGATAATAACGGCAGTTACCATGGCTTCGCCACGGCTCTGGTTCCAAAAGCTCCTCTCAGCAGCAGCTGTCGTGTTCCCCCACACACACACACACCGTTATGCTCAAAGCACAAGATACCCTTACAGAAAAAGACTTTGTCCCAGAATCCAATTAGGAGCTTAGCAGTATCATGTCGTTTAGCAGTAGGTCATTTAGCAGTAGGTCGTTTAGCAATAGGTCATTTAGCAGTGGGTCGTTTAGCAGTAGGTCAATTAGCAGTAGGTCGTTTAGCAGTAGGTCGTTTAGCACAGTGGTTCCCCACCCTGGTCCTCAGGGCACCCTGTGTCCTGCCTGTTTGAGATGTTTCCCTGCTCCAACACACCTGATTCAAAGGAATGGGTCGTTATCCAGCTCTGCAGAAGCCTGCTAACGACCATTCATTTGAATCAGGTGTGTTGGAGCAGCATAGATGCAATATGGCGCAAAGCATTAGGCCTATAACGTTTAGCAGGATGTCATTTTGCAATTGGACGTTTAGCTGTCGTTCACCTAACTTGCGAGTAGGACGCTGAGTGCTTCAGAGATCTGCCGTATGGGCCGCGTTGAAACACATTACACAGCACAATAGCCATCCCATTTACTGTTCCATTCTGTCGGCTGAACAGCAGTCGTTGAACTCGAAGCTTTATAAATACACTGTTTCGACAGCAATGCTCTACTCATCGGCAGACAGCTACTGCAGCCCCTGCCTAAACCGCAGGGAGTGTGCCATCCAAAACACATAGACAAACTCTCATAAATTAACTTTGAATTAGGCAACAACACTCTACATCTGCGCGGCAGCCAGCCTCATTATCAAGGCTAAACATTCCTCAACCAGGAAGTAGTCAAACAAGGGAGCTGACACGAGCTTCTCATCGCTGTTGAAGAACGGGTGACCATGCCGATGCTAATGTGCGAGTGTGTGCAAGCGTGCGTGACTGTCCCGCGTGCGTGCGCGCGCGTGTGCAGCCTCCTACCATGGTGGCGGTGAAGGGGATGTTGTCGATGAGAGACGAGGCCAGAGCGGACACCCACATGACCAGGATGATGGCAATGGCCAGGCGCTGGTCCTCAGGAACCGCCTGACGGAGGAGATAACAGGAGACACACGTCAGGGGCCGCGCTACACACACACACACACTGTATGCACATGCACACACTCGGGCACGCAGACGCACACACACACTTAACAGCTTTAAATAAAATGGCTCCAGTTTAAGTTGAGGCCATGGCAGTTTGGACAGGGGGATACGGAGATTAGGGAGAGGAGGAAGGAGAGATTGAGAGCGGGGAGGGGAGGACTGAGAGGACACAGGGCCGCAGGTGGCGTCTCGCCGCCGCCGCGGTGAGCGTAGCCAATGCCACGCCGGAACCAGCCGGAGCATGACGGCGCTCCACTCTGACACACGCGAAACACGGCAGGTCTGGACCTGCTGCTGTCTGGGACATCACAGGGGAGATAGAGGTGGCTGGCTTCTCCCTCCCTCTTCCTCTCCCTCCCTCTCTCTTCCTCTCTCTTTATCTGGGCTTCTCTCCATCCCCTCCACACCCTTCCCTGCTTCCTGTTCTCCCTCTCCTCCCCCCCCCCCCCTCGTTACCCCAGCCCAGGGCGTGGAGAAGCATCAGAAGAGCACACGACCTGTCACATGGAGTTACCCTGGCAGGCAGCCCTGGTGTCTAAACTGGAGCTGACACGTCCATCACAGGCTAATTCTGCTCCGAGAGGTGCCTCGGCAGCGGCAACACGCGCGCACAGGCTGGAATATGGTGTCGACACCCCAGTATGGGGGGGCTCTCTCTCACTGGGGGGGAGGGCTTGGGGCTGGGGGGTTCAAAAACCACATTTGCATGCACTTATTTAATCGCAGGAGAGGGCTCTGCATAGAATGATGTGGCCAATAAACATGGGGCGCAACATCCCGTCACCTGCGCGCCACTATCGCTCGTGTCGGCGCCGCGACGACCGCGTGACGACCGTCGGCTGGGATACGAGCAAACTCACTCACTTTTATCAGGAGGGCCGTCTGTTCCCCGATGTAGTCGATGAGCTGCAGCTGAGCCAGAGCCTGGAGGGGAACAGCACACAAATGGGTTTCAGTCAAATGAACTATTAGGGCCGAGAGAGTTTGAGTTCAACTCTACAACCAAGACAGGGAATCCCAGACGGGTGTATGCCAACACGGCCAGTGAAACTAGGACAGAATACAGCCTGTCGACTTCCTGAAACGGAGCTGGTTTAGGACTGGGATTAGGGAGGTTCTGGTTCAGGCTGCGAGGAAACTGTCAAGAGGAACACGGGAGAGAATTTCCAAGCACCTGTGCTCGGTGTCCGTCTGGGGCCTGAGTGACAGGGCTGTTGTGTGACCACCGGACGGGCGTGTTCACTGTGAGATAGCAGCTTCACTTAACTAAAGATTAGCATGGCCAAGGGACGCAAACGGCTAACAAAGCACGACAATTCTGCTGACTCCTTCCCGTTCACCCCTTCCTCCTTGTGACTGGTGGATGAGAAGCAATAATGAATTCACAAATGCACAGTGTGGCTGACCGCCCTCTCCCGAATCCATCACGGCGTGTGTAAGAACTGTCAGAACGGGTGAAAGAAATGTGCGTTACTTTGTGTCTCTCTTCTCCCTCCCAGCAGCAACGGCTTGAGGGGGAGAATAGTTTGTGTCACAGCGTGTGCCGGGATGAGATTTAGAGATGGGCACAGTCCTGCTTGTGTCGTCGCACAGTGTGTTCCTGTTTGGCTTGGAGCCCGGTGAGTGTGGGAGGGTTTTGGTGTGCGTACGTGTCGAGGTGTGTGTGTGTGTGTGTGTGTGTGTGTGTGTGTGAGCGCTTGTGCGTGTTTTTGTGTGTGCGCGTCTGTGTGTGTCTGCTTGTGTTTGAGTGTGTGGAATACCTCCATGAGCACGAACAGGGCAGCAAAGAACAGCAGCGTGGCCCACTCCACCCTGTGCAGGATGATCTCAAAGTCCTGGATGTCTGCCAGCACCAGCAGCCACAGGGCCCCCAGGATAGCGATCCAACCTGGGACACAACAGACAGAGACACTCCCCTCAGACACTGGAAGAATGAACAAACGAACGTCTGTCTGTCTGTCTGTCTGTCTGGGTGCCTGTCTGACAGTCGATCTTGCATTATCTGTCTGTCTGTCTGTCTGTCTGACAGTCTGTCGGTCTGACAGTCGATCTTGCATTATCTGTCTGTCTGTCTGTCTGACAGTCGGTCTTGCATTATCTGTCTGTCTGTCTGTCAGTCTTGCATTATCTGTCTGTCTGTTCACATGTCTGCCAGCACTGTAAATAGACTTGAAAGTGATGCAATGAGTTAGAACACAATGACATTAATAACACATGAGGGGAGTATTACACAGCTTCTGGTGAAATAAAGACATGTTGGCTAATCCAGCAGAACAGGGCACAGATCCATCTGCTGGGAGTTTAATTTCCGGCTGAAATCACAAGCTGCTGGTTCTGTCAGTTGTTCTTCAGACTAGGATGTAGCGATCTTAATTAGTGTTCTTTCAGGTTTACTGTTCTGTGAGGTGTAGCGAACATAACATACCCTGCCTGTTGACTTCTCCCCCAACCTTAATCTAGCTCATCCTATTCTAATAACTGGAGACTAACAGAAGGGCAGTTAGAGGAGAAACTGTTTCTTTAGCTTACATACAGTGGCTTAAGAAAGCATTCGCACCCCTTCACTTATAGCACATTTTATGGGGTCGTAGATTTATTTTTTCAACGTATCAAATTGCCCATTAGTCTACACTCACTTACGCATAATGACAAAAGGAAAAACATGTTTTCATAAACAAACTTTAATCTGTCCCCAAGGAGCCATTGCCCAATCCAAATGTCAAGGCAGATGTCCTCGATGCATCTAGGCACCACATATACACACGTCGTCAACGTCAGGCCATGGCAACCGGGCCTCGCTGATGTAATAAGGAGCAAAAGAAGGGTGGTGAGCGGAACACTGCAGCGATCCTGCAAGAGCATCGAGAACCTAACCTCGTTATCGCTCCTGGTTACATTATGATTCACTGTTAACTACATTATCATCCATGCTCAGGAGGCCGCTACCTCATTGGGCTGATATTGGGAGGTGGAGAACTCAAATAAAACAAATTGGTTTACTTAAGTCGACGGTGTGTGTGTGTGGTTTTAGAAGGAGTGCGTGTGTGTCATGGCGTGGATTTCATTTCCACCCGACCGTGCGCTCTGATTCGTCTTTTTCCCACCCCGTTATCAGATGGAGTCGAGTGGGCCCTCTAAGAGACTGATGTATTATGTATCTGGGCAGGCTTGGTGGGTTTAATCAAACACTCATTATCAAAGCATAACCGTTTTAGCACATAGTCCACACTCAGGGTCATGTTGGCTCTGGCTCGCGTTTACCTGGTGTTGTGTGCGCACACACTCCGAGAGGAGAGAGGGGGAGAGAGAGAGAGAGAGAGAGAGAAGGAGAGAGAGAGAGAGAGCACACCCACTTGGAGCTGCAATTTGATTAAACAGGTGAAAGTTAGTAATTGCCTTGGGGAAATCATTTTACCACTGATGAAAACTGGCAAAGAGATAGGGGAGGGGGGGAGACACTTAGTAGTAGATGGGGAGAGAGATAAAGAGATGTTTGCATGTGTGGAGGGGGGGGGGTATACAAAGAGAGGAGAGGAAGACGAGGGAAAACATGGAAAAAAAAAGAAGAGGTAAAAGAAAAAAAAGAAAGAGAGGAAGGGAAATAGAGAGATAGAAGGGAAAGAAGAGGATTCAAGAGTGGGCCACAAAACCTCACCGTCTGCGATGTGCGTGGTGGTGGGTAGGGGGGTGTTTGTTTTACCTTATGGGGCGCTCCCGTAGAGATGCTAATTGCAAATCAGGGACAGGGACAGGTGGTCCGGGGCTACATCTGCAGCTGGCACAAAGGCCTGCTGACTCAACGCCCAGACAAACACACACAGTAGACAGGAAAACAACACATTCTCCGGTAGAATGGTTTTCAGTAGATAGGACACATACATAAGTGTTACAGGTTTGCTTTTCTTTTTTACTGGGGTCCCGAAACTTTCGACAAAAACACTGCCTCACCAATCAAAATCAAAAGATCAGACGAACATACAAAATGAGTAGGACGCGACTTTTTTTCTAATTATTATTTCCTTCCAGCATTGATATTCTCCAAGGCAGCCTCCTGGAGTGCCGGGAAGCAAATAGCCGACAGCGAACCAAGAGAGCTCTCCAATTAAAAACCGCTTTGAAAAGACTCTGAGCAGCCAGTGATAGGCTCATTCATCATGCGCAGGACAGCAGCGTTCCGACTCAGGCTGGTGCCTCGTGAACATTGTCTCATCGCACTTGTTTATCTGAGGGCCCGCTTGTTTGCTTATATGGTGCTACATAGACAGAACCGAGAGAGTCTGAGCGCAGCATGACCAAAGACGCTAGATGAACCAGGGTGGCGTTTACAAGTGCGATTCGCCGTTTTGAGATTGCGCCGGGAAGGCGAGGCAGGGAGACAGCTTCTCAGGCAGATAGAACGAGGACAACAGGAAGGGACGTACGGCACCAGAACGCTTAAAGATCATCCGTGTTGATGGCAGAGGTCGAGCGGTGAGCACGCCCAGATGCTATCCCAAGCTAAAACATGTGCTGGTCTTCTCAGGACCTGGCTTAAAACCACCCTTTTTGTGTAAAAAAAAAAAATAGAAAAAAAAAGATTGTTTGAGTACAAGCTTTTATGTGAACTCCCACTACACAGGTACAACAACAAAAGACTACTGCTACTACCAGATGCAAGTCTGTGCTCTATCCACTTCCTGTTTCACACAGGAAGTGTGCACTGCAGGACACATCTACAGACACCTGCACATCGTAGTGAGTAAATGACCAGGCAATATTCAAATACAAATTACATTTTGCCATGTCAACCTAATGAAATTTTAATGATGCTCAATTTCCCAAACATCTTCTGTGGCTAAGTAGATTGAAACCCCACGGTGTGACCTACGTGCATTAATGAGGGCTAAGTGTGTGTGTGTGTGTGTTTGTGTAAGAGGCTTGCATATGGTAGGTGTGTATGCATGTGCAAGTGTGCGTATGGTTGTGTGCATGTTTGGTTTGTATGTCTGCGCTAACCCCCAGCTCTGCTAAAGGAGGAGGGGTTGTGGGGGGGGGGGGTGACGTTGTGGGTCATGCGCATTTAATCAACGTCAGCCAGAGGTAAACCAAGAGAGCCCTGCAATTAACTCTACATGTTTGGTTACTACGCTGTGGCTGGGGCTGGAAGAGGAAGGGAGAGGAGAGACGAGGGGAGAGGAGAGAGAAGAGGGGCGAGGAGAGGACCAGCATGAAGACATCTTCCTTTGTGCGACGGCTCGGCGCTAATGGAGGTAATGTTTAGGGTCAGCGGCCATTGAAACGCACACACAACACACACCTACCAGCTCCCATTCCGAAACGTCAGATCGAGAAACAGGATGAAGCCCTCCGGTTGAAACAAACAAACACACACACAAACACACGTTCTCACACACACACACACACACACACTCCCTGACAGACTGGATAAACCCAATGTTAGCAGATACGGAGGACCCCCTCAGGGAGATGTGATCTGTAATCATCTGGCACACGCTTTAATTGGAATTCAAGGAGGTACTATCAGAAGAGAGACAGGATCTAATTCAGTGCCATTTAACTGTGATTTCCCAGGGAGAGGTTGACATCTTGCCAGATGTTCTTCGGTGATAGCCGAAGGAATCCATCCATCCAGCCTTTATGAGGACTGTTGACATGTCCGGGGGTCATGTTTTCCAGCTAGACTCTAAGAGTAGCTTCTTCTTCTCTGCGCTCTGCGTGGCGCTAATGAAAACAAATACAATTCCCATGTCTCCAAGCGGTGGTAATTTGGTAGCTAAATAGGCCTTTGTATGATAAAAGGCTTTCCTGTTGTGTGGGGGGTGTCCACCCACAAATAACTGATGGGGACATTGTTGATCACAATGTCTCACATCTAAATAAAATCCAATTAACATCTAGAAGCATACGTGCCCTTACGCCATCTGCAACCGTTTCTTTTTTGTAATTAATGCACATGCTCATAGGTTAAGTACCTAATGAGATTAAATGTGTGTTTTCGCCACGGCCTCAGAAATAGGCCCTGTTTTGTGTGGCGTACGTGAAACGCGCGACAGGTCCAGAAGCAGCCTAGCGTCCCGTGTAATTTCCTGCCTGCGAATCTTTGTCAGCCTATTATTGGAGCTCCTTTCAAATGCGGGGAGGAGAAGCCCTGCTTTATAATTACACTGTGTTACCCACGAGCGCTCATTGGCGCCTGTGAAAACAACGAGATGCCTCCTAATCATGAACGTTTTCCTCACACTAATGAGGGAGAGAGGGTGCTTACCCAGATCCAGATGAATGCTGGGAACAAAGGAGTTGAGGAAGAACATGACGATCACCACTCCCAGGACAGCAACACACTTGACCAGGAGGATTTTGTCGGTGATTCGGTGCTGCGAAGACAGGAAATAAACGAGGGGAAAATCGTGACTGGAAGAACAGATAATTACATCAGACTCAAAGCTCTCGCCTGAAGTCGGTTTTCGTAGACTAAGCCGACTTCATTAAAAGGGATAACATCAGTGTTACAAAGGCACCGTGATGAGGAGGAGTGCTTTACGACTCCGGCGAAATGTCGGCAACGTACGACGTGGCAGAAGTTCGGATCGCCGGCGGTACCTTTTTCTGCAGCTCCTGAATATTCTGCTCCCAGTTTTGATCCTCCTGAGATATTTGCCTGCGGAAAAGAGAGTCGCGTCAGCCCCGCGTGGCTCATCCCGACTGGGGGGCCTCGACCACACACATTCATCATCCCCTCCGCGGAGCACACGCTATCGTCCTCTCCATTGTAATCACGCCTTTATCTCCATTAAGGTGCTTATTGCTGCATTTCTCTTAGAGGAGGAAGGGGTCAGACGGCTAATTCAAAGGTCATATTTCCCTCAACGTCGTGATGAATACGGTACGCTTTAATGGTCTCATTTCACACAAGCACCCGCCAGCGTGCCCTTTGACCTGCGAGAGAGAAAATGAGCAGCGGGCATCAACAGAGATGTATTGTAGTGTGTTCAAGGGGCACCGAGGGGGCCGTGTATCCTAGTGATGGACAGCCCAGTCTCTGGCAAGACGATCGCTCGGGGCTGCCCGTCTAGACGCAAACACGGGCAGGGAGGGAATAGAGGAGGTGGGCTAGGATGGAGGGAGGCAGGGAGAGAGGGAAGGAGTTAGGGAGCAAAGGGACGAGGGCAGGAGGTGGCAAGGGAGGGGAAAAGCGAGAGAGGGAAGGAGAAAGGGAGGGTGGTAGCGAGGGATGAAGTGAGTGGAGGAGGGGACGGTTCCTTTGGAAGGTTTCCGACCCTGCGGTAGGTTTGCTGCTCTTAGAAGGTCTCCTACCTCCGGAATGTTTCCCATCTGTGCAAGGTTACCTACCTCAGGGAAAGGTTCCTATCTGTGAATGGTTACCCACCTTAGGGGAAGGGTTCCTATCTGTGCAGGGTCACTTACCTCTGGAATGTTTTCATGGTCTTGCGGAGGAGGCTCTCCAGGTTGAGCACCTTCTGCATCAGGAGGCACTTAACGGCCGTCTCCTCCCGGCTGGCGGGGTTGATGCGCTGGGCCGTCGCGCGCCACACACGGATCTCATGTTTGAGCTCTGAGGAGGAGGCACACACAAGCAGAGAGGGTCACACGCGCTGTCGTCTCGACTGCACCATCTGAATCCCTGACAACGGGCCTGTCGACGTGGCCAGGCTTGGACACGTCCAGGGAGGTGGGGGAGGAGTGATCATCTGGTCTGAGGCTTTGATCCCAATCCCAGCCTCATCTGTCCCCACTACAGCCAGCTGGGAGGTGCGTGTGTGTGTTTCGGTTGGGGTGGCGGTAGCGCTGGAGGCTCTGCAGCCCCCCTGGTGGGGTCGTCCCCCAGCCAGGCGGAGGCGAGCACGGCCCGCGCGTGGCGCCCCGCGCCGGAGCGAGGACAGAGGCACAGGGGGTGGCGTCCGGCCGGCGCCTGGAGGACGGCGTGGGCCGCGGCGAGCGGCACCGGTTGTCAGGGCGGTTGCTATGTGCCCCTAACGACATCTAATTGGCACAGGAAAAACACTCCTGTTAGCGAGTCAACGCAATTACCAATCACGCCGGGGGGCCTTGAGCTGGTTTAGCTGTGTGCTTTCCCCTGCTCGGGGGGAGGGCTGGCTCTGAGGAGGGGAGGGTTTCTACACATGTCATATTGGCTCGGTATTGATGGGTCATCGTGGAGACCAGCGGGACACTTCCTGTCCAAGGCACACTATGTCCCTGCTGTCTTATTCAGTGGCACAACCCCCCTCCCACATCTCCCTTTCTCTTTTTCCTTCTCCTCCATCTCTCCCCCCCCCCCGCCCCCCCCCCTCTCCTCCTACACACACACACACACACACACACATCCTAACAGGGGCGAAGACAGCAGAGTGACTTCACGTCTCCTGGGGAATCACCATCCTCAACCTCCTAGAACCATTCCTGAGAACCTTCCCTGAGAACCCTTCTTTCCTTTGTTGGTTTGTCCTACTGGTCTGGAATGAAATAAATACATGGTTATGCACATGAATCTAATATTTGGAGGGTTTTGTTATCTAACAGAAGCAGACTCGATCCGATTGCAGATTATGCAAATGAAGAGTGATAATAATACAGCCTACTGAATCACTCTGGGTGGTCGACAACAAACAGCACTATGGACGAATGACCTAAACACTGAGTGATAAACAGATCAAAACAATATCATAACAGCAATGGCCATGGGACCAGACTGGACCAGCCTGGACTCTCACACACACAACACCTCCTAACGTTTATGTCACTCATGTTCGAAGGGTGTAAACTGCTTCTGTGCTGTGCTGTGCTGTGTGCGCTAGTGCGTAGGTACAAGTGGGTTTACTGCAAGTGCATGTGTGTGTGTGCAGGGGGCAGGGATGAGGTCGTAGCTCAGTGTGCCCCCCCCTCCAGGGCCACTCCCTGGGACGATGGTGCCAGGGGTGGAGGGGGCACTTCAGCCCCCGCTGGCTCGCTGTGTCGGCAGCGACAGACGTGCCGTCAGCACCTTCACACTTGGCCGTCTCCAACCCCCAGAGGTCTCCATAGAAACGGCGCCACCCAAGACCCTCAACTGACTCTTCAACCGTAGACGGGGCGACTGACAGGTCGTCCGAGCTGGTTAAATGTTCTCGGACTCCAGTCTACTCTGTGTGTGCCTCGCCTCGTTGTCTTGGTAACGCATACAGTTGAACATGTAGCATAATGTGACGTCACCGCGTGAACACAGTGGCATGTTGAAGAAGGCACCAGGCTGAAGGGCGTGCGCCATCGTCACCTCGCTCTCCCCTCCCCAGCACAGTAACTCTGGACATCCCATAATATAACCACGTTGGAGCCTGGACGACCGAGTCATCTGATAAGGATAACGCAAGAGGTGGGCTAATTACCTCAGAGCAGAAGGGGGGTGGGGGGAGTGGAGAGTTGGTTGTGGTGGTGGTGGTGGGTGGGTGGGTGGGTGGGGCTCTAATGGGCCACCCCGATGCCTCCACCAGGTGGTGGAGGAGTGGTAGTGCAGGCAACGGCAATCTAATCCCGCTGTCCTGAGGTCGTCCCAGGCGCCGGGCAGGGTGAGCCTCGGTCTGCACGCACGCCTGGAGCCCTGAGGCCCTCTTTAAACAGAGAGGGGGGCGAGAGAGGGGGGCGAGAGAGGGGGGCGAGAGAGGGGGCCGAGAGAGGGGGGCGAGAGAGGGGGGCGAGAGAGGGGGGCGAGAGAGGGGGCCGAGAGAGGGGGGCGAGAGAGGGGGGCGAGAGAGGGGGGCGAGAGAGGGGGCCGAGAGAGGGGGCGAGAGATGTCAGGCGGAAGCCACGGAGAATGAAGAAACGGCGTGCATATTGTGAGGAGGGAGATGAGGGAAGCGAGGGGTACGTTCGTTGCTTCGGACGGGAGCAGTGGCAGGGGGTTTACTGGGCCTACCGGCGGCAGCTTGGTCAAGGGACGTCAAAAAAAAAAAAAGGATTTCGTGGATGGCGTTTGGTCCTCTGTCTTTATAGGAAATGGCCTTGTTGCTACTCACCCACAATTTCACTGGATTCTTTGTTGTAGAGCTTCTTGTTCCAGTAGAGCATTCTCAGGAAGGGGAAGGAGGTTAGGAGGACCAGGCAGATTCCCAGAAACATGTAACCTGTGAAACCGGCAAAATCGATCCCCTGCCAAACAGAATAAAAAC
This sequence comes from Hypomesus nipponensis, assembly GCF_054491055.1. Lineage (NCBI taxonomy): Eukaryota > Metazoa > Chordata > Actinopteri > Osmeriformes > Osmeridae > Hypomesus > Hypomesus nipponensis. Next base: position 6,547,982 of record NC_140376.1, on the reverse strand, counting down.
AGTATCAGCAAATCTGGAATCTTCTGGTTTATAGATCACCGCTGGCAACCATCCCACCCTGATATGTCACGGTTGGAGGGCTGGCGGGGTTCCGAACCGGCGGATTGATCCACCTTCTCGTCGATGATTAGAAAGCTCTACTTTGAGATTGCATTCAAATGCCTCAGTGTTGCACTTACTCCTGCCTCCCTTCCAGCCTCAGCAGGCGATGATGCACAGGCGAGGTCAGGCGCTATATTACAGCAAACCAGAATGGAGAATGGGAGTTGTCTCCACACTTATCAAAAGAACATTGTTTGCCAGATGTACGTGAGGGGGCAACAAAAAAAACACACAACAAAGCAACAGTAATAACAGGAAATTGCCAATTGCAGCCTTCTAATAATCACGGCATCACAAGCTTAGCTAATAGTAGTGGGGTGAGCGGTACATTTTTGCTAATGAGGGTCTTTTGTCTGTAAAAAAAAGTACAGATTTAGAACTGGCCCCAGGAAATGGTAGGAGGGGAGTGAGGAATTCGATCAGTTCAGCAGTGGGGTGTTGGTAATTGCATCCTTATAGTTATTCAGTTCCACCTGGCAGAAATCTGGCAGGGGCCCAGGTCCCCCTCATATCACCCCCCCACCCCCACATGGGCAGGAAGGAATAGCTCATCTTGGCGGGAGGACGGGGATGAAGAATCTTTCAGCCGACAACACGACCGAAGGTGTTGATGTTTGCTACCTTGCGTGACATCATCTCCGGAAAGGGCCCGTTTACAGGAGATGAAACGGCTCGGACCCTCACGAGACGAGACGACGAGGAGGGTGGTGTGGTGTGTGAGGGATGGATGGAGGGAGGGAGCTGGGTGGTTAGAGAGGAGGAGGAGGGGAAGACTGGATAACAGTGACCTCTACAGGAAGAGTCTGTTCTGAATCCAGTCAGAGTTTGAAGTGGTTGGTTGGAGAAACCAAGTGAAGAGAGAGATGACAACAACAAAACACCTGAACATGAGAAAGGTAAATAAAGACAGAAATAGACAGCGGTGACAATACGGTGACCGACACACGCTGACTGAAAACCACGTCCGTTTGGTAAAAAATAACAGAAAAATACCCCAAGGGGGCTTTGAATGATCTCCCTATCGACGACAGCCTCCCCCATCTCCATTCTCCACACAGGCCCACAGGCAGAGCTGTGTTATGAGTTCTTCAGCTTCTGAAGGTTACATTATGCACAATAACAGCTCCCTAAAGCCTGCCAGTCCGGAGCCAGCTCACATGCTTCTGCAGGTGACCTGCGAGGTCATTTCCAGGAAGTACTTCATTAATGAAGCACCAGGCTGAGAACAAAGTCACACCGGCACTCCACAAAGCTGATTGGTTGACTGTCTCCATATATAGATTTTTTCTTCTTCTAGAATGTTCCTCTAATTGTGCACTACAGACGGGAGGCTTTCTCTCTCTGTCTCTCCCCTCTCGTTCTCTCAGCTGGGTGCTGTGTGACCCCCAGGCAATGGAGTTGGGGTAAAACTGACGCAAACTCTGAGTAAAAGAGTGAGATCTCCTCTCATCTGTTATTTATGCTCCACATTCAGCTGTGGTAAACAAGTCCCCAAACTACATCCAGATGAAGGAAAGAAAATGTCCAAAAAACGAAAATACAACATAAACACTAGTTGTTTGCGGCAGCTTAGTGTGCGTGTGACACGCTGCGATTGGATGCAAGGCCCCGGGGTGAGGGATGTTCTGATTGGTTGCGGGGTGTGTGATGTCCCAGCATGCATCTGTTGACAGCCGAGACGCTACAGTGGCTTCCTGGTTCAGGAGGATGACCCTCAAATGAGCCAGAGAATGTTTATCTGCCACCATCCCTCCACAAGCATGCCCCTTCCTCCTGGGACAGCTGCCATGGCAACCGCACAGCTGTGCCCGACCCCTCCCCCCTCCCCCACGACCCCCCCTACACAAACAAACCAACAAAAAATGTCAGACTGACATATATACACACACACACACTAGCTGCTGCTCTGTCGCCTGGGAAACCCTGCCATATCCAGCTGTCCTGGCGCGACAGTAGCTGAAGCTGCAGCCACCACACACCCACACACGCACACACACACGCACATGCTTTGAATGTCATACACACAGGGTTTAGGTGAAGTCTCCCAGGTCTGTGGGCTCAGAGCTTTCTATGTAGAGACTGGCCTTTAAAAAACTACATTTGAACACCCACCCCTACCCCCCACCCCAAATGCTAACCCCCCCCTCTCCTCCACCCAGCTGCCTGCTGTGCAGCACAGAGCGGGGGGGGGGGGGGGGTCATCGAAGTTGCCAGGTTTTGCTGCGTGTTGCATCAGGTCTGCCGGCGTGTCATCGGGTCTCTCCGAGTCACCAAGAGGCATCAAGGCTGAGGAAGGGCCGCTTCCACGACGATCAAAGGGGCCCGCCGCCGCCGACACCATTTAGCTGAGAGGAACCAGTGAGCGCCAGAATGACGAGGCGAGGAAGCCTTTCACTGCACCTCTGTGATTGGCAGGGCGGTTTCACTAACTGTGTGGGCTGTTCAGGCTTCTCTGTGTGGCTTTACCTCGCACACACACACAGACACACACAGAGGCGCACACACACACAGAGGCGCACACACACACAGACACACACAGAGGCGCACACACACACAGACACACACAGAGGCGCACACACACACACAGACACACACACACACACGCGCACACCTCATCCTGTGATGATGGACTTTTGCATAGTGTACTGATATAAATAAAGCTTAGCCCAGGGTACATGGCCAAGTTAATCGTTTGCGAACGGCAGGACACAATAGCAACAGAATCCTGTCAAAACCGGGTGAGGGGAAATTGCTGAAGCTGGATCTTATTGGTGCTTTGAAAGGGGGGGGGGGGGGGGGGCTGAGGGGCAGTGTGGGGGGGGGGTCACATTGTTGTTGCCGTTTTGACAGTTTTAATTCCAGTGATTTATGACGGCGCCACCAGAAATCCAAATCGGTTGCGCTACACTGCCATTACATCTCCATTCATCACCTGCATATCGACACCAGCCCTGCCGCCGAGGCCCGAGTGTGGGAGCACGGCCAGGGCAGAGTGTAGAGCACAGATAACCCGTTCATCGTCTGGAAGCTTCCAGGTTGGCGACGCCAGGAGGTGTGTTCGAAATGCTCTTCATCGTCAGGTAGCCGTGAGTGTGCAGATACGTCACCCGGGATCAAGCCAACCTGGTGGGTTCTGTATGGTCCACACAGCATGGAATTGACCATGTTGTTTTTCATTCATTAGCTCCTTGAATGTTAGCTGGTAAAAATAGCTAGATAGCTAATAGCTATCTGCTAGCTAAGATGGGGTTACTTTGCGATGTGGCGAAAAAGGGCTGTACAAATGATATTGCATTTGAAAAGGGTTGCCTTTGAATCGAGTTGAAAAGGTCCGTGGCTGATGAACAAGGGGATCATATTCCAGACAGCAGCTGTTACTGGCCACACAGCTGATCTAAACAGGCAGAATCCTTGAAATCCACCTACAACTGTATCATCAAATCAACCTAAACCCTCAAGGAAGACAAGGGGAAAAAATGGAAGAATACCTCAGGAGGAGCAATTCGGTGAGGGATCCCCTCCTCCAGAGACGGTTGGTGACAGAGGGGTGCAGAACACGGGCTAAACATAGTCATACGTCAAGAAAAGTGCCAACAGGTGTCGAAACACAGGAATCCAGAGTTCCACTCAACCGTATCTACCCACAACAACGAAGACGACCGAGGACAACCCTAGACACAACACTCCTCTCCTCTGAACCGAGACCTCCTCCGTGGTCACGCCAAGCTAAACAAACCAGTGTCAGATGCAAGGGCACACGTTTCATTAAGCATGGGTGGGGACTGTCAATCAGGACATATACCACCACACCCCCCCCCCCCACGGCAAATCTATGTGGTTCTGTTTTTCCATGTGTGCGGGTTGGCGTGGGAGGCTCCCTTTCCCGAGGCCGAAGGAGAACACCCAAGGTAAGACCTTCTCATCCAGGGCCAAGACATGACTCCATGACTAGCAGAGACATCTCTAACGGCGCACCCAGTAGTGAAAGCCGGGAAGAGTTTAAAAGGGTATTTCTCTCGAGTTAGCTACAGTCTCTGTCGGCCTCCTCTCTGGCTCCATATCTCTACCCCAGTCCCCCAGTCCCCAATCCTATCTCTGCAGCCTTACAGCCCTTCCTAGTGACCGACTCACCCACCCTCCACCCTCCAGCCCCCCCCCCCCCCACTGTGACTCAGTCCCTGAGATTACAGCAGTGTTAAAAAAAAGAAGAAAAAAAAGGCCTACGTTTTTGCGCAGGTCCTGATTTGATACGATGATGACGTTGGGTGGGTCTCCCACGGCTGTGGCAGCCCCTCCAATGTTGGTGAAGATGACTTCAGCAATCAGGACATGTCTCGGATCCAGATTGAGCACCTCGCACAACCTGACCAACCAGAAACACAGAGAGAGGGAGGGGGAGGGGGGTAGAGAAATATTCAGAAAAAAAACCTTTAGCTCTGATTAGATTGCTGCAAGTGCAGAAAAATAGATAACTTTTAATTTGATTTGAAAGCACTCAAGCTGCTGTTACTGTTCAGGTCAACCTCAACCTAGGGACAGACAGACAGACAGAGGCAGGCTAAAAGATAGGGAGACAGGCAGACAGACACGTGGACAGGCAGGGAGGCAGACAGACGGGTAGGAAGACAGACACAAAGCACACCAGGACAAAGGAAAGCATACCAACAGCAGGATCACACTACAGTGGAGAAGATCTCACTGAACGTATTCGCTGGATAAAGCCATTTCTTCTTTAGAGTAACAGCAGTTTTACCATCCTGAAAACAAGTTTGGCTAAGGGGAACTTGACGGTAAAGGAACGTGCATATGTGTGATTCTCCAGAGATAATTCAAGAGTACCGGAGTCTCCGTGGAGAACACAGACCAGTGGGAACCTCTCTAAGGTTCCAAACACGGTCGCTAATTACGCCCCAACAGCTCGCAATGCTGGGAGCAGTTTTTCATCATGTTCCCAAAAAAGTTTCACATCTTCTCTTAGCTGTATGAGAGGGAGAGGAGGGAAGAGAGAGATCGGATCCCACAGATTCGGCCCAAACAGTTTCATCTCTAACTACAGCATAGCTCCTTCGGCTCATGTCGTCCCACAAACAGAGTCTGAACCGCCACTTTAACAGTGTTGCCGAAGGGGAAGCCTGTGATTAGGTCCAAAGGGGGGGGGGGGGGGTGTACCTGATAGTGACGGGGGTGAACAGCATCATGGTGGTGACGTTGTCGAGGAAGGCGGAGAGGATGGCGGCGATGAGACACAGGATCATGATCATGGGCCATACCCGGCCTCTGGACAGCTGGTACGCCTGCAGGGACACACACGGGGTCAGGGCCGTGAAGGCTGACGCAGCAACACCAGCAATGCACCGGTCTTCCACATCTTCAAAGCATA
>NC_140376.1:6432500-6537500 GCF_054491055.1 Hypomesus nipponensis | reverse complement strand
GTTCGGCCCTGAAACAGCCCTGGGACTGCAAAAGGGTCGGAAAAGAAAAAGTCTCGGAAAAGTAGAACGTTCTCAAAGAAAACCAGTTGTGAGGTCTGTCGCTGTCGAACAAAAGACAACACGACCACGTTCGAAAGTCCCAACCTCCCAATTCAAGCCACATCAGATGGACATCTTTGATGTGTTTTTAACGCCGGGAAGCTTCTTATTATCATTATGACAGTGTTGTCTTTTGATAAGCAAGACAATTACTGTCAGCGAACGAGACAGACCATCCCGTTGACCACAATGTGCTGTTTGACTCAGAGCCGGGTCCTGTCAGTCCAGACGAGAAACAGGACGGCTTCAAAGCGCCGCTGGCATTCAATCACACAGGATCCGAGACAACTGAGAACCACGAGCCTTCAGCACATGCGATTTGCTTTGCGGGTAATGATGAAACAACTTTTTTTCATATATATATATATATATAAAAGAATAATAAAGTTGTTTCATGACAGGCGTGGGTCCAAAGGGAAGAGAGGAAGATTCCCATTCTTCTGTGATGGACGGATGGCAGGAGAGATGATGGGAGGAGAGATGATGGGAGGAGGGGAGTGGGGGATCGTCAAGAACACAGACAAATTACAGTTAATGCTTCCTGCATCTCTGACATCAACCACGTGGATCATCGCTTATGTAAAAAAAACGGTTACCATGGACATGGACGAGCCAATCAGACGTCTTTGCCCCGCTCTCTGAGCGAGAGGGAGAAGGAGCTGGAGCCCAGGATCCCCCCCAGCGGAGGAACACACCGCCCCCTAGTGGCCACATGAAGGAACTGCTCTCCCCAGAAGACGAGGACAGGTCGTAACAGCCTTTTGTTTTCTCTCTCCTGTTCTGCCTCATCCTGTCACTCTGCCTAAAGGGATGGAGGATCCTGAACGCTGGATTGATTCGAGCAGTAAGGTTGCTATCTGGTCGAAGGAGAGAGGCATGCGAGGTCATTGTCCCTGGCCTGACCAATGGGCATCCAGCAGCCTGTGGTGTTTCAGCCAGACCAGATTAGAGGCTTTCACCTGTGATGGATTACAGAGCTGAGCCCTTCTATTTTAACCTAGACACACACACACACACACACACTCGTCAACATACACACACACACACACACACACACGCAAACACAAAATCATACACTCACCCAAACTCGTACTCACAAACGCACGACTACATACACATGTCCACACTCGCAAGATGACAGACCTCCACACACATTGCACACACAGTATTCAGGGCGACAGAAACAGGGCCATTCAAGTCTAAAGAGTGAAGTATATATGGATACCTTGCGATATAAATAGGAAGTGTTTATACTAGGCGGGTGGCAGAGATATTTCCGAACACCCACACATGCAGCTGAGCTAAATACAGCCCTGCGTGGGAGAGACGGTAAATAAAGCAGCTGTTTGACTATGTAGGCAGTCTCTCTCTTGGGCTAATGAAAGACATCTAACAAAACAACTGTGACTGTAGTTGAACATGACTGATCTGAAGGATGTGTAAAATACAGAGCTATGCTTACCAGGAGGGACGGAGGGAGGGAGGGAGGGAGGGAGGGAGGGAGGGAGGGAGGGAGGGAGGGAGGGAGGGAGGGAGGGAGGGAGGGAGGGAGGGAGGGAGGGAGGGAGGGAGGGAGGGAGGGAGGGAGGGAGGGAGGGAGGGAGGGAGGGAGGGAGGGGTCAGACTACCTCAAAGATGATGAGCACGTAGACGCCCGCCAGGATGGCCCCGGCAATGACCACCTGGGTTTCCACGGTAACGAAGAGGGACTGGTGGGTGATGGAGAGAGGCACCACCTGGGTGTCCAGCAGGAAGGCCTGCACGGTGATCAGGATGGGCTCGCTGAGGGGAGGGGGAGGGGGCACAGAGCCACCACGTTACAACGGTGTTTGGTCAACTGTCATCACTGTCTGAACTGCCATGCCACAGGTCTGTTCAACTAGCTCCCTGCTTGGGGGAGGGGTTCTGGTGGAGCGCTGCCCAGATAGGTCGAGGACTTAACGTGGGGACCCGGGTTTGATTCCTGCCCGGGCCACCTCCTTTATGTCTATCCTTCTCTCTCTCCCCTCACCTTCAAGTCTCTTAACTCTCACTATCCCCCAAAAATATATATATCTTAGAAGACAAAATTACTAGTTACCTGCTCAACATCTCAAACGTTCTGGTTGTGAGGATTTGGTTGCTGCGTTCAGAGTGGAGGGGTATGGTCCAGTTATATAACACCTGTGGGAAACAATACGTTAAAATAGAATCTCATCATTATCATCATTTCTCATTCGCTCTGGATAAGAGCGTCTGCTAAATGACTAAATGTACATTTCTAAACCAAAAGCAAGGTTTTCTGAAATCAAGTATAAGGTAGATAAGAAACCTGATCTGGGACCAGTGGACAGGCTCCCATTCTGCAGCTCTTACTGTATAACCACAGCAGTGAGACACAGGGAGAGCCTGAAGCTGATCTCAGACCAGTGCAGAGACAGCGTGGTCGTGGACGTATACCTGCTGAGCCCGCCTCCTCCTAGGCCCCGCCTCCTCGTTCTGTTCCACCTGGATCAGGATGTACTCCTGATTGGTCAGATCAACCATCCCTCCAACAAAGGGCCCGCCCACCTGCAGCTTTAGCAGGGCATTGTCACGGAAATCCGTCAGGTTCATTGCTACATGGGGGCAAACTGGGTTAAGAGAAAGCTACACTTGAAGGTTGTTTATAATTGATTGGTAAATGAGCTCCATTCTCTGGTATTCAGACTGACGGGTGATATCCTGAAGGGAGGTCTGTCTGACCTTGGGGAAGGTGAACCTTGATTAATGAGGTGGTGACATGACGTGCCTCACCCCTGGGCTGGCCAGGTAAGTAGACACTTAGACAGAAGCCAGGCGTGTACATATTAACCTGGTAGCCCTACATGGGGGGGGGGTGTTAAACTATACTTTGGTTACAGCACTGTCACCAGGAACCGGAGTCACTGGAAGGTGTGGACTGACCTTGCAGCAGCAGGGGACACCAGTACCGCTTCCCGAATCGCATACTTGTACCTTCTCGTAGGGTACTGCAGCCGTCCATACAATGTACATATGTAGTACGTGTTGAATGCAGAATGCATACAGTTGGGATCTAGCATTTCACCATATAACCACCGCGGAACGTCAATAGACGGGCGCAGAGAGGTTTGTATTGGCACGCTTATTGGCCTACATACTGCAAAACGAGAAAGCTATCCTGGTATTTTTTATGAACTCTACAAGACACGCTATGAATTGGGAGAGTGACATACTGAGATACACAGTGAGGTCTTTTATCTGGTGTGATAAATAGTCTAGTGGTACAGGGACTAGGATGCAGCCCAGGAACCAGACAGAGTCACAGGCGCCAGGGCAGAAGGATACAGAAGCTCTCTGTGGAAGACACGGCCATCATCTCCCAGGGGTTGTCTCGATCTGGGTACATGCTGAAGAACAACTGAAACCAAAACATACATGGAAGTCACATTTAATGATCACCCCCCACCACTTCAAAACGCTTAGACAACACAGCTTTCCTCACACACTTGTTCTATTCCAATTGGGCTAACATGAGATGTGGAATGAACCGGAAGGTAATTTATACATTTATTTTACGTCGAATAAATGTATAATGAAACAGTTTTCCGATGGGATGTGTAGCGACCACAAGAATGTCGCTGAGAGGCTAAGTAAGGGAGATTCACTTGAGTGACGCGCTGCCAACCATTTCAATGTCCGCTCTGGAAGTTGCGTTCTTCTGTTTATTTATAGACAGATACATATATTTCTTTGAACAGGACAGCAGATAGAAAAGTGCAAGTGCTTCTGTGCAAAGTGGCGATATTAAAATTACATGCAATTCTTCCAGTAAGCGTTCCAGTCAATCCAACAGTCAGCATATTGAGCGTTCAACAAAAAATGTGCTCTCCATACTCACCCCCTTGCCATACTACCACAGGTGCCCAGGTGCATATATTCATTCACTAATTCCTATGCCAATACCCACGTGACTTGCATACACACCCACCAGATACCAAAATAAAAGCACCAAAGCACAGACCAATTCAACCATGGCATATGGCCGCTATAGGATGCTTGCACTTGGAATCAGGGCAAGATGGATTTACTTACAGAAGACAGGACGACTAAAGTAAAGATGCAGGCGACCTTGGAGTTCCTGATGCAGCATCTACACAAGATAAGAATGTTTTAGGAACAAATAAACCTGTAATAAATACCGGACAGTCCTCTGTGATCTGTGACCTGTCATCTGACCTGTCATGTGACCAGAATGTGCTTTGTCATCTGTCTAACAAAGTAGGAAAAATGCTTCCTCAGCCTTCCGGAAAGTTCCAAAGACATTAAGCAAAGTCTTACTGAAATAACAATATGAATTCATATTTCTAATATCACTATTGCCACAATGCTGTGTCATTGTTCACACCGACCTAACGCCCAAACTGCACCCGGGTGAGTTCAGTAAACTAAACTGCGAGACTGGAGAGTGAGATCACCTCATGTTACTAGAGAGCTTGAAGTTGAGGTGTTCCAGAGCATCGCCCTTCTCCGCGTTGGAAGACCGCGACAGGGACAGGCTGTTGACCTCGCTCCCCAGACGACACCTCCTCTCCAGCTCGGTAGCGCTGCAGTCCCACGGCTCGTCTCCGCCCCCACACCCTGGGTCCTGCAAGGTCCTGTCACACACACACACACCAACCCCCACCTCAAGTCGGTGAGTTGTAACCATGACTACGACACCGCGATACGCAGGTGGCATGGGCTGAGTCATAATTCTCATGAGATTCAACCATGTTGTGCAAATGACACAGTCGTCGTGTAATTCCATCGCATTCCATGATGATATTTCATGCGCCGTTTCATTTTCAGCCAAGCTATCTTATGCAAGCGATGCCAGATCTAGGACACATGGATGGCAAACCCCCCCCCCCCCCTCCCCCATTAGGAAACCTACATTTGGTGCAGACGTGGGCTGAAGGACTCACCTGTCCTCGTGAGTGAAGCACAGCAAAGGAGACCTCTCTGTGTAGTTGGTCTGGCTCCCTTTCCCCTTGAGGAGATTCACCATGCTGATGTTGTGCCTGCAAAACATGGACACGTCCATCAGCCTTCTAGACTTTCACTCACAGCAGGAGAGGGGCCTGCTCCGATCTTTAGAAATCTGTTTAAGAGGTAAGAAAGGGCATACTCAACTCTCGTTGAAATGTATTCAACGAGAGCTTAATCCATTGTCGTTATATTTGTGTTTCTTGTGTATATGTTTCTACTCAATGGGAAGTATACAGTACTGATGTACGTTCACATACTGACTGAAAAACATGGATACGTTTGCAAGTCTGTTTTCTCAGTAAGTATACTTTTTTTTCTTCTCTCTTGGGTGTAATCTTTGATCCTGACCGTCTCTTAGCCGCTCTCCTGCCCACCGGCTACCTGCCTCGTCAGTCTCACAGGTTAATACTGGCGCTCTATACACAATGAAACCACGGTTACCTGACGCTCTCAACTCACACTGGTGTCTGGGAGGGTTTTTAAAGACACACCCCTCTCTCGTAGAACTACGTTTGTGTAGAATGACTACATGTGAATATCTGGATCCACATTTCTACAATATCGGTAACAGATATTATCTTAATAGACCCTTAAAATGAACAGAGCTTTACATTCCTAATGTCTAAAACAAGCAATGTCTATAAAGACAAATGCCAGTCTAGTCAAAGCCTTATAGCTTAAAGTATTAGTTGAACAAGGATAACAATGAAAGTAAGCACCCCAGAACTACAGTACATACAAGACTAGTAAAGAATGTGCCGTAACCAATTAACATAACCAATGAAGTTCAGAAATATGATTGTCTAACTGACAGAGCAGAACATACTGATTTTTATTTTCCAGAAACCAAGTTTTAGGTCAGTCCTACATTTAAAACCATACATACTGCTACTACAGCCCTGTAGAAATGTTTGGCACAGATCACACAGCAATCAAGAGATACCAGATCTAGGACACAGGAAAATAACAGATTTGGGGACAGTAGGCAATTCTGCTACTACAGCCCTGTAGATATGCTCGGGCACAAATATTGAGCTTCAACTGTGAGATCACAAACCCAAAAGTGTTAGATTAGATTAACATTTTACGAGCCATAATGATGGCCAATTAAAATGCCTCCGTTTTGATCTGATCACCCTGAAGGGCTTTCATCATCTCTGTCCAAAGGTCTGGTATTTCATGTGAAGCCATGTGCACATGGAGCGTTTCTCCCTAGACAGGGCTTCCTTCCTGGAGACCTGTTTATGCACAGCACCTATACAATGGGTACACTTCTTAAAAACAGTTGTATATTACAACTTATAGTTGTAAGTGTACAATTTAACTCTACAAGTCCCTATTTGGCAGGTCCAAAGCATCGAGGAAAGGCCTAATTGCATGTTTTGACACAATTTATATTATGTTTGATTGATTATAGCCATGGGAATTAATACTAATATGTTTTAGTGTAAATTTTCAGATGCCAAGATATTTTTACTAGATGTTGTTTCCTATGGAAAATATTAACAACAACAAACAACTAACAGTTGTCTTAGAAATGTAGACTACTGGATGAACACACTACAAAGGCTGATTAGCTGTGAACCGAAACTTTGCACCAGGATAAACATCATCATTCCCTAGTACTGAAAGGTTTGGCATTCTGAGTGAAACTAAAATTCCAGAGTTTAATCTCAATAAAGACACAGCCACAGGCCTGAGATTAGCAACCCTCCTTGATCACACGCACACACTCCATACACACACACCCACACACAGCCACACCTACACGCACATAGATACACACCCATAGACACACACACTGCCAGCTGCACCAGGAAATTCTCCGCTTTTCCACTTCAGCTCCCACACAGGAGGAAGTTGTGCTGTGACAGGCGGAGTGAGGATAACAGGATTTAGCATGTGAGACACAGCCCACTCACATCTCCATCCACCCACTGTTACATCACCGCATCATTTAGTCCCCACGGGGAGAGAACAAATCTTTTGGATAACAAGAATCTTTTCATTGTTTCCTTCCTTTCCCCGTTTGATTATTTACACGCCCAATATTTGCTTTGCTTAAACAGCAGTCCAACATGGGTGCAACATCTGTTGAGGATGGATGGAGGAACACAAGTGGAGGAACACAAAAACCCCTTTGATGAGACAAACCCACAAAAGGGACTGTCTTTCCTTTATCAACAGGATTAGACCGCTAGGAGACTGTAGACAGGGTCAGGGGGGCAGAGAACAGCAATGTTCCTGCACTTGCCAAATGCCAAACAAAGCAAACACTTAAATCTTGACACTAATGCGTTGTGCATACTTGTTACAAATGCTAAATAAAACAGGAAACTAAACCAGAGGGGTCCAATCACAAACAAGCCTGTGAGTTCTAGTGAGATTGAACCACAGACATCCTAGCTCTGGGACATTGTAAGATCTCGAGCAGGGCAATATCAACGACAATAACTGAGCCTGTTTCGTCTTTTCATACTGAGGCCCGTAGCTCCGGTGCCTGGTATGCTGTGACGGCCCTCGTCGTGTCTTACCCGTCGTCCTGGTGAAAGCCCTCAGTGTGGATGATGCAGTGCCGGGTGGGTGGGCCCGCGGCCGCCTGCTGCTGGAGTTTCTGGGCCTCCCTCCGCCCCGACATGCCCTGGAGCAGACGCAGCTCGCCAAAGTTCCCCGCCACGGCCTCCGCCGACCGCAGGGCTGCCCGCCCCTGGTGGGCCTGGCTGGAGGGCTGGGACATCTCCAGGGTGCTCTTGTTCTCCAGGTACATGCTGACTCGGATGTGTCAACACCAAGCCTGAACTGAGAAGGAGTGACAAGAAAAAGAACCATTTCAGTCGGTTCCCCAAAAAATTGATTTGTTGGAATAAACAAAGTGGTTTTGACAGCTTGATCTGATAAAGAGAAGAAACATTAGTCCTATAGTTGGATCCAAAAGGAGACAGACAAAATGTAAAATCCCTTGAAAGAAGCCTGATACTAGGGTTGCAAAGGGAAATTTAACAGGAATATACAGAAAGGAAAGGGAATTAATTGGTAATTTGGGGCAATTTATGCAAACTATCATATACAAACATAAATATAAAATGTTGCTTGGTCATAAGCAGAGGAATGCAAACTTTATACCAATTTTTATATCATTTTTTACTTTTATGTATTTCTGATTAGAACTTTAATCGATTATTTCATTCAAATGTTTGGGCTGGATGTGGTCCTTGAGCTCAAATGCAGTAGTAGCGTATGGCTTCAATAGTCCTGCTATAGTGTGCAGGATACTACAAATGATCTGTGCATGTGATGAAAACACAGTGGATTCAGGGGGCGTGGCCTCAATAGCCCTGCAGTTGTGCATGTGACTGAGAAATGCGAGGGTAGAAATTGAACTGAATTCGCATTCAATGTGGATGCTTAACAAAAATGATGCTGCAATATTGCATCAGACATCCCAACCTGCAAAGACTAATTTTCCGGGAGGTAAACCCACCAATTCCCACCCTTCCGGGAGACTTGGGATGTCTGTTGCATTTTAGTTCGATGTTATAGAAGATACCTGCAATTTAGCACATTTACATTTTATTCCCATTAATGAATTCCCATGTTAAGTTTCCAACTTTGAAAACTCCCAGAATTCTGAAACTGCAGATACAGAAATAACATAGCCTAAAACTTTTTTTTTTTTTTACCAGGTGACTGGATCAGTTTTGAACACAGCGCAGAATCACCCCTAATCAGATGCATTTCTTTGTTACATGTGTGAACAGAAACTTGTTTTCAGGGGCCTCTCCAGACACGCACGATATTACGGGATTAGCCTGCTCACCGACCTCTGATGCAGCCTGGAGGCTGGCTACAGGCAAACCCCGGACACATTGCTTGACTACACTAGCTCTTTCCCTTTCTCCTGCCCTGGGCCGCTCCCTGAGGCCGGCTGTGGAGCGCAGGGACACCGTTTGAGAGGATCTGTGGCGCACCTCGGTTTGACCTCCTGTCCTGGACTGACTGGAGATTTAAGACCTGGGCGTCGGCAGCTGTTCTCCAGGCTCCAGGCTCCTACCGGCTACACTAGCCTGCTCTGAGGTAGCAGTAGCAGCGGTAGTGTGAGTTTTAGATGGACTGGTTAAGGAATAAAAACCCCACTGGGTCCAGCTTCCATGTCATTCCCTAAGCGTTTGCATAGCCTACAAACAGTCACCTGTGTCTATGTTGTTCCGCCTCTGTCATATTCAGTCGAGCGTGGGAGCTTGCATCAGAGGTCCATAAACTCATTGCTGAGAGCAATAACGTATAGTAAAACATGTGGACACCATCAGCTGTCCCTTGACTTCACAAAAGGGATTTGCGTTCACGTGCCGAGCTATAAGGTCAATATGGTCACCCGCGTGGGGAGAGCTCTTTTCTTGACTGTGATCTCGCGAGGAATGAACAGTGTTTACATAATTGGTTTTGATAACCACAGGGAAAATGACTGAGGATCAAATCGTTACATTTCCAAACTGTCAGTTAGAGTTGCATCAGCATGAGTTCCTTATCCTTAAACATGTCAGATGATTCCCGTCAGATATGCTGTGGAATTACTACGTTCAATTTGTTTGAGGAGATAATGGCAAGATTGGCCTTGTTTGGTGCGGAAGCTAATCATTTCATGTAAACCATTTTCCTTGTCATCCTGTTATCTCCTGTTGGACCATCACACACACACATACACATAATACATCCAATCCGCCTTAGAGGTCAGGAAAAGTCCCGTCACAACTTGGTGTGATATCTGTTTACATAACTCTGATCTGATCCTGCGTTCTCCATCTGTTTCCTCATGACTACTTTTGTTTCATGCTTGTGGTTTGTGTGTGTGTGTGTGTGTCCATAGAGAAAAGCAGGGGGTGAAATAGTGACACAATGAAGTTCCTGCTGTCTTTCTGTTCAGTTTCAAACTTGTGAGAGAGATGAAGATCAAACAAGTAAATCTACACTGTTAATGAGAGATTAGCTCCATTGTTTCTTTTGTAACCAGATTAATCTCAAACTCAACTGAGCATGCCCAAAACAGGCCATTGGATAGGTACTTTTTACCATACATCCAAATTAAATGTTACAGATAAAAGCCCCAAGAGATCCACACCATGCAGGTGTTTGTTTAGATTCCATTCTGTAACGTTGACAAAGCAAACACCCAGTTTAACGTTAACCTGCCTTGAGCTAATCTTTAAACACGCATGAAGGAGCTGTGTAATCGCTGCGTTTGGAAAGCTGCTGCCTAGCAGGTAGGCTGTGGTCAAACAGGAACCGTCAACAAGCCCCCAGAGAGTTTGTAGGAAGACTGACTGAGTGAAGAGGCATAATCATTCATGCCACTTAAGCGCTTCAGTCATGTCTGTGTTAGCTATATGTCTCTGTGTGTGTGTGTGTGTGTGTGTGTGTGGGTCCAATGCTGAGAACCACAGAGGTGATGCAGTAATTCTGCGTCATTCCTAATCTCCTTAACCTACAACACTCAGCTCATTCATTCTCTTTTGTAAATTCCCACCACCCCCATTCAAAGAATTTTTTTTAATTTGTATTTTTGAAACAAAATAGGAAATCAAAAAGGATGATATGGAAAAACTATATATATATATATATATATATATATATATATATAAACCAAAAACATGATAGGATGGGATAAAGAAAGTGTCTCATCTCTTCTGCAGATGATAAGAAATAAAAACCACTTACATTGGAAAGTCTTCCCCAAGAATCACAGATGATTTTGTTGAGGATGATAAGGGTAGATGATGATGATGATGATGATGAACGTGACTTGCTGAATTGTACAGTATTTACCTGGGTACTCCCCCAAAAAATGGACGTTTTCAATTTGTGGAAACTTGTTTGTGCAGTATGGAGTGTCTGTTGCTTCTTCGAGTCTGCCTGGCCGGTCGAGTACTCCCTCTACACCGAGATGGAAAGAGAGAGAGAGAGAGAGCGGGAGGGAAGGAAGGAGAGCGGTGAGGTCTTGCTCGAGGAGAAAGCAGTGCCCTCAGTAAGCCGCGGTGTGTATGGTGGGAGGGGTGTTCCTGCTCTCTGAGGAATGCTGGCCTGGGAGCTGCTCCACATCCATCCTCTACGTCTGCTCACGCCCACCTCCAACACCCTCTACACCCCTCTACTTTCCTCTAATTGCCAGGCTTTTAGTGTCAGACACACAGCTAACTCCCCCACACCTTCTCACTTACTAATACATATAATGGCTAATTCATTTATAGTGTGTTTACACGTGGGGACTAAAGCACAGGATTCCGGAACGTCCGGACTAAGACCTCATGGCAGAACCCAAAGACCTCAAACCCTGACACACACCCACTCTCATCAAAGGTCAACAGACAGTAAATATTTTTTCACTGGTCAGAAACGTCTGTCCTTGGGGATTGGAAGTAAGTAGGATGCCTTCTACCCGTTATAGTGACCCCTTAACGTCACCACTTGGTTATGTAATAATAACCATGGCGTAGCTGTTATTAAAATGATAGATATGGGGTTTCTAGAGCTTTCCGGTTCAACCATAGGCTGAACTTCATTGTGCGTGTGGTTCATTATCCTGTGCAGAGATGTCTAGCCAACCCGTTCTGACAAACCTGATCATCTCTGGAGACTTAGGGTGTGGAGGGGTCAGATAGGGCCGAGACGGCTCAGCTTTAAGAAAACCTTTCAGAAAACGCTCCAACACTAAGGTCCTGGAAACAGACTGAGCTTCATTCCAAGTCGTCTGTGAGAAAACTCAATTTCACTCACATCGGTTCGATTGCAAGATAACAAGACAAAAGTGAAGCTTTTGAAATCAGTTTGGATTTGTGGCGGCCACTTATCAAATGGATTGTTATGTATGGCCTTGCAATTCCCCATAGAAGTTCAAACCCAAGGTCCAGTCGAGAAAATTTCCAAGGCTGGGAAAAGTTCTTTCATGCGGAATAAAAAAGATAAAGGGACCTTGGGAGCAGTCATTTCACGAGAGACCTTGTGGTCCAAAGACTGTCTGAGGTCCGCCAATATGCCTGTCCGTTTATTTTCTTCCTAAAAATACGAACCATAAATCTCAAATCCTTGGAGTAAGACAACTCAAATGACACTGTGTCGTACCCCGAAACAGACTTAATCCCCAAATCCTTCGAAATATTTGTGGATCAACTAACTTTAGGAGCTAGCCCAGGTCAAGAGCGAGCCCAGCTTTGTAGTTCAAATTCAACTTCACCTTTGGCTTAAAGTCATACTTTGGCTTAAGCTGTTCTCTGATTTCTCAGAAGGATCCTTCAATCAAAAGAAAAACCTTCCCCTTTTCAGGAAATCCTCATGTCACAAGACGCATGTCGTATTTGTAAAGTGCCAAACGTTAAATAACGCCATTATAAGCGTTATTTTGTCTTTTGTAAGATTCCTTCCCATTCACGGCAGCCAGGCGCTCGGATGGCTCCAGAAACAATGGCTCCCATTCAGCCATGGTCACCTGCTATGCATCCACAATGTCCTCTGACATCAGAGGC
Organism: Hypomesus nipponensis; assembly: GCF_054491055.1. Taxonomy (NCBI): domain Eukaryota; kingdom Metazoa; phylum Chordata; class Actinopteri; order Osmeriformes; family Osmeridae; genus Hypomesus; species Hypomesus nipponensis. Next base: position 6,524,877 of record NC_140376.1, on the reverse strand, counting down.
ATGGAGCACCAGAGGCAGGATGACTAGGGGGCAGCTTGCTCTCTGGTCTTGTGGGACTGTTCAGGCACTGACAGAGCGTCACATGCTCACCCACACCAAACCTGCGCCGGGGACCGTCGGAGAATACGTGACGCCAAATGCGTCCGTGTGTTGATGGGGCTCCACACGTGGGGTGTGCTTAGATCAGCAGGCCCACTGGGAGGGAGATCAGCAGGCCCACTGGGAGGGAGATCAGCAGGCCCACTGGGAGGGAGATCAGCAGTCCCACTGGGAGGAAGATCAGCAGGCCCACTGGGAGGGAGATCAGCAGTCCCACTGGGAGGAAGATCAGCAGTCCCACTGGGAGGAAGATCAGCAGGCCCACTGGGAGGGAGATCAGCAGGCCCACTGGGAGGGAGATCAGCAGGCCCACTGGGAGGGAGATCAGCAGTCCCACTGGGAGGGAGATCAGCAGTCCCACTGGGAGGGAGATCAGCAGGCCCACTGGGAGGGAGATCAGCAGGCCCACTGGGAGGAAGATCAGCAGGCCCACTGGGAGGGAGATCAGCAGGCCCACTGGGAGGAAGATAAGGATGAGTTCTAATTTAGATAATTGCACAGGTACTCTACACATGGGAACAGATCTTTACAAAAATAAACAATGTAATGTATAGAACAGAGGACTATATATGAACTGAGTACATTTTTTAATATATACAGTATATATTTTATATATATATATATATATATATATATATATATATATGTATATATATAGCATATAACTTCTGACCAAACCATTGGACAACATTTGGTTTCCATACTTGACGGATCAGCTGTGTGTGGAGAGTATACTGTATTGTCCCTCATGTATAAATCACAACTCCACGTTCGATCTTAAGAGTCCAGAGACCAGGATTACCAGCGCTGTCCGCTTGGTACAGCATGCAGCATACCTGACACACCGGAGGTATGTACAAATCTGAGCCTTAAGACGGGTAGAGCCAGTGAACCATGTTGGTATTCATTCCTGCTATTGAGGAGTCTTATGAGTGATCCTGGGGGAGAGAGAGGGAGGGAAGTAGACTACAGCAAAACTGGGACTGCTGTACTTGTCAGAGCACATGACCGCTGGAATCTGAACCATTTCAACAGGTCCTCGGCAGAGAGGTGCGGAAGTACCCTAAGCTGCACACTACAACCCAAATGGAGAACTCGTCACTCTTCATGTACAGTCATTCTACTTATTCCGAGTCTCATTAAATCACTTCTTTCTGGACAAAGAGTAATCTTGGTGATATGAATAAACTATTTTCAGTAAACTGACTACATAAATAAAGTTAATTGATATGGAGATTGTCACTCAAACTAATCCATGCGTACTGTATTCAAATCAGGAATGCTAAGGTATGGTATGTCGGTCGAGATACAATATAAAACTCTGTTGAGTTTATTTGAACCGGAACTATCAGCTTTACATTAAACCAAGCAATGAAACAATGAGGCGTGGTCAAATGTATCCAAAAAGTAGGCGGAGGAGTCAATATGCTGTACAGTGATATGATTTTCCATGGGCGGCAACTGGCCAGTTCACGTAACACAGGCCTGACCATATAAATACGGGCCTACTCTGTGGCTGAATGAGACTGAACACACACTGCTGTTCAGAGCGCTCTTCCCCCCCCTCCCTCCCCCCCTCCCTAGGCCCCAGGGTCCTGGGACACGGGAGAAGCACCTGACCCAGTGAAATATACGTGATCTGGAGCAGGGAAGTGCAGAGGTTGTGTGTGTGGTGGGCTGGTAGTAGGGGGGGGGGAGGTAAGACTACAAAGAATTCTCAGGATTTTTTTTTTTTTTTTAAGCCAAATTAAAGCCGTGATAAAAACACTGCGTTTTCTCGTGCTCTACTGTAATCCTTTGAATCAGTTCTGAGGAGAGAGAGCAGGGGTGAGTGCAGGAGAGAGAGGGCAGGAGAGAGAGGGCAGGAGAGAGAGAGCAGGGGTGAGTGCAGGAGAGAGAGGGCAGGAGAGAGAGAGCAGGAGAAAGAGAGCAGGGGTGAGTGCAGGAGAGAGAGGGCAGGAGAGAGAGGGCAGGAGAGAGAGAGCAGGGGTGAGTGCAGGAGAGAGAGAGCAGGAGAGAGAGGGCAGGAGAGAGAGGGCAGGAGAGAGAGGGCAGGAGAGAGAGGGCAGGAGAGAGAGAGCAGGAGAGAGAGGGCAGGAGAGAGAGGGCAGGAGAGAGAGGGCAGGAGAGAGAGGGCAGGAGAGAGAGGGCAGGAGAGAGAGAGCAGGAGAGAGAGAGCAGGAGAGAGAGAGCAGGAGAGAGAGAGCAGGAGAAGAGGCTCTGACCTCCGACAAGCTTACTGGAGCCTCCCACTGGGAGCAGGAGGGGAAATGAAGGCTTGGGAAGAACCTGGGGCTGGACCCGACAGGCAGGGCATGAGGCGAAACTGAGACCTAGAGCTGCCTCCAAATACATCCAGGTTAGGCTAGAAACTCGAGAAAAGATCAGTTGAAAGCAGCAATAAACATTCTCACGTTGGGGGTGGGGGGTGGGAAGAGAGACTGGAGAAGGGCTATTCATCATTTTAATTTATTAACAGAATTGTTTTTATTAACATTTAATATGCAGGAATGAGACCTTTTCACGAATACATGGCACAATCATTATATACATTTTTTTCATAGGACAGTGCAGCATACACGTGTGTTAAATCGAGAGACAGTCGTTGTCACATGACCTTCCCCCCCGGGTTCTGATTGGTGCGAGCCGAGTGAGAAACACTGACACTGAATTTTAAAAAGGTTCTTTTGAAGAAACCCTCGTGACAGAGAAAGAATGGAAAAAAAAAAAAAGCGCAATCCTACTCATTTGTCAGGCATCCTTCGCAATTTACAACAATCTAAAGATAGACGGCTCACGCGTCTACCACAGCGCTAGACTGCGCGCCCAACAGGGTCTCAGGGGACGTGACGACCCCTGGTGCCACTCATCCCCTCCTAATTCTTTTTAAACAGACTATATGAGAGTCTAAGTTTCTTCTCCGGCGTACAGGGCCGTCAAAGCTAATTGCACATAATTCACTTTTTTTTTTCTCCACGTAAGGGTAAGTTGTAGCAGAATGCGTGTGTGTGTGTGTGCATGTGTGTGTGTATGAATGCATGTGTGTGTGTACGTATGAATGGGTGAGATTCAGCGCGGCTGCGTTTTCTCATCCTCATTTAGTCTTTGGGGGGGCCTTCGTCCCATTTTCTCCGGCGAGCGGCGCGCGTGCGGAGGGGGGGGGGTCAGGGGGTTAAAGGTCAGGGAGTCAGTGTCCGGTCAGGTAATCCTGCGTGGAGTCCGAGGCGAAGGAGTCGGCGTCCTCGTTGTCGGAGTCCTCGCTGCTGTCGTCGGCGGCCGGCTCGCCCGTCAGCGCGATGCGGGCGTAGTCGTCCGTGTCGATGGACTTGCAGAAGTGGATGGCGTACTTGAGCTTCTCCTCCAGCACCAGCTTGCAGGAGTACCGGGGCAGCTTGAGCAGGAAGAAGCAGGTGTACGACTCGGGCAGGAAGTGATCCGGAGGGTTGTACTTGTCCAGCACCTGGAACGCACGGACACACGTATGACCCCTGCTGCAACGCTGCCGCCGACGGCGAGGCCTGGCTCCCCGCCAGCCAGTTAGGAAGAACCATATCTCCCGACGGAAACGCAGCGCGTGGATATACACGTAGCGCGGCCTCAACACATATGACCCTTCATTCCAGCTGTACATGCACAGGCCCATATTTGCACATCAAATCAAGTACAGACACTTATACTGGACTGTGTGTCCCCCACCCCCCTCACCTGCACGACAAAGTCTCGTCCCCGGAAGTCGGCGATGGTGCGGGGCAGGCGCGTGCGGCCCCAGACGAAGCGCAGGAACAGGGACCTCTCCGTGTTGGAGAAGGACTCCATCACCTCCCAGAACCACTGGATGAGGGGCGCCGTGGGCTCCACCCCCTTGTAGGTGGCCACCGACTTGAGGAGGTGAAGAGGGATGTCTGGGCTGCCACACACCTGGGGGGAGGGCGGGGTGGGGAGGGGGGTTAGGGTCGGAGCTACGCGCACACAACCTTATCCACACACACACACACTCCATACTAAAAGGTATTCCATAGACACACACACACAAGCCCCCGGTGTGAAGGCCCTACCATGGTCTCCAGCTCGTAGCCAGTGAAGAGGGAGAGCAGGGGCACCGGGACCACTCGGGCCATGCCCTCACGCACCGCACACACCTGCTCGTCAAACTCATGGAGCCTGCAGGGCAGAGACACAGCTGGCTGAGGAACAGGACAGAACACACACACACACACACACACACTCACTAGATACACACAGACACACTAAATACACATTGTAGATACACACACACCAGATACACATTGTAGATACACACAGATATATAAACACACACACACACACTACATACACACACACACACACACAGGCACGAGAGACACTCACACACAACAGAAACAGTGGAGAACCCCATAGAAGCAGCATGTTGGAGGTGTGTTGGAGGCGTGTTGGAGGCGTGTTGGAGGCGTGTTGGAGGCGTGTCCTCACCTGTAGTTGATGGCCAGGCGGACGTACTCGGCGCGGTTGTCCAGGGTAATGTGGGAGTGCTTGGAGCTCAGCTGGATGTCCTGCCCGCTGGCGTTGGGCACGGTGAAGGGCAGCGTCATCGCCTCAAACTCCTCCGCCGTCGCCTCGTTGTCCCGGATGTACATCAGCCCCGGGATGAAGTCCTTATCCACCTGGAGACAGACAGGTCAGACAGACAGACAGACAGACAGGTCAGACAGACAAACAAGCCAGGTTAGACAGTCTTTATCCACTTGGAGGAGAGACAGACAGGTTAGACAGACAGGTCAGACAGACAGACAAGCCAGGTCAGACACACTTTATCCACCTGGAGGAGTGACAGACAGGTTAGACAAACAGACAGACGGGCGTTTTCCGACATCAATTGACCCTAACGAAGTGACCCTTCATGGGTGCGTGAGCGTGCACCTGTGCGCGTCCACGTGTGCAGGAGTGCGCGAGCGAGCGTGGGACAGCTGCGGCATCAAGCCTGCATGTGGTGGGAGACGACTGCTGGTCTTGTGCCGGTTCCTCCGCTCCCTAACCTTTGTGCTGTCTCCGGGGCCAGCGCAGCACACAGCAGGAGCTTTGTTCAGCCAACAACCCCCCCCTCCGCGGGGCTGGGCTCCCTGCGCACGTTTCGCCAGCTCATGATCCCAGCGTGGACGCAGGAGGAGAGACCTACACCCGCTGGCTTGTCTCTCCCTTTGCCGCGCGTACGCTGGCGCACACGGGCCTACGGTGCTTGGAAAGGGCAGAACGACAACAGAACGCTGAGGAGAGGAACCCCTTAGGGTGTACGGTGTGCCGGCTCCCAGCCGCACTCAGAGGAAGTTCATGTTGTGAGAGAGGAACGCTGCGTCCTGTTGCCACGGCCGTCCTGCCGGCGCCGCGGGGGTCAAAGGTCATGGTGCGGTTCTGAGCTGGAATGCTCAGACGTACACATTTGCTAACAAGTTGGTTGTGTAAGAGATTAAGGTTGAAAAGACGTTTTACGTAAATCTACTCAAAGTGCATGGATGTACATTCCTACTGCTTGGAAGAAAAAAAAATAACTAGGACGTGTATCTTTTATCTTTTACCCTCGGCAATGACGGCTCACATACAGTATAAGGTCACGTGACATTCTGGGAAAAGTGTGTGTGAAAGTTCCAATTCCTGAGAAAAGAACTTGCACACAGGACCGAGGTATGCACACACACATACACACACACACACACACACACACACACAGGAGCAGAGGAATGCATACCTCACTGAGGTCAGCGATGGTGAGGTTCATGCCGGCCAGCTGCTTCCAGACGGGTTCTGCCAGGTTCAGACTGAGGGGGCTGCCTGTTCTGATAGCGATGCCCAGGAGAACTCCTGCAGAACCACACAGAGCCCACACCCCTTCATAACTAGAACCACACAGAACCCACCCCTTCATAACCAGAACCACACAGAACCCACCCCTTCATAACCAGAACCACACAGAACCCACCCCTTCATAACCAGAACCACACAGAACCCACACCCCTTCATAACCAGAACCACGCAGAACCCATCCCTTCATAACCAGAACCCTCCGAACCAGAGCCACACAGAACCACCACACACACACACACACAGGGGAGGCGGGAAGTTCCTACCCAGGAAGCGGAACATGTTCATGTGCAGGGGGGTCTTGGCGGCGGGGTTGAGCAGGAAGCAGTCCCGGTTGGCGCCCGACTCGTCGCGCCCGTTGGGGGTGACGATGAGCAGCAGGGTCAGGCCGTTCTGGAGCTCCTCACACATCTCTGCTATGGACTCACTGTAGCCTCCGCCACAGTCATCCACAGACTCACCTGGGAGCACACACACACACACACACACACACGGTTCGCATACACACACAGTTCACACACAAAGAATACTCAGAACAGCTAGCAGCAAAATATAGAACATTGACTCACGCCATGCTTAGATTGATCACTTTCACACACACGTCACATATAAGGGACACAATCTACTGAGCTCTCAGCTGACAAGTGTCCCACATGAAGGGGGGGGGGGGGTGGGGGGTGTCCTAGAAGTTTTCATGATGCAGGGGTCAGAGGTCTTGCTGGTGAAACCTACCCACAAATTTGACCTTCCAGACGCGGTGGGGCAGCAGCAGGCTGTCGGGGCTGAAGGAGCTCATCTTGGAGCACATCTGACCAAACACCGACTTGGTGCCGTCTGGGCCGGCCAGGCCCCCTTTACTGCGGGAGCGCTTCACCTGGCGAGAGGAGAGGGGGAAGAGAGAGGGGGAAGAGAGAGAGAGAGAGAGAGAGGAGGAAGAGAGAGAGAGGGGGAAGAGAGAGAGAGAGAGACAGAGAGAGAGAGAGAGAGAGAGAGAGAGAGGGGAGAGAGAGAGAGAGAGAGAGAGAGAGAGATCATGTCAGTGTTCCTCTTCCCTCTGCTGCTCTGCCAGGTAGAAAGGGCTCAGTGATGGGTGTGAGGTTGTGAAAGTGACAGCTCTCTGTGCCAGGGCTACGTGCTCAGCTCTGGGGGAGGGAGGGGGGCTGTCTGAGTGCAGTGGCCCAGATCGAGGCACTGTGTGGGGGTAAAGTCTGCAGCTCAGGCCAGGAACCCCCCCCCCCACAGGCAGGGCTGGAGCACCGATCACACATCACTCCGATATCCCCTTATGAAAGATCACATGGGACACCGAAACCAAGCCATGTCTAGACCACAACTCAGGCTACGAGAGGGAGGGGTGGGAGGGAGAGAGGGGGAGGGAGAGAGAGGGGGAGGCACGAGGGAGTGGAAAAGTGAAGGGAAAAAAGGGAGGGAGGGAGGACGGAGCGAGCCGTAATTGTGCAACAGCATGAAAGGAGCCCCTGGCTCGCTGAACCGAACGTCACATTAGCAGCAGCTGCTTCCAAAGTGTTCCCACAGTCCCAGTAAGGGCAGACCAGCACGCTGGGTTCTCCTACAGGACCAGAGAGCGCCACCCTACCTGTATCCTGTTGAGCTCCACCACCGGGCCATGTTGGCGGTCCCGCACCATGGTCGCCTGGACGACCTTCCGGAACGCCGCTTCCTGTAGGGGGAGACGCCAAAAAACGCACACGTCAGACGAGCTGGCGTTGACCGGGCGGCTCTGTTTGAGGGGGGCGTCCGCTGGGCTGTGTGCCAGGGGGCCGTGGTCCCACCTTGCCCTGGGAGATGAGGATGCCGCGCAGCGTGTCGAAGCCCACCGGGGGCCCGTGTCCCGTCTGGCCCAGACGGCCCTCCAGGTCGAACATGGGGATGCAGGGGCAGAAGAGCTCCGAGATGTGGTGCAGCAGCAGCAGCCTGTTCCTCAGGGCTATGATGGGGATCTCCTGGAGGTGGTTGTATTCCATGGGCACCTGGGAACCACACACACACATAGAGAGAGAGAGGGTGTGAGGAATGAGGCCTGGGTCTGGGAGTGAGGCCTGGGTCTGGGAGTGAGGCCTGGGTCTGGGAGTGAGGCCTGGGTCTGGGAGTGAGGCCTGGGTCTGGGAGTGAGGCCTGGGTCTGGGGAGTGAGGCCTGGGTCTGGGGAGTGAGGCCTGGGTCTGGGGAGTGAGGCCTGGGTCTGGGGAGTGAGGCCTGGGTCTGGGGAGTGAGGCCTGGGTCTGGGAGTGAGACCTGGGCCTGGGTCTGGGGAGTGCTGGTACCTGAGCGGGCAGCTTGCCGGCGTTGGTGGGCTTGCTCGTGGACCAGGCCAGCGTGTGGGCGGAGCCACAGGCCACCCGGTTGATCTTCTTGCCCTGCAGCGCGGCGACCAGCCGCGGCCTCTGGATGGCGTTGGTGGTCCCGTCTCCCAGCTGGCCCTCATCATTGTCCCCCCAGGTGTACACTTCTCCTGAGACAAACAGCACAAGGAGCTATACACACGGAACAAGGGAACAGGCCTCTACTGAAAAGCTCGACATATCAACCAATACTGAAAAGCACCCCATGTCGACCAATACTGAAAAGCTCCCCATGTCGACCAATACTGAAAAGCTCCCCATGTCGACCAATACTGAAAAGCTCCCCATATCGACCAATACTGAAAAGCTCCCCATATCGATCAATACTGAAAGGCTCCCCGTATCGACCAATCGCGTCAACCGTCGGTGAGAAGCGGCCCACCCCCTACCATCCTCCGTGCAGCACACGCAGTGGAGGGACCCCGTCGCTATGGCGATGACCTTCTTCCCCTGGAGCCCCTGCACCTGTCGGGGTCGCCGCACGTGGTCGTCCGAGCCGTGGCCCAGGCGGTGGTAGTCTCCTTTCCCCCTGGAGGAGGGACACACACACACACACACAGGTCACGCCAGGCCCATGGGGGAGGGGGGGAGAGGGTGATGCTCTGTGTGGGGGCGGGGTCAGGGGAGGTCGTACCAGGTATACACTGCCCCAGACTTGGTGAGCGCCACAGAGAACTGGGAGCCGCACTCCACCTTGACCACGCCCAGCCCCGTCAGGGAGTCGATCTGACCGGAGAACAGGGGGAGAAGACACACACACACACACACAGCTTCATTCAATCTGTCATCGTCCTGGTTATCATCATCATCATCCCCGTCAGTATATCCCTGTTCCTCCATCCTCATTTCAATCTCATTATCACCCTCCCAGCGTCATCCCCAATATCCTCCTCATAATCATCCCAGTATCATCCCAGAATCGGCCCGAAAATCCTCCTCCCTGTGTGGAGCAGACGGCGCCCCCTGCTGGCCGCGCCAGGCCCTACCTTCATGGGGACCTTGCAGCCGTCGCTGCCGCCCCGGCCCAGCTTGCCGTAGTCCCCGTCGCCCCACGACCACACCATGTCGTCGTCCGACAGGCACAGCGTCTGGGCGTCTCCGCTGCCGCACGCCACGTCGATCACCCGGTGGCCCTGCAGCGCGTCCACCTGGACACACACACACGCACGCGCACGCACACACACACACGATTACGATCCCAGACTGCATCCCGACATATCGCAGACACCGCCCCCCCACCGTGCCTCCGGAGGGTGTCCGACGCGCGAGGGGCGTCCAGGGAGGTCAGGACTCACCAGTTTGGGTTTGAGCTGGTCCTCGCTGTCCCCGTGGCCCAGCCGGCCGTAGCGGCCCTTGCCCCAGGTGTACAGCTCCCCGCTGGCTGTGATGCAGGCGCTGTGGGCGCCGCCCGCCGCTACGTCCACCACCTCCACCCCCCGCAGGGACTCGATGACCCGGGGCCGGTCGCAGGGGCTGAAGGGGGGGGCGGCGCAGTCAGTACAGCTACACGACCTCAACCCTGACCACCCCCATGATCTCTCCCCTGACCCCACCTCTCCCCCTCCCCCCAGACTGACCTCCGGTTCCCGTGGCCCAGCTTCCCGTCCTCGGCCTCCCCCCAGGAGTACACCTCGCCCTCGGACGACAGCGCCAGGCAGTGCTTCCCGCCGGAGTTCACCGCCACCTTCCGGATGAACACGTGCTGGATGGACTCCAGCAGCGTGGGGGTGGACACCGACTCTGTGCCCCCGATCCCCAGCCTGCCGCCCGCCCCGTAGCCAGTGGCATAGAGCTGGAGAAAGAGAGAGGGAAGGAGAGAGAGAGAGAGAGAGAGAGAGAGAGAGAGAGAGAGAGAGAGAGAGAGAGAGAGAGAGAGAGAGAGAGAGAGAAAGAGGGGGAGGGGGAGAGAGGGAAGGGGAGAGAGAGGGGGAGAGAGAGAGAGAGAGAGAGAGAGAGAGAGAGAGAGAGAGAGAGAGAGAGAGAGAGAGAGAGAAGGGGAGAGGGAGAGGGAGGGAAGGGCAAATGGGCAGGGAGGGAGAGAGGGAGGGAAGGGGAGAGGGGGAGGGAGAGAGGGAGAGAAGGGGAGGGAGGGTGGGGGAGAGGGAGGGAGAGAGGAGGAGGGAGGGAGAGGGAGGGAGAGAGAGGGGGAGGGAGGGAAAACAACAGGTTTAGTGACATCCCTGGTTGAGTAGACAGCGCCCCCCCCCCCCCGTCTCAGACAAACAGCGGTGTATCCTCTCTCATCCACTTCATCCCCTCACCTTGCCATCCGCCGTCACGGCAAACAGCGTCTGCTCGCCTCCAATCAGCTGCACCGGCCTCAGCGTGGCCAGGGCCTCCGTCGGGGTGGGCACCTTGACCTTGGCCCCCTCGATGCCGCCCAGCTGGCCGCGGTGGTTGTGGCCCCAGCCGTAGATCGTGCCGCTGCCCCCCGCCGACAGCGTCCAGTCGTCGGGCCGGCGGTTCATCCACTGCACCAGCTGCTCGTCGTGCTCGCGGCGGAAGGCGTCGTGGCTCTCGTGCAGGCCGCTCAGGCTCTCGTGGTCGGCCATGAGCTCGCGGATCTTCTTGGTCACCTTGGGGGGGAGGGAGCGGAGGAGGGGCCCGTGTTAGGTGAGAGGCTGCTGGAGGGCCTCGGGCGGAGTGGGAAGAGAGGAGGGGGGAGGGCCTGGTCCTCGACGCGCGCTCTCACCTCGTCCAGGAAGGGCTTGGGCAGGGGCGTCCTCCTGTCCAGGCCCACGGCCACTCTGGACGCCGTGCAGTAGCGCCTGAACCACGCCCACTTGTGCGTCTCCGCGCAGCAGGGCAGCGCGTCCAGCTCCAGGTCGCACGCCAGCGCCACCAACACCTGCACACACACACACACACACACACGCTTTCAATGCATGACCCCAGCCTGTCCCGTCTGTGCAGTGCAGACGGAGGGCTGGCGACCCGCGAGCTGGCGGCAGCCTACCTTGAAGAAGGGGCTGTGGAGGAGCTGCTTCCCCCCCCTGACGATGGGGTCCTCGTACTCGTACTGCCTCTGCAGGGCCTCAGGCAGGCCCTTCACCAGGGCGGCCAGCGCACTGCCTGTAAAACTCTGGATCAGGGGGCAGGAAAGTCGTTTTAGGCGGTGACACACACATAAAAAGAAACAAGGTTGGAAATGAGGGAAGCGAGCGCGTGTCGAGATGTGGGAGGAGTGTGCGGGGCGCGCTGGTCTCACCATGGAGCGCGTCTCCCCCTCGCTGTCCCCCAGCAGCCGGTTGATGTTGATGGACTGGCCGTACTCGGTGGTCAGCAGCTTGCGGAGGCGCTGCAGGGCCCACATGCGATGACCCGCCGCTGGGGAACACAGGAGGGCACGGCGTCACGTGAAACGGGGGATGGAAATAGGGTAGCTCAGTGGTTAGAGACAATCTAGAGATCAAATTCCCCCCTTTCTACGTCGCTTTGTATGAATGAGTCGACGCGTCTTGATCTAACGACATGACGCCAGTGAAAGGTCGGGTCCTGAGTTTGTATTTATTTACACATTCTCATTCTTCATATCCGTCTGACTTCTCACAGATTTGAATCCAAATCCTAGACCTGAATCAACTCCCTAGACCTGAATCAACTCCCTAGACCTGAATCGACTCCCTAGACCTGAATCAACTCGGTTTCTCCCAGCGCTCCATGCTCCTCCTACCCAGGGCGCTGAGCTGGGCGCAGGCCGCCAGCGAGGCGGCCAGGCGGGGCACGATGCTCCTGTTGGAGGCAAAGTTGAGCCGGAAGTCCAGCAGGCAGGTGACCAGCGCCATGGAGGGGCAGGACAGGATGCAGCGGTCAGACAGGAGGTCTTTGGGCCCTGCGGAAAGACGAGGGACGCAAATATACCTTAGAGACTGCACATGTGTGTGTGTGTGAGAGATCATGTGAACGTGTGTGTGTGTGTGTGCTGAGAGAGAACCCTGACCGGCAGCAGGCATGATGGGGTAGACAGTGAGGCGCCAGCCCCAGCCGTTAACGGAGCCGTCGCTGGTGAACTTCCACTTGAGCTCATCTCCCGGGATCCTCAGCTCGCTGGACCAATCAGACCACTCCCTCCCTGGGGAACGCACCAATGACAAGAGAGAGCCGTCAGGAGCTCGCCTCGTATGACGAGAACCACCTTTGAGACCTTAAAACCCCGGTTCGCATGACAGGTTTTGGGACTCGGAACGGGATTGGCTGCCGGTGGTCACCTGATCTGACGGAGACGATCCGATTGGCTCCGTCCATGATGGTGAGAGGGTCGTGGCGTCTCTCGGTGGAACACTGGCGGTCGAATTCCACTCTCAGTCCCTCAGCGCCTACCACACACACACACACGCGTGAGAGCCTCTCTCTTTACTCCGATGAACATACTCTTATTTTATTCGGAGCCCAGTTGCCCTGTGTGCGTTTGTGTGTGCATGCGTGACAATATCTGTGTGTGTGTGTGAGCGTATCACATAAGGGTGTCCACTTGTGTATGTGCATGAGAAAGTGTGTGTGTGTGTGTGTGTTACCTGGGATCTTGACGGTGCCGCTGGTGGAGGTGTCGTCGGTGTAGGGGTGGCTGCTCTCCACCACCACGGGCTGGGAGGACAGACGGCCGCTCTGGGAGTCGGACGCCACGTCCTCCAGCTCCGTCACGCACAGCTCCAGCAGCATGTCTGCCACCTGCAGGACACAGCGGGAACTACCTCAAAGCCGGGAAATTCGATTTTTTTGAAACGGATGAGATAAGACCGTGTTCTAGCGTTGGAGCCCAGTAATGGGACATTCTAGACACGCCCCAGCTAGCCATCATCCTGCTGGACGCTGCAGCTAAAACCAGGGGCGTTGGACTGCTTTCAAATGTGGGTCGTTAAATTAAGGTTTCTTAATGACAAGTGGGAGGGGCCACGTTTTGAAAAGGGCGAATCTCACTCTTCATAAAAGGTTTCATTACAACACTTCCGATAACAAAACCTACGCCCCCCCTGGCTAGCCCTAACCCCCCACCGTGAACCCTGAAACTCCACCTGCGGGTAGGCCGTGCCCATGCCCGACAGCACGGCCGAGAGCACCTCCCTGCCCTTGTCCCCGGCGCGGAGCGACACGGCCAGCTTCAGCAGGTCCACCATGACCCGCGTGTCGTCGGGGACCAGGAGGCTGGTGAACTCGTCAAGGTACTGGGGCTCCGGACCAACCACCTTGTTCTGGCTCTCTGAGTCCTGGGGAGGGGGGGGGGGAGGGGAACACATATTCAAGCTGACGCCTGGGAGGGTGACTGACACTTCAGATTATACAACTGCAGGCTGGAACAGAGGCGTGAATCAAATGAAATGTATTTGTATAGCCTTTTTGACAAGCAGGGCTATGTCACAGAGAGCTTCACCTACGCCCACAGAACTGCCCCTCAGCCGACCTCAACCCTCAAGGAAGACAAGGGAAAACTCCCAGAACTCCCGTGAACGGTCGAGACGGTCGGAATACGATACACCTGAAGGCGCTTGAGGGTTCAGGCGGGTTTGGGTGCAGTTCTATGGGCGTATGTCAAGAAACGGCTAGGCTCCCCACCTCTTTGGTCTTGGTCATGGTCTCCGCTATGATGCTGGCGGCTCCGGGGTCGTCGGTCACGGGGATGAAGGGGCGGGCGGAGGCGGCGGCGGTGGAGGGCGTGACGGCCGACGAGGGCGTGACGGCGTCCTCCGAGGAGCTGACCTGGAGAAGCGGGACGCAGCGGGCACACGGAGGAAGGTCAGGACAGGAGGAGGTCAGGGGGAGGGGGTGTGTTCTGGGGCCGTGACCGCTGGGGGTGCCCTGGTCTGGGGAAGGGGGCGTGTTCTGGGACTGTGTGCCCTGGTCTGGGGGAGGGGGCGTGTTCTGGGACTGTGTGCCCTGGTCTGGGGGAGGGGGGCTTCATTCTCACCTCTCCCTTGCGGTCCTGCCAGGGGTTGGGGCTGACGCGCTCCTCCACCTCGGCGGGCAGGGGGGGGCCCTCGGCCTCGGACGGGCTGGAGGAGGAGGAGGAGTCGGAGAGGGGGGCCGGGGGGCTGGAGGGACACTCCATGGGGATCATCATGCAGGCGGGCATCAGCGCGCCGACCACCGCGTCCCTGATAAACACACGAAATAACGCACGCACACAAAAGTAGACGCACACAAAGAGACACACACAGTCAAAACATGAGTAGACTGAAAGCACTCTGAACTCCGATGGAAAGGCTGCATCCAGAGGAGAGCGGGGTGTGCGTGTGGAGAGAGGAGAGAGGCGTGCAGGGGGGCGGGCCCACCTGGCGTACAGGATCTGCAGGGCAGACAGGACGTGAGACAGGGACTGCTGCTTGGCCAGGTTGCCCTCCAGGGACAGCAGGATCTTGGCCAGCGAGGGCCGGTGGGGCTTCACACTGCTCGACCCGCTCTGCTTGTTACTCACGGCCGGGTCTCCGCTGTCGGACTGCACACCTGCCGGCCACACACACACATATACAGTCAATCAGGAGAGAAGTTAACTGACCTTTTAACCATCTAGAGACGTCTCCCGACCTTTGACCTTGGTTCGAGGAAGCGTTATTTGATCTTTAACCTCTCCTAACGAGACGTCATCTGATCTTTTAAGATCGTCTGGAGACACTCTGACCTTTGACCTCGTCTACAGAGAAAGAGCGAGAGAGAGAGCAAGAGAGGGGGTGACGGGCTGTCGAGGCTGACCTAGATAGGAGGCCCCCAGGGAGTCCCTGGCCGTCTGGAAGAGCACAGGCTCGTGGACGGAGGGCGTGGTCATGTCCACGGTGGTCCAGGCCACGCTGTGGGAGGAGCCGCAAGCCACGCGTGTGATCTTCTGGCCCTCCAGGCCCTGCACCAGCGTGGGCTTCCTGTTCACCGTGGTGGTGCCGTTGCCCTGCTGCCCGTGGTCGTTGTCGCCCCACGCGTACACCTAGAGGGCGGGGTCAAATCAACGTTTTATTGGTTATCCTTTAGTATTTGCGGGTTTTAACCCCCCCACACACACACCCGTACTGCAATTTTTCTCGGTTTGGAGCAGATCAAGAAGTTGACGGTTCAAATCCCCCCCTCCCCATGTGCCGTGAGTCGTGGATGGGAGCGTGCGCACCTGTCCGGTCTCGGTGACGGCCAGGCAGTGCAGCGCGCCCACGGCCACGTGGATGATCCTCTTCCCCCGCAGCCCCTCCACCATCTGGGGCTTCCGCACGTGCACGTCCGTGCCGTGGCCCAGGCGGAAGTAGTCCCCCTTGCCCCTGATCGGACAGAGCGAGAGCGTCGTCAACACAGCGCCCGGCGGAGGCTACTTTGAAACTACGTTAAACACGTGGTTAAACTACGTGGTCTACATTGACATTGCCTTCACATTTCATTTAGCGTCAAAGCCACCTGCGCACGCATGAAAGAAAGCATGAGAAAGGCACAGTGCTGCAGTGGACTGCTCTGGTGGCGGTAGAGGGAGGCTCTGTGTTCCCCACCAGAGGACTGTGGCAGGGCCGTGGGCTCACCAGGTCCACACCACTCCAGACTTGGTGAGCGCCAGGGAGAACTGGGCGCCGCACTCGATCTGGCACACGCTCTGCCCGTTGAGCCTCTCGATGTTCTGGGGCACGTTGCAGCCCTCGCTGCCCCCCCGGCCCAGCTTCCCAAAGTCCCCGTCGCCCCAGGAGAACACCAGCCCTGGAGGGAACACGGGCTTGCTTTGAGTCCAACATCATTCAAAACACCTCCAAAAATGTCAGTCATCAAATGCGGAAATGACTATTTGGATGAGTATTATCATTATTTTATGTAAATACAAATTGAAGATAAGAAGATTGATAATCAAATTCTGAAATGACTATTTAGATTTTTCTTTATGACTGTGTTGGTTAACGTTGGAAGAAGATTGACAGCTCTAGACAACAGCACACCAGGGCGAGTCAGCACATCCTGGATCCACCTTGTAGAGACGCCCATCCCTCCCCATCCAGCCCCCCCAGCCCTGGGACCCTGCCCAGAAACACCATACCTTCATCGGTGAGGGCCAGAGTCTGGGCGTCCCTGCTCCCACAAGCCACCTGGATGACCCGGTGACCCAGAAGCACCTTCACCTACGCCACAAACACATGAGGTCAGAGGTAGAAAGAGAAAGAAAAGTCACTCGTGAGAGATCTTGGATCTCTAGAACGAGAGAGAGAAGGTGGAGAGAGAGACAGAGAGAGAGAAGAGAGAGACACAGAGACAGAGAGAGAGAGAGAGAGAGACAGACTAAGAGAGAGAGATACTAAGAGAGAGACAGACTAAGAGAGAGACAGACTAAGAGAGAGAGAGACTAAGAGAGAGAGAACAGAGAGACAGAGAGAGAGAGAAAGACTGCCAGAGGAGAAAGGTGAGCGTGCAGGAGAGAGAGAGAGGGGCTAGGGGCTGGAGGAGGTACCAGTTTGGGTCTGAGCTGGGTGGTGTTGTCCCCGTGGCCCAGCCGGCCGTACTCCCCCAGGCCCCAGCTGTACAGCTCCCCGCTGGAGGTGATGGCCGCGCTGTGGGAGCTGCCGCACGCTATGTCCCGGATGCGCTTGGTCTTCAGGGCCTCGATCAGGCGCGGCTTGTCACAGTTCCTGGACGGGAGACAAACAACGCTCGTTTAAAGGAACCAGGGACCTAGCGACTGGCTCGATGGTGAACCAAGTTCCTGCTCGCTTCCTGGATTGGGGGCCAAACAGCCTTGAGGGCGGGGACAATTGGCCCCTGAGCAAAAAAGAGGCCAAATGTGGTTGTTTCCAATGACAGTTTGAGACTACTGCGACCTCCATACATGTAGCTATCACTGATGTGATTTACCATGTGTGTTCATCACTCTGCAGTGTCTTTTGAGTATTTAAAAAAAGCACGATACAAGTCGAACGTATTAGAATCATATTATTATTATTCAGAAATGGCTGCGGTTGACTGGTGGGTGCAGAGACAGGAAGTGGAGGCGTACATCCGGCTGAAGTGGCCCAGCTTGCCGTCGTCGCCCTCTCCCCAGGAGAACACCTTGCCGTCCACGGTGAGCGCCATGGCGTGGCGCCCCCCAGAGTGCACCGCCACCTTCTTCACCACGTAGCTGCTGAGGGCGCCCACCTGCCGGGGGATGGGGATGGTGCCGCTGGACAGCCCCAGGCCCAGGCGCCCGTTGGTGGCCTCGCCGCACGCGTACACCTTCCCCTCCGCCGTCACTGGAGCAGGGAGAGGCAGCGGTTACTGTGGACTGTGAGGCTCAGGTGCACGTCAGACTGCTGGTGGAGCTTTTCAGAATAAAAGTTTTTAAAATATATTTCTTTTTTTGGGGGTTAGGGTAAGGCCTCAGCCTACATGGTACACGCACTTATCGGCGTCTCGTTTTGTCACTGGTACACACAAACACACACACCTGCGAACAGGCTCTTGGAGCCCCCGGCCACCTGCACCACGTTGAGGGCGGACAGCGTCTCCGAGAAGGACGGCACCTTGATCTGGGGAACGACAAGACGTGAGCACCGCGGAACATCTGGAGACGACCCCCCCACCCAGCCCACAACACGGTCAACATCTGGAGACGACCCCCCCACCCAGCCCACAACACGGTCAACATCTGGAGACGACCCCCCCTCCCAGCCCACAACACGGTCAACATCTGGACACGACCCCCACCCAGCCCACAACACGGTCAACATCTGGAGACGACCCCCACCCAGCCCACAACACGGTCAACATCTGGAGACGACCCCCCCACCCAGCCCACAACACGGTCAACATCGCCGTGTTCGACCAACATCTGTGTCGGGCTTCGGACGGCTTATACATGAGCAGCTAGCGAACCAGACCCGTTTGTTTACTCAACACGCGAGCAACCTGAGACTCCACAGGAGGAAATATTTGTTTTGGCCCTCGGCTAAACATCTGTTTGGGGCCCGCCCGGATGGAGGTGTTTACCTTGGAGCCCTTGAGCCCGCCCAGCTGGTCCTTGTCGTTCAGGCCCCAGACGAACACCTTGGTCCGGATGGTGGCGGCCGACTCCAGCCCGGAGGACTTCTTCCTCGCCAGGCTGGGGAGCAGGAGGAGGGGGGGGTGAGGACCTGGACTCATGGGGCCACACGCGCGTGTGTGGGTGTGTATGAGTGTGTGCATGTGCGTTGTGTGCGTGTGAGAGATGTGCATGTGTGCGCTCGTTTGTATTCTTAGAAAGTACCCAGCTCCTAGTTTCTGGTTGTAGCTGATATCTGGATCAGACGAGACCCATCTCCTCAGCCCTCCAGATCTCCAAACCCCTCTCACTTCTCTCACCTCCCCCTCTCCCTCCTCCCGTTTCTCCCTCTCATCTCTCTCCCCCCCACCCTCTCTCTCTCCGTCGCTGTCCGTGTGCAGATCCTCATAAACCACACAGAGAAGCGGAACCAGACCACATCGGAGAAGCCTGGAGAACCAACCACTGTCGCCACACAGTCAACCAGCGGCTCAGCTGAACACTCCTTCCCCCCCCCGCCCCTTCTCACCCTCTCCCCCCTCCTCACCTCCCGGTGGCGGTCTTGTCCTCCTCCTCCTCCTCATTGTCGGAGGCCAGGAAGGGGATGGTGGCCAGGTCTTCGTCCTCGGCGCGGACGCGGCCCACGAGGGCCAGCCCGTGGATCTTACAGTCGATCCCGGAGCTGCGGCACTGCTTGATGGCCACCTCCACGTAGCGGTGATACTGAGAGGGGCGGAACACACACACACACACACGAAGCAGCTTTTAGAATACTGACAACTCCTCTACCATGTGTGAGGTGGACTCCAGCCCCGTGTGTTTATCTGCAGATAGCCCTGGGTCCTGGAGCTGGCACAGGAGGAGGCTACACGTAGCTCAGAGGAGGCAGGGCATTTGACTGCAGATCTAGAGGTCTGCAGGTCCGAATCCCCCCCAAGTCCACCCACCTCGGTGCAGTCGTTCAGCAGAGGGACGGTGGTGTCCGTAGGGTTGATGGTGATGGTCTTCAGCTCGATGAGGTTGTTCAGGGAGCTGCCGCCTACAGAGGAGAAACACCACGATGCTCACGGTGAACGGGCGAGCCGGCACAGCCCCAGTGTGGAGAGAGGGGGGAGGAGGTAGAGAGGGGAGGAGGGAGAGAGGGGGAGGAGGGAGAGAGGGGGGAGGAGGGAAGAGAGAGGGGGGGGAGGAGGGAGGAGGAGGGAGAGAGGGTTCCTCACCTGAGACCACCACCAAGGAGGGCATGTAGCTGCTGTCTGCAGGGTCCACGGTCATCTTCAGCCGGTGAACCAGCACGTCTGGGAAGAGCTCCAGACGGATCCAGTGCTGCAGGGGGGAGAGAGAGAGAGACAGAGAGAGACAGAGACACACATAGACAGAGACAGAGAGAGAGAGAGAGAGAGAGAGAGAGGGCAAGAGAGAGAGAGAGACCCAAGCAAGTCAAAAACTCCTCCGACCTAACTACTCGCACCACACAAAAACAAGAAGAGTGTGTAAGAAAGCACAATCCTCGTCCTAACACCTGTCCCCCCCCCCCCCGGCCACGCCCACCTTCCCCTGGGAGCCTGAGGACTGCCAGCACAGCTCGCTGCCGTCGATGAGGCGCGACGCCTGGTTGACGGTGGACGACACGCTGAGGCTCTTGACGGCGCGGGCCCACTCGTCGATCAGCATGCCGCGCTGCCCGCCGTGGGCCTTCTTCAGCTGCTTGCCCGAGCGGCCGCAGAAGGCCGGCGTCTGGCCTGGAGAGAGACCACACATGAACACATGACCACACGCTCCGGAGAGAGACCCCACACTGACACATGAACACACGCTCCGGAGAGAGACCCCACACTGACAGATGAACTAACGCTCCGGAGAGAGACCCCACACTGACAGATGAACTAACGCTCCGGAGAGACCCCACACTGACAGATGAACACACGCTCCGGAGAGACCCCACACTGACAGATGAACTAACGCTCCGGAGAGACCCCACACTGACAGATGAACTAACGCTCCGGAGAGACCCCACACTGACAGATGAACTAACGCTCCGGAGAGACCCCACACTGACAGATGAACTAACGCTCCGGAGAGAGACCATACACAGACACATGAACACACGCTCCTGTTTGCAGGTAGTATCAAAATGCGTGCATGCACGCGCATGTACTGTATCTACACACAAACTGCATATAAAGACACACACGCACGTAGACACGCACGGCTCAATATTCTCCTCAGGCTCCGCCCCTCCTCTCACCTGGTTCGTTGATCCTGCTGAAGGAGTGTCTGGTGTTGTGTTTGCGGTTCTTGTAGCAGTTCTCACAGAAATCAAAGTCGTCACAGTTCCGGCACTTGAACCTGGGGCCGTTGATGGGGAACATCTGACAGCCGTCACACCTGGGAGGGGAGAGGAGTCTGTTGAGTTATTTGTCAAATGTTCTTAAGCTCATTTATTTCGGCTGGAGGATCATGGGATTGTTCACTGTGAGAAAAAAAAAAAAAAGGTTTTGAAAGGTTCTAGAACTATTTGAGATTTATTTTCAAATATAGGTTTGCATCATTGATGAGTACATGATTTACATTGTCATTTAGCAGACGCTCTTATCCAGAGCGACTTACATTAAGTACAGGGACATTGCCCCGAGGCAAGTAGGGTGAAGTGCCTTGCCCAGGGACACAACGTAATTTGGCACGGCCGGGAATCGAACTGGCAACCTTATGATTGGTAGCCCGATTCCCTAACCGCTCAGCCATGTAGGGTGATCCAGGGTGAGGTGTGTACCTGACTCCAGGGTGCACGCTAGGCACCAGCTCCATCTCTGACAGCAGGCCGGTCCAGTGAGACTGCTGGGGGAAGTCCACGATCACATCCTTCCCGTTGGCGCTGAAGGCTGAGGTCAAGCACAATCACATGACTTCCACATCACATGACTTCCACATCACATGACTTCCGCATCACAACAGACACATCACATGACTTCCACATCACACGACTGACACAAACTCAATTTCCCCTGAAACACATCCTACATCTACGGCCCCAACATGACGGGGGCGTGGCCGTACCTTTGACCACGCCCACGCTGCGATGAGTCACCGAGCCCCACTTGTACTTGGGCGTGGTGACGGACAGCTTCACGCGGACCTTGTCTCCGATCTTGATGTGGTAGGAGGAGCCCTGAGGGGAGAAGCCTGGAAAAAAAGAAACACAAAACTTCCGTAACGAGAAGAGGTGGAGGACAGCGGTTCTGTGTGTGTGCGGTGAATACGTGTGTGTATGTGCACGTGTGTGTGTGTGTGTGTGTGTGGGGCAGTACCCAGCAGCTCAGTGTGGATGTAGCGGACCCAGTAGGTCCCTCCCTTCAGCTGCCAGTCACACTGCACGTTGAGGTCGTGGAGGCCGTCGCGGTCCAGCTTGATCACCTTGCCCACGTCGCCCTCGTACACCTCCTCGTACGTCCGGCAGCACTTCACGATCATCCCCACCTGGGGCAGGGGGGGGGGGGGGGGGTCAGAGGTCAGGGTCACCAGTCACATGGCACGGGCGGCATCCTAACCTAGCGAGCGTCTGTGTGGGGCTCTCACCTGGATGTGCTCCCTCATGTAGACGGCGTAGTCGTCGTTGCTCTGGAAGTCGGAGCGCTTCTTAAAGGTCTGGCTCTCGGTCACCACGGCTCCCGGAGGCTGTGGAGGGAGGGGGGGAGGGGCAGATGGAGTGAATTAGGAGTCCGCACAGCGTCAGTGAGCTGTGTATGATACTGTGTTCACTCTGGGGGTTCTGTCAGTGTGTGTGTGTGTGTGTGTGTGTGTGTGTGTGTGTGTGTGTGTGTGTGTGTGCGTGAGTAGGAGCAGCAGCAGGCGACCCACCACAGGGAAGGCAGGTTCGGCCTCCTCCTGCTCCTCCAGCACCTCCTCGTCCGAGTCCTCCTCGGAGAGCGTGTCGGCGTCGGACAGCTCCGACGCGGGCACGTCCGGGTGGTCCAGCAGCCAGCCCACCAGCGCCTCCACACCTGCAGGCGGAGGGGGGGGAACCACCCGGTCAGTCTGACGCACAGACCCAACGGCACGCACGCACACACACGTCAAGCGCTCCTCCTCCTCCCCCCGCCCCCCGTACCTGGCACGCCCGAGGTGCCGGCGGCGGTCCCCGACAGAGACTTGAGGGCGTGCTCGATGTTCCTCCGCTGGAAGCCCATCTCCATGAGCTGCAGCACCAGGGGCAGCGGGGGCGCGGCCGTGGCCGCCTTGGGCCTGCGCTGGCGGGGCGGGCGGGGCTGCTGCACGGCCACGGGCGTGGTGGCCTCGCTGGAGCAGCTCTCCTCCATCAGCGGGGACGACGGGTGGGTGGACTCCACCGCCAGGTACTGGCACACCGCCAGGGCCGCGGCCTGCACACACACACAAACACACACACACAGGCGTCATGAGACGCGCATGAACGCACGCAAATGGCATGCAAGTGCACTCCCAACTTTTAATAAACGATTTTGCAAGTGCACCAAAAGGGTACACGTATGGGTTGGGTAAGTAGATGTTCTCTTGACGTTCTCACCTCCAGCTCCTGCCTCTGGAACAGGGCCTTGATGGGGGAGGGCTGGGTGGCAGCGGAGAGCAGCTGCTGGAGGAGGAGCAGCGGGGGCAGGGGCCCCTCGGGGGACAGGTCCCCCACGTCTGGAGACAGAGCTACTGGATCCTCTGTATGTACACACACACACACACACAGGTGCACACAGAGAAAAGACAGAACGAGAGGAGATGAAAGGGGGGTTAAGTTCCCATTGTCGACTCGCTCCACCCCTCCATCGACACCCTCTCTCAAGCCCTCAGTCCCACACTTCCATCCCCCCACCACCAGGGGGCGAGAGCCTCACCGCCGGCGCTGGGCCCCAGGTCGGGCACGGCCGGCTGGGACAGGATGTGTCGCAGCTTGTCCTGGTGAGCCAGCAGAGCCCGTGCTGCCTTCAGGATGTACAGCCTCAGCTGCTGACAGCGGAGGAGCTGCACGTCCACCTGGTCGGCTGGACACACACACACACACACGTTAATCACCGGATATAAGGAACTTTCAGCAACGAGCACACACACACACCAACATCCTCACAAACACAGCTTTTAAAGCGTTGACAGACACATGAGCTGTGAGTGGACGGCTTACTGAAGACTCCAGGAGTGTGTGTGTACTCCAGGTGTGTGTGTGTGTGTGTGTAGTCCAGGTGAGGTGTGTACCTGTGAGCCCGCGGCTCAGCGACTTCTTCATGCGTTGCTTCTCCAGCCTGCTGCCCGCCAGGTTGACCAGCTGGGCCCACACAGCCAGCATGGGCTCTGTGAAGGGGAGGTTCTGTACGCTGAACGGAGGCACCGGCAGCTGCGACACACACACACACACACACAGGGGGAACAGGGTCAGTTTCTCTCAGGGTGTGTGGGAGTTGCATGTGTGTGGGTGTCAGATGGCTGAGTGGTTAGGGAGTCGGGCTATGAATCAGAAGGTTGTTGGTTCGATTCCCGGCCGGGCCAAATGACATTGTGCCCTTGGGCAAGGCACTTCACCTGCTCTAGATAAGAGCGTCTGCTAAATGACTAAATGTAAATGTGTGTGTTTGCTGACCGGTTTGAGCTGGCTGAGCAGGCAGACGCGGCAGGTCCTCATGTCGTGAAACTGCACGGTGATGCGTCCCCTGGGCGTGATGCGCGTCACGATGCCCTCGCCGTACTCCTCGTGCACCACCTGGCCGCCCAGACGCAGGCGGCCGTCGATGCCGCCGATCACGGCCAGCACCGCCATCAGGCTGCCCGCCCTGGGGCCCTCCGAGTCGGGGAGGAAGTCCTCCAGGACAGACTGGGGAGGGAGAGAGGGAGAGAGAGAGACAGAGAGACACACAGAAAGAGAGAGAGAGACATAAACCTGTTACATCTCCAGTCTGACCTGAACCCTCTGAGAACACAGATCATCAGACCAGGTCTGAATCAGAACCACCGGGTCCCCCGGTCTGTGATTGGCTCCTACCGCTTCGGCGTGGCGGCCGGCCATCACGTCGCCGATGCAGCTGAGCTGGGCGTTGATGTAGTCGTTGATGAGGCTGTTCCACTGGGCCAGGGAGTGCAGCGAGCGCAGGGCCGCCACGATCTCCTCGGCCAGCGTGCTGCTGTGAGTGGCCGTGAGGGAAGCCTGGGGGCGGGACTTCCTGCGCCGTAGAGAGCCCTCTGAGAGAGGGGAGAGGATGAGGAGGAGGGGGAAGACAGGGGTTCAGGAACTAGCTAATGTTCAGAACATTGATGGTAGCACAGACGCTAATTCATGCGCCAATGAAATGTCACAGCGTCGCTGGAAGAATGGGCAAATTCTGAACAGCAGTATTGCCGGACAATCGTATTTTGTAACTTCTGTGTTGATGAACTGCGCTCGACTCGAAGCTGCAGTGCCAGCGCGGGCCCCCCGGGGGGCGCTGTGCAGGTACCTCTGAGCAGGGGCAGGTCGGAGGAGCAGGTGCTGAGCAGGCTGCCCAGGAAGCAGAACAGCTTCTCCACCAGGAACTTCATGTCCTGACAGCGCTCCGTCTTGTCCCAGGACGGCAGCACGGCCTGCAGCAGACGCAGGGCCAGGATCTGGAGGACGAGGAGGAGGAGGAGTCAAGGTTCCACGTTGTCCATCTGAACTCTTTGCCCCCTCTGTGTCCCTCCCTCCCTGCCATCCCTTCCTCCCCTCCCCTCCCCTCCCCAGGCCTCCCTCCCTCACCTGTCTCTGCAGGGAGACGGCGTTGAAGGCCTGCTGGCCCTCCACGATCCTGACGAGCAGGCCGATCCAGGCGGACGTGCTGAGCGTGCTGCACATCTGGGGCATGAGGGCCACGCTGCGGACGAAGCCCAGCGTGCACCAGCTCCTGTGCTGCTCCCGCCACACCTGCCGGAGGGTGGGGCAGCCTGGGGGGGAGGGGGGCGGAGGGAGCACGAAGGAGGGAGGGAATCCAGGGTGGGAGAGACAGGAGGGAAGTAAGCAAATCGGAAAAGAATGGCTAAAAGAAGCCTTCACACACACGCGCGCGCGATGGCTTGTTCTGATATGGACGATGCATATATGATGTATGGTGGATGTGTAGTGTGCCGAGGCCTGGTGTGTGAGGGGGGAGGGGGGGAGGGGGAGGGGAAGGGGGGGGTCACCTGTCTTGTCGCTGGCTCCGCTCTCCACCAGGGTCCTCAGCAGGCCGCAGAGGGTGCGCGTGGCGTCGGCCTGCATCACCTCAGAGTAGATGCCGGCGGACAGGGAGAGGGTCTTCAGCAGGTTCACCGTGCTGGTCAGCATCATGGCTGTGGGGTGGCTGCTCTTCTCCACTGGCTCTCCTTCTACACACACACACACACCTAGGTCTTAGGAAGCTGGATCTTGCCAAATGGAGGTGAGTGCGGGTGTGGGCATAGGTGTGTGTCAGTGAGTGTGTGTGTGTGTGTGTCAGTGTGTGTCTGTGCGTGTATGAGTGTGTGTCTGTGCGTGCATGAGTGTGTGTCAGTGTGTGTATGAGTGTGTGTCAGTGTGTGTATGAGTGTGTGTATGAGTGTGTGTTGGTGTGTCAGCGTGTATCAGTGTGTGTATGAGCGTGTGTCAGTGAGTGGATGTGTCTGTGAGTGGATGAGCGTGTGTGTCAGTGTGTGTGTCAGCGTGTGTATGTGTGTGTGTGTGTACGTGTGTGTGTGTCAGCGTGCTGACCCGTGTCATCCTCGGTGTCTGAGTCCTCGGCGGTGGGCTGGGAGGCGGCCGGGGGCTCGGCCAGTTTCAGGTCGTACTTGCCCTCCTTGCCCATGCGGTAGGAGTTGGTGCTGCTGGTGTCCCACTGCACCCGGATCCAGCCGTCCTCCCCCAGCTCTCCTATCACCCGGCCCAGACCTGGCGCTGGGCCGTCCTGCTCAGGGGAGGGAGGGAGGGTGACATGGGTAAGTACACAGACACACATGGCATCAGGATGGGGGTTGGGGGGGTGGCATAGTTTAGTGGTTAGAGCCTTTGGCACATGGCAAAAGTTGGTTAAAGTGCAGTTCAGTATATGTGAAGCCCTCTGTGACACTGCTTCTAAAAATAACAATTGATTTGTGATTGTGTCACCTGATCTCCCCATTTCCAGTCCAGCCCTCTCATGACCCGGGTGCCTATCTTCATCATGGAGGCCAGCTCGGGGCCGGAGGCGGGCAGGGGCGTGGGGGTCGTCTCCTTCCTGGACTCCTCCAGGACCGTGGCTGAGCCTCCGTGGGCCCCGGGGCCCTGGTCCTCCTCGCTGCTGTCTGTGCTGGGGCCTGGGAAGCACACAGCACAGCCGGGTCAGCATCCGGGCCGGCCCTACCTGTCTCTCACTATCCATCACTGTCATCAGTCAGCGCTTCATCAGGGTAACATGCATCGCCCTGTAACCATCTGTGTAACCAGCCCTGTAATCATCTGTGTAACCAGCACTGTAACCATATGTGTAATCAGCCCTGTAACCATCTGTGTAACCAGCCCTGTAACCAGCCCTGTAATCATCTGTGTAACCAGCCCTGTAATCATCTGTGTAACCAGCCCTGTAACCATATGTGTAACCAGCCCTGTAATCATCTGTGTAACCAGCCCTGTAATCATCTGTGTAACCAGCCCTGTAACCATCTGTGTAACCAGCCCTGTAACCATCTGTGTAACCAGCCCTGTAACCATCTGTGTAACCAGCCCTGTAACCATCTGGGTAACCAGCCCTGTAACCATCTGGGTAACCAGCCCTGTAACCATCTGGGTAACCAGCCCTGTAACCATCTGTGTAACCATCTCTGATTTTAATTCTCAGCAGTTGGATACTAGTCTCATATTTCAGCAGTGAGCTGGAGCCACCCTCACCTGCTTTATTTTATACTCCATCTAGCCTCTACTCCCCCCTTTGGTACTCCATCCTCCACCCATAGAGAGCGCGGATCCCCCCCCCAGGCCTCACCTATGAGCCGCAGGATGCTCTGGGTGAGGGCCAGGGTTCCAGAGTTGAGCAGCAGGCTGAGGCTGTTGGCCCCATGCTTTAGGGACAGCATGTGCAGCATGGCCAGCAGGAAGCGGGCCTGGGGAATGGTGCCGAGGCTGGGCCCCGCCGGGTTCTCGTTGGTGATGGTCTGGAGGGGCACCGGCTGAACTCCTGGAGGACGGAGGGAGAGGAGGTCAGGGGAGGGGTGAGGAGGTGAGGGGAGGGGTTAAGGAAGGGGAGGGGAGGGGTGAGGAGGTCAGGGGAGGGGTGAGGAGGTGAGGGGAGGGGAGGTCAGGGGAGGGGAGGTCAGGGGAGGGGTGAGGAGGTCAGTGGAGGGGTGAGGAGGTGAGGGGAGGGGTGAGGAGGTGAGGGGAGGGGTGAGGAGGTCAGGGGAGGGGTGAGGAGGTCAGGGGAGGTCAGGGGAGGGGAGGTCAGGGGAGGGGTGAGGAGGTCAGGGGAGGGGTGAGGAGGTGAGGGGAGGTCAGGGGAGGGGAGGTCAGGGGAGGGGTGAGGAGGTCAGGGGAGGGGTGAGGAGGTGAGGGGAGGGGTGAGGAGGTCAGGGGAGGGGTGAGGAGGTCAGGGGAGGGGTGAGGAGGTGAGGGGAGGGGTGAGGAGGTCAGGGGAGGGGTGAGGAGGTCAGGGGAGGGGTGAGGAGGTGAGGGGAGGGGAGGTCAGGGGAGGGGTGAGGAGGTCAGGGGAGGGAGAGGAGGTCAGGGGAGGGGTGGGGAGGTCAGGGGAGGGGGTGAGGAACGCAGGTCTCCAGGGCTAACTTCAGCGAGGCTCTCACCCAGCTCTTTGAAGCGGGCGGTGGCGTCTAGCAGGATGGTGCGCACGTTCTGGATGGCCCAGGAGTACAGCTTGCCGAAGGTCACCTCCAGCAGCATGCGGTTGAAGGGGGGGATGAGGTCTACATCCTTCAGGCAGTCAGACAGCGGCTCCCTGGAGAGGGATGCATGATGGGAATTGTCACAACTACAAACAAATCCTGCCCCACACAAGAGACAGGCTCAGATATGGTCTTTATCGGTTAGAGCTGAACTCAATGTGAACATTTTGCCTAGAGCCTCTAAAACAAGCATGAAAACACAAAAAAAAAGACAAAATGAACCTTACTTCTTGCATGTAATAATAAAAAAGACATCCGTCTAACGGATCCAAAGCACGGCAGAGGTACAGAGGAGATTTGAACCTGCAACCTCTTGATCTGCAGTGCTCCAACCACTAAGCTAACCCTGGCCTGGTGTGTGTGTGGGCCCACGTACCCTATGTTGGTGCCCTCGGGCACCACCCTCTGCCAGCCACACAGCATGCTGTACTGGACGGAGGGCAGGAGGAAGCTCTTGGACGCCAGCTTCAGCATGGTGTCGATGCCCTCCAGCCTCACCTCGGCGCGCTCCAGCTGCGGAGGAAGCGAGGACCAGGTGAGCGTCCGGGAACGTTCCGGTCATGAGCTTGTGGCGCCCGGTTCACGGCCCGGTACGTCAACGCCGTATTGCTACGGACCCGTTTTGGTTTCTTCTTGTCTCGCTCAACTCTCTCCTTCGACAGTCCTTCTCTCAGATCACAGTCCGGCTAGCTCTCTCTTTCTCCCATCCACCCACATTTCTCTTTTCCCCTTCTCTCTCCCCCTCCACCACCCCCCAATTTCTCCCCCTCTCTCCCCCCTCCCCCCCCCCTCTCTCTCCCTCTCTCCCCCCTCTCTCCCCCCCCTCTCTCTCCCCCTCCCTCTCTCTCCCCCTCCCTCACCTGTTTGAGGAGGCACTTCCTCATCTTCTCCACGTCCAGGGGTTCCTCCTTCAGGGCAAACTCCACGATGGTGCCCATGAGGCTGGAGGTGGAGAACAGGCCCTGGACACTGTGCTTCAGCCACTTGTACTTCTGCACGCTGGCCACGGTGGTCAGCAGGGGCTGCCACCTATCCTCCTCCTACAGCGCACACACACACACGCACGCACGCACACGCACACATCCATGGAGAGAGACACACAAAAGTTTTAAAACCACAATTAGCTTTCACTCTATTTACACCACTGACCAACCATGTTATTAAGATGCCAGTCAGAACAAATGACCCGACAGCAGCTCTCAGCAGGCAGCGTGCCAGTGAGGCAACACTGGGAACAGGCTTACACCACGAGACTTGGCGTATCCCTCCCATCAGCTGACCAGAAAACCAACCTGACATGTGCAACAGAGGAAGTGAGCCGGGGGGGGGGGGGGTCACCCGTCACTCTGGGGTCAGAGGAGGGTTCAGGCAGTCTGACACACAGGGGGGGCTGTTTACATAGGGCTCAAAATAGAAACGCCCCCGGCAGTTGGTGGTGTCAGACACAGGCACCGAGAGGAGAGAGGGGGGAGGAGAGAAGGACGGAGGAGGGAGGAGAGAGGGGGGAGGAGGGAGGAGAGAGGGGGGAGGAAGGAGGAGAGAGGGGGGGAGGAGAGAGGGGGAGGAGGGAGGAAAGAGGGGGGGAGGAGGGAGGAGAGAGGGGGGGAGGAAGGAGGAGAGAGGGGGGAGGAGAGAGGGGGGAGGAGGGAGGAGAGAGGGGGGGAGGAGAGAGGAGAGAGGGGGGAGGAAGGAGGAGAGAGGGGGGAGGAGAGAGGGGGGAGGAGGGAGGAGAGAGGGGGGAGGAGGGAGGAGAGAGGGGGGAGGAAGGAGGAGAGAGGGGGGGAGGAGAGAGGGGGGAGGAGGGAGGAGAGAGGGGGGAGGAGAGAGGGGGGAGGAGGAAGGAGAGAGGGGGGAGGGGGGAGGAGAGAGGGGGGGAGGAGAGAGGGACGGAGGGGGGAGGAGAGAGGGGGGAGGGGGGAGGAGAGAGGGACGGAGGGAGGAGGAGAGAGGGACGGAGGGGAGAGGGACGGAGGGGGGAGGAGAGAGGGATGGAGGGGGGAGGGGAGAGGGACGGAGGGGGGAGGGGGGAAGAGAGAGGGACGGAGGGGGGAGGAGAGAGGGACGGAGGGGGGAGGAGAGAGGGACGGAGGGGGGAGGAGAGAGGGGGGAGGAGAGAGGGGGGGAGGACCTTGGGAGGCGTCTTGTTGGTGGGCGACTTCCTGTCGGCGGAGGTGGGGCTTATTGGGACGCACAGCTCCTCCTCATTGGTCCCTGCGTTCTCCAGTTTGGGCTCCTCAACGTCAGCTGATTCCGACTTCTTTGGCACTGAAAGAACCCCGGGTGATGAGCGGGTTAGAGCGCATGAATGTCAATCAAGCTCAAAGTTCCAATTTGCAGAGGTTCGAGTCCCCCCCAGGTCCACCATACCTCTCTTTTTCCGGCGGTCCCTGATGAGCTTCTGGGTGATCCTCTTCCAGCGCGGCTGGGCCCCCAGCAGCTTCAGCTTGGACACGATGGACAGGTCGTTGCTGACGGCCGGGCGCAGCTCGTTGAACAGGAAGCGCAGGCGCTCGATCACGGGGGCGCACACCTCCTTGTAGGAGCGGCCCTGCTCCTGGTGGGTCTGGGGCCAGCCCGGGAGAAGCCCGTCACTGGCTGAATAGCTGGCTAGCTTTTGTCTCATTTGCTTATTATTCCCATTGTATCGAGATCATTCTCATCAGTCGTCTAAGTAACATTCACATTTTGTCCATCTACTTCCAAGTTTTTTTTTAAATCTATCCATCCATCCATCTATCTATCCATACTCACTGGGATGAGTTATGAGGGTGAAACCAACCTTGATTAAAGAGCACTTGGCCTGGTACACCATGCGACACACGTCAATCACCGATCTGGGGAGGGACCTCTGCTTGGATTGGTCCACGCCCAAGGCACATTGATGGACCAGTGAGAGGGCTATGTGACCTGTTAGAGCGACATCACATTCAGAGATCAGCAAAATGGCCCGTGAGACCAAAACAGACTGAGGGAACACACGCTCTGGCTGAGAGAACAACTCGATGCCTGTAACTCCGCATCTGACGATTCATTCATGATGATAAGCAGAGAAAAACAAAGTAGAGAAGACAAAATCTCCATGGATGTGGAGCTAATTATATTCTATTCTAAAACTAGAACGAAGCTCTGAACAGCATAAAACTACACAACAGATGGAAAGTAAGATGCTGTTTCAGTAGTATATATATATATATATATATATATAAGTCAATGGAGAAGTTTTGATGTGCAGTGAGTGTCCCCGTGGGGGTGAGGAGGGTTACCCAGGTCCTGGTGCTTGAGCAGGCAGCACAGCAGCAGCCTGCCCACCTCCTCCACCGGGTGCTCTGGGGGGAAGGTGATGGGCGTGATGAGGTGGAACTGCTTACAGCAGCGCTCGATTTGGCATAGGAAGTCCTGGGGAGAAACACACACACACAGAAACAAGGAGGAGGGGTGGACACAGAGAGAGAGAGAGAGAGAGAGAGAGAGAGAGAGACAGAGACAGAGAGAGATAGAGAGAGACAGAGAGAGACAGGGAGAGAAACAGAGACAGAGACAGGGAGAGAGAGAGAAATTAGCTGCGGTGTTTGGCTCAGGTGCCGGGGGAGGGACGAGTGCGTGTCCCCTCTCCACTCAAACAACGGCCAGCCGTCCACTCACAATGTGGAAGCCGTTCTTGTTCGGTAGGCGGGGGGCTGGGCGGCCTACCTTGACAGTGTGGTCCTGAGTGGTGTTGTCGGCGATGGCCTGGAGGAAGGGCTGTGCGTGGTCGCTGAGGGTGATCCTGCGGGAGGACAGCTTGGTCTTGTCGGCCGGCCCGGAGCCCAGGGAGCTGCAGTGGTCCTCGTCCTTCTCCTCGTTGTAGTTGTAGTGGATCTGGCTGGTCTGGAGGCCCCCGGAGAAGATGGAGGACTTCAGCCATTCTGGAGGGGAGAGAAGAGGAGGGCTTCAGGGCTGTCTCCCGAGGCGGCAGGAGGGACTTGGAATCTTGGAACTTTTGAATCCTGGAGACGTTCTCTTTTTCCTTTGCAGAATCAAGTTATTTTTGTTTTTTCCCCCCCCCGGAACTCACTGGCACATTCTATCTCCATGGGCGCCAGGGGCGTGCTCACGGCCAGGTAGGAGGCGTGCAGGCCCAGGAGCAGGCCCAGGTTCCTCTCCGTGTCGATCAGCGGCGAGGACAGGCTGCTCAGGTCTGGGGTGGTCACAGTTTCCTGGTTAGGCTGGAAACACACACAGGATGCAGCATTAAAGAGGCTGTCGAAACAGAATATGCCGTCATTTCACATCTGTGGGGCTAGCCACAGGAGACACACACACACACCTCCATGTACTGGCCCACACAGAAGGCCTGCATGGACTCCCTGGTGTCCTCGAACTGCAGAGCAGCTTCCAGCGCGATCACAGGGTCTCCCCCTGCAAACTGGGCTGGGGGTTGGGGGGGGGGGAGGGGGCAAGGTTAGTCCTGAACTTTTTAATATTCATGTTTTGAAGTTACAAACACAGCGCACTTCAAAGTGTTGATTTAACACACTGTGGTGAGACTGTATATGTCTCATGAGAGTGGAGCGACGTAAACATTCTACAAGTCCGATAAACACTCCCAAGTTAAATGAACACTGAAAAATATGCTGTGAAGGTAACCGAAGGCTGAAAAAAAAAAAAAAAAACATCAACTTCATTTGTTTTCTATAATCCCCTTCCATATTGGGTTAGGGCATGTCAAAGCCGCTCGCCGAACTCACCCAGGATGCTGTTCCCGGTGAGCGACTGGGCCTGGAAGTCTCGGATGTCGTACACCTTGCCCTCGATGACGGTCCAGAAGCCGCCGTCCTTGTTGTGGTTCTCCAGGTCGGCCTTGCGGATCAGGGACACCTCCTCGTTGTTCCTGGAGCTCTGGCCTGTGAAGAACGAGCCTGCCGCAGCAGAGCACCAGCTGCTGTCATCCTAGACCCACACGGGCGTGCCCGGAGCCCTCCGTGCTCACATGCAGCCCCCCCTGAGGCTCTCTGCTGCCTCCATGCACCCATGTCTGACACCCCACCCCAGAACTCAATTTCATTCTAACCCACAGCCCACAAAAACGGTATGTAACCAAGGTCATTTTGAACATTACATTATATTTCGTAAAGGCACCAATGGTCACACAATCCAACACAATCCCATTTCATTCATTCAGCCGGCATTCCCCCGCCCCCCCCCCCCCTGAATTGCAGTACTGTCATTCATCACCCCTCCCCTCCTCCCCCCCGGGATCTTTACCCATGATGCCCGGCCACGCCAGGTCCTCGTTGTCGTCCCTCTCGTGTCCGGGCGCCAGGTGGTTGAAGCGGTCCAGGTGTTCCAGCAGGCCGGCCAGCAGGGGGATGGAGCCCGTCTCCTGCATCAGGCCTGCGTCTATGGTGAGCAGCAGCACGATGGAAACCACCAGCTCTGGGAGGAGCACGCCTGCAGGGAGCGGAGGACAGGTGGGAGGCGTTAGCACTGACCAGAAAGACAGGTGGGAGACATTATCACTGACCAGCAGGATAGGTAGGAGACATTATCACTGACCAGCAGGACAGGTGGGAGACATTATCACTGACCAGCAGGACAGGTGGGAGACATTATCACTGACCAGCAGGATAGGTGGGAGACATTATCACTGACCAGCAGGACAGGTAGGAGACATTATCACTGACCAGCAGGACAGGTGGGAGACATTATCACTGACCAGCAGGACAGGTGGGAGACATTATCACTGACCAGCAGGACAGGTGGGAGACATTATCACTGACCAGCAGGATAGGTAGGAGACATTATCACTGACCAGCAGGATAGGTAGGAGACATTATCACTGACCAGCACTGAACAGCAGGACAGGTGGGAGACATTATCACTGACCAGCAGGATAGGTAGGAGACTCACCGGTGAGGTCTCCCTCGATGACACGAGAGACTTCGGCAAAGTGGCGGTGTCCGGCGAAGGCGATGCTGGTGGCCACCGGCAGAATGTCCCCGATGTGCGTGCACAGCAGGGAGATGTACTTCTTCAACAGGGAGCCCACTCCCAGGAGCTCAGGGTCTGGAGGAGGGAGGGAGGGATGGATGGATGGATGGGTAACATGAATATAAACCAGCTTAACAGCCATCTGAACCCCCATCAGGGGTGTCTCCACCCCCGTGTATCCAGGTCCTCCTTTCAGACCCTGAGGACTCACTGTAGCCGTTGACGTGCTCCGTCCCTCCGACCCCCAGGTACAGCTTGCTGACCAGCAGCCTCTGGAAGCGCAGTAGCAGGTCCAGCGAGGCCGAGCGCTCCTTGCTGACGCTCTCCGCGTCTAGGCAGCTGGAGATCCTCCTGGCCGCGTCCTTCAGCCGGCCGATGGTCTGGGAGGCTATGTTCCTGCGGACCACAGGGGTGGGGGTCAGCTCAACAGGGGGGGACTGTTTGTGAGGACGTAAACGCAAAAGAGGATGGAAAGAGGGAGAGAGAGAGAGAGAGAGATATATACAGAGAGAGGAGGGGGAGAGAGAGACGGAGAGAGAGAGAGAGACGGAGAGAGAGAGAGAGAGAGAGAGAGAGAGAGAGAGAGAGAGAGAGAGAGAGAGAGAGACAGAGAGAGACAGAGAGAGACAGAGAGAGACAGAGAGAGAGAGAGAGGAGGGGGAGAGAGAGGTGGGGGAGAGAGAGAGGGCCCGAGGGGCAGCGTGGGCAGGTACCTCAGCAGCTGCTGCACCAGCTGCACCAGGGGCAGGCTCTGCTTCCCTGCAGACTCGTAGATCCCCGTGTTGATGAGGTCCTTGTCCAGGGCCGTGCGGCAGCGCTGCATGCTGGAGGCGTTGGCCTCCTGCTCGTCGATCTCCTTCTCCTTCTGAGCCTCCTTCTTAGCCTCGATGTCCTGGAGGGGGAGGGCAGTGAGTACCAAACAGAGACACAAGGCCTAACCCTCTGCGGTTGGGGTTACGTTCTCCCCAGTGAGCCCCAAGAAGCCCTAAATTAGGCACCGGCTGACAGGCACTTACCTATTTCATTCATGGCCCAGTATTTTAAGTTTGAAGTATTTTAAATATAGCTGTCCCCAGGAAGCGATGCTCTAAAATCAAGTGTCCTAATAGGGTTCTGTATTAATGTTTCAGTGTTTTAAAAATAGTCGTCTCCGGGAAGCTTTCGTTTAAAAATCAAATGTTGGTAACATTGGTGTCCTTATATGGCCCCATACTAAGACAGTGGACCTGCAAACCAGTCTGGTGTACCCTGAAGGGCTTGGCTCCCAACCTTGTACTGTGAACTCCCATAGGAGGTCCCAGTCAGTCAAGGCTGCCCTCAGTTCTACCTCAGGCAGGCAGAGAGCGCTTCCCATGAATAAGTGATGGTTGGGGAGCAGCCCCGCCCGGCTGGGCTGGGCTGATGTGTGAAACAACGCGGGCTGACCTGGATTTCGGCGGTGATGGCTGCGTTCAGGGCAGACTCCAGCCCTCCGTCCGCCATCAGGCTACTGACCAGCAGGTCGATCATGAAGCGACGGCCGGGGCTGACGCTCATCTCGTTGCCGGACGCTGAAGAAGACACATACACACACAGACACACACACACAGTGGAGTGTTAACACCTACTTCCCTCAATAACAGAGCCCTACCATCCCTCTCACACACACACACACACACACACACACACAACAACTCTACCAAAGACCAGAAAAAAAACTAAAACCATCGACCACGACCGACCCCCACGTCCTGGATCCCACCTCCCCAGGGGAGGCCTCACCTGCGTTGGGCAGGAGGGAGGACAGAGCCCTGGCTCTCTCCTCGGCCGTGGGCAGCAGGACCGACCAGCCGCTCTGCAGCACGGCCTGCGCCGCCGTCTGGACCGTGTTGAGCACGCCGGCGTTGCTGGCCAGCGTCACCACCGTCTGCTTGAGGTTGTTGAGCAGCACGCTGCCCAGGCCCAGGCCCAGCTCCTCTGGGTCCACCTGGTTACTGATGGCAGCATGCAGCTGGGGAGGCAGGGGGACAGCCAGTTACACAACCTGGAGGAAATGAACCAGGGGAGAACCAGGGGACTACAGAGGAACAGCCAGTTACACAACCTGGAGGAGGTGAACCAGGGGACTACAGGGGAACAACCAGTTACACAACCTGGAGGAGGTGAACCAGGGGACTACAGGGGAACAACCAGTTACACAACCTGGAGGAAATGAACCAGGGGACTACAGGGAAACAACCAGTTACACAACCTAGAGGAAATGAACCAGGGGAGAACCAGGGGACTACAGGGGAACAACCAGTTACACAACCTGGAGGAGGTGAACCAGGGGAGAACCAGGGGACTACGGGGGAACAACCAGTGACACGTTTGCAGGGACAACACAAAGGGACATCAAAGCTGTCCTCGTGGATGTGTGGATGCCGCTTCACAGTGGAAGTGTCGGGCCTTTGTCGCGGTCCGTACCTGGAGGCGGAGCAGGTTGAGGGTGGCCACCACCATGCACTCCTTCTCCTGCGGCGGGGGCCAGTCAGAGCCGCCGTCCATGCCCTCGCTCACCTGCCGCAGCAGCAAGTCCAGCTGCTCAAAGGTCATGGGGCACACGTCCACCACGAAGGGCACGCGCTGCCCCACCGACCACTCGGAGCACGAGGACCAGGCGAAACTCTGACGCAGCCACGAGAGAGAGAGAGAGAGAGAAAGAGAGAGAAAAATATAGTCATGTTATAACAGCTCTGTCTGGCATGATGATCCTCAAGCAGTTTGATACAATTGTGTAGTGATGACTTACAGTAACACCTGCACATTTGCCTCTCCTATAAACAGTATTTAATAATGTCATAATCTGATGAAATGGTACACTGGTGTTTAAAAAGTTATTTTGTAAATAACTTGAGTAAATTGTCAATATTGTGCGTTCCTGTAGTCAGGAAAGAAGTGGGGAAACTTCATATGCAACCTCAACTGCAATACTGCTTATATGTCTAAGAGTCCATTTTATGAAGTTGAACTTTCACAACTAGCACTGTAGCCAATCAGAGCCTCCCCTCCCTTCCTCTGCTCACCTGGCCTGGCCCACAGGCCACGCCCACGATGTGTTTGGAGTTGAGTCCAGGCAGAGCCTTGGGCTGCTTCTTATTGGAGAACAGCGTGTCGAAGTGCTGCAGCTTGTCGTTGCTGCCCCAGCTGTGCACCTCGCCCTCCTCGGTGAGGGCCAGGCAGTGGGTGGAGCCCACCCCCATGTCCACCACCTTCTTACCTGGGGGGGAGAGAGAGAGAAGGGGAGGGGAAGAGAGACATGAGAGGAAAGAGGGGAGGGGGGGGCGAGAGCAAATTTGAGTTCTACTTTGTTTTTGTGGTGGCGTGGTTGTTGGAATTTTCACCGTTTTTGTTACCATAACAACATTAGAATGCACGGTGCAAAACGAGGCGTCGGCCGCCCAGGCGGGACGAGGACTGACCCTGTAGGCTCTCCAGCAGCTTGGGGTAGCGCACGTGCTCGTCCGTGCCGTGGCCCAGCCGCTGGTTGTCCCCCTTCCCCCAGGTGTACACCTGGCCGTCCTTGGTGAGCGCCACGGAGAACTGGCTGCCGCAGAACACCCTGACCGTGTCCAGGTCCTGGAGCTTCTCCAGCAGCTTGGGCGTCTTGCAGCCGTCGCTGCCGCCCCGGCCCAGCTTGCCGTAGTCCCCGTCCCCCCACGACCACACCTGACCTGCGGGGGGGTTCGAGAGGAGAGGGGGTTAGAGGGGAGATCGTCAGGAATTGAACTATGATGTTGCTTTGAATGCAAGTATATACGTAAGCTTATATGAGTGAGTCGGCTATATAAATAAAACGTTAAATTTTTGCGATCTCATCAAGTTGAGGATCATCATGAGGGATAATGAGACAGCAGGTCTGGTAGTCTAGACAAGAGGGGTGCGTGCCAACTCATGAATAAAGAATTGGCGGTGTCCCATAGACTGCCTCTCTCTCTCATCCATCTCTCCCTCTCTCTCTCTCACCGTTCTCCGTCACAGCGAGAGTCTGGGCGTCCCCGCTCCCACACGCCACATCCAACACCTTCAGCCCCTTCAGAGCCGTCACCAGCATGGGCGTGGTCTGGTCCTCGCTGGAGCCTATCAGAGCAGCCGAGAGAACAGAACCTTGAAGACACAACCAATCGCATCACCAGAGACTCTGGGCTGCTAACAGGGATGGAATCGTAAATGTTGTTGTTGAGGGGGGTGGTCTTACCGTGGCCCAGCCGGCCGTAGTTGCCCCGCCCCCAGGTGTACAGCTCTCCGTCCGCTGTGATGGCGGCGCTGTAGGTGCTCCCACAGGCGATGTGAACCACATGCTTCCCTGTGAAGGCTGAGATCAACGTAGGCTCCTCCAGGTACCTGGGAGGGAGGGAGGGAGGGAGGGAGGGAGGGAGGGAGGGAGGGAGGGAGGGAGGGAGGGAGGGTTTTTAAATAACAAATAATAATAATAATAAAGTTATTTACTTTTCTCCAAAGCGACTTAAAGATTGGGATCCGAACATGCAAACAGCCAAATCCTCTAACCAACGAGCTACATCTAATCCCTAACACAACTACATGTCTTTCAAAAGCTCAAAGGTAGTTTTCTGTGGAGGAGCTAGCTAGCGAGCAAGTGTTGCTGTCTGTGGAGCCAGCTAGCTAGCTAGCGAGCAGGTGTTGCTGTCTGTGGAGCCAGCTAGCTAGCTGTCAAGCAGGTGTTGGTGTCTGTGGAGCCAGCCAGCTAGCTGCTAAGCAGTTGTAGCTAGCTAGCTAGCAAGCGGGCTAACGTACGTGGTGTCCCCATGTCCCAGGCGGCCTCCGTCTCCACAGCCCCAGGAGAACACCTCTCCGTTGGTGGACAGGGACAGATAGTGCTGGCCGTCTGGGTGTGCGGCAAGCTTCAGGATCTTCCTGGAGGTCAGGGCGTGGACCAGCATGGGGGCCTGCGGCAACACAACAACTAGTTAGTTCAGAGTAGCTGGCAGCGGTATCAGCGTTTAGTTGCCAAATGCGATGTTTCAGCACGTCATTCTGCGCTTGCTACTGCATTCAGAATCAGAATCAGTGTTTATTCGCCATGAAAGTTTGCACAGACAAGGAATTTACTTTGGCAGGAGAGCCTACCTAGGCAGCCATTTTCGGCAGCAATAGTGACTATAGTGAATATTCACAGTGAATAGCTCATAGTATTTCTCTTATTTGTATGTTGCTTCAAGATAACTTCACTTAAGTCAACTTGCCTCAGGGGGAGGCATATATTTTTATTTTTGTTATAAAGTAAAACGGTTGTGAATGTCCTAGGACATCCCAGCAGTGAGTCGACAGAGACAGTACCAGAGTGGTGCACTTGTAGTTCTGGGTGTAGACGGCCCCACTGCTGGCCAGGATGAGGAAGCCCTTCTCGGAGCACACGATCTGGGTCACCCCCAGGCTGGACAGGGCCTTGCACTCGTTGGGTCCGTTCACATTGGTGTACAGCTTCCAGCCCAGCAGTCCCCAGCCAATCACCTCCTGGAGGCTTCCCTGGGGGGGAGGGGACAGCAGAGAAAGGGTTAATGTACAGTATTAGCCTGGAGAGGGATAAACCACCTGACCATATCAAAGACATGAAGGAGGGCTGGGTGATGGCAGGGAGAACATTGAAGTTATTCATAGATATGCATGCAATTGCCATCAAAGGAGGATTGTGATATCTTCTAGGTATTAGCCGGGAACACAATGCCCTGCAGCCAAAACCAGCTGGATGAGAAACTATATTCATGCGTTTTTACATTACTTTCATCTGATTTAGCACGTCAGTTTGAACAGAAACGCACAGTCGTATTTCAGGAACCATTTTAAAACGACCTTTATTTACACTAGAAAAGCGAGTGGAAAAACCTCGAGCTCCTTTGTGGGAGCTACTTTCAAAGTCAAAAAGTGAAAACCACGGCCGAGACTATTTTTAACATGCATTTGATCAGTTAACATCTGAATAATAAAAGGCCTAAAACTTTGTAAACTCCCCTCCCACCCGGCTCCTCCCCAGGGCATGGTGGACTCATCCAATGAAGCGCTGATGCAGGAGAGAGAGTCATGCAGGGAACAGGAAGTCTTAGAAAAGGCTAATTACCTGCATGAATCCATGATCCTCCAACAGAACAGAAGGGGCAGAGAAAAACAGAAATCTGTGTGGCTTCGAGGTCCTCCGTCAAAACACAACAAATCTTTGACACCAGGTCTAACGTTAACCATTTCGAAACGTGCAGGGGCCCAGGAAGGAAGATGAACCCAGGGGGGGGGAGACTGAGGTTGGGAGGAGGGGGAGGTGGGTCATGTGGAGGTCTGGTACCTTGTGCGAGGTGGGGGAGCTGCACGAGGGGGGGCTGCAGGGGGAGGCCAGCCGATCCAGGTGGGCCATGATGACCACGGCCGTCTGGCGCAGGTCGATGGCCAGGTCGTTGTCCTGCGGCAGGGTCAGGTAGCGCAGGAAGCTCTCGTTGGGGCTGAGCGGAGCGGAGAGAATCTGGAGAGGGGGCGGAGGAGGAAACCGTTATCGTCGTCGTCCTGGAGACAGCCGAGGTCCGTCGCCGAGACCAGAGAGCCTTCATTCTAGAACGCCACGGAACGTGACCACCTCAGGCCTTTTGTTTTAGAGCACAGCCCATCAGAGCACAGAAATTCTCGGGACCCGGCCGGGGGGCGGGGCGGGGCGGGGCGGGGCCTCACCTCTCCCTCCTCCTGGGGGACCGGCTCGTCCTTGGTGCTGTAGATGCTCTGCAGGCGCTGCAGCAGGGGCAGCAGGGGGGCGCTGGTGCCCTGGGTGGAGCGCTCGTTGTCCATCTCCCGGGTGCCGCTGTCCCACAGGCGCAGGAGCAGGAGCACGGCGGAGAGGAGCTGACTGGAGGGGAGGAGACCGGAGGGGGCGGGGCGTTACAGTTGGAGGGGGAGAAGAAGTCACATGGAGGGGGATGGGGGTGGTGGTGGGTGAGCAGGGTTCAGGGTTGGGTGTTGGACATCAATAAGCCCTGCCGCATTCACCTCGCGGGAAGGGCTGGGAGAATGCAAAAAAAGGCGGTTTGGTTCGAGTGTCGGGGCGTACCTGAGGGTGCCCCTCTGCACGGCCAGCTCCAGCAGGATGGCCAGGGCCAGGTGCTGATCCTGCAGGGGAATGTTGCTTTTGGAGCTGGCGCTCCCATGCACGTCGCTGTCGAACGAGAGCCAAGGGTCAGCATCCCAAACGAGCACGGCGGGGGGGGGGGGGGGGAGAGAGCGGGGGGGGGTCGTAACGAGGGGCGAGGCTGACTCACCTGAGGAACTTGGTGGCCCTCTCCACCACCTCCAGCCACACGGACGACACGGTCCGCTCGTCAAACAGGGTGGCCTCGGGGAGGGCGCGCAGGGCGTCCAGAGACTCCTGCAGGAGCTCGCTGCACAGGTCCGCGTCGTCTCCTGCGGGTCAGAACGCGGTTCAGGGGCGCTCACGCCGTCGCACATGACTCGTCTGGTTACGAGACGAGAGCCTCGTTAAGCTAACCTCGTCATTCTGGGCTGACCTTGAGGTCTTCGGGGAGGCCCTGCGGACACACCGTCCTGCCGACATACATCACCACGGTGCTTTCCTCCCTTCCTCCCCCCCTTTCCTTCTGAGAGCCCCCTAGTGAGAACGCGGGGCCTGTCGCCGTGGTCGCAGACAGATATGTTGAATGGCCCTCGCTGTACAGCAGGATAAGACCCTTCATAAGCGCGTGTGTTTGTGTGTGGATGATCCATCTGTGACTCCGGACCGTGTTATGGTCCTCATAAATGTTCATGAATGTTCGTCCAGGGGTTGTGAGAAGAACTGTTAGATGTCGTCACGCCTGAGGAAGATGCTGAGAGCTGGTGTGGGGGCCAACCGACTACTACCAGAAACGCTTGTGTTCCTTTAATCCCTCGTCATGCATTTCATCACCCAAGGCGCCGCCATTTAATCATGAATGGAGAAAGAACAAACTGGTCGTTAAAGTGACCTTGAGGGTTCACTGAAAACATCTAAGTGAGGAGGGAGTGGGTTGAGAGAGGGGCGAGAGAGAGAGAGAGAGAGAGAGAGAGAGAGAGCTGGCAGTATCTTACCTGACCTCCAGGCTCTTCGGAGGAAGGCGAACGCAAAGGACAACGCAGCCCTGGAGCCCACCCTGGCCAGGCCCTCCACACTCTTACTGACAGGACGGGGACTGCGCACACACACACACACACACACACACTTGACTCAGACATCTCGAATAATATGAACAACAACCCAAACTAGATAAAAAGGACCCAGAAGTGTTACGTCGGATCACATGACTCGGTGGTGACGCGGTAGGGAAAGCCTGGCGGTGACTTGGGGGGGCCCGTACCTCTTGTTGTCGACGGCGGGCTGTGGGGGGGTGGCGGGGAATTTCCAGCGGAACTTGTACTTCTCCTCCATGACGCTGTGGCTGAGGGAGATGAGGTAGCGCTCCAAGATGACCAGGCGCTGGCGCAGGCGCAGGGCCGACAGCGTGCTCTTGGCCGTCTGGGCAGACAGCTTCTGCTGGTCGTCCACCAGAA
This sequence comes from Hypomesus nipponensis, assembly GCF_054491055.1. Taxonomy (NCBI): domain Eukaryota; kingdom Metazoa; phylum Chordata; class Actinopteri; order Osmeriformes; family Osmeridae; genus Hypomesus; species Hypomesus nipponensis. Next base: position 6,482,272 of record NC_140376.1, on the reverse strand, counting down.
CCATCAGGCAATCCTTCAGCTCGTTCTCGTCTACACACACACACACACACACACACAAGGCAGTGAGCAGGTTTGTGAGCATGTCAGACAAATGCACATCAATACATACAACCTACATTTTAGCTGAATAAAATAAAAAATCCAAACTTTACACAATCGTCAGCTTTTCAGCTGTGATGTTCTGCAGGCTTTCGACCGGGCCTGGCCCCGCCCACGCTGCCGCTGCTGCCCAATCAGCATGAAACGCAGGGGCGCAGGCCTATAAATGTCATCGCTGAGGAAGACATGACAGGCCAAAATAGCCAACCTGAAATCCACTTAAGCTTAAGCCAGACAGGCTAGCTCTTTCCACAGCCCAGAGGGATGCAAGCAGCGCCCCACAAATCAGCTGCCCTGAGCTGCCTTGTGGACATTCAGACAGATTGTTGGGAGCATAGACCGCGTCTCCAGCTGGGCCTTAAAAAGGGGTAAATGCTGGCATTTACATTTCTTTAAACAAGGGGTTTCTCTATAGTGCATCTAGTTACACGCTAGAGGCGGTTATCTAGACACTTCTAATCATTGAACCAGGAAGCCGGAAGTGGGCTAGAGGCCTGAAACCTAAGTCTCCCTGATAAGGCACTTAAGTGTGAACGTAATCCAAGTACACCCACTCTATCCAGTACCTCGTGGACAGACAAATGAGCACTACTACATGTACGCACAAAAGGAGTCATAAACACGTGACCTCCAGGCCATGTGACGTCCAGGCCATGTGTTTGAGAGTGGGCACAGGGAGCCTGTACACTTGTGTGCAGAGAAGAAAAAGTCTCCAATCGGGTTGGACCAATCACACTGAAGCTCCCGCCTACTCCATGTGCTTATCGCCTCCAGCCCGCCGCCACCAACAGCACAGCCCCACCCAACACAGTCTGGGGCACCCTGCCCCACACCAGGGGCAGGTATTAAAAGAGGGTGACCCGCAATACCGCCACACTGCAGAGGGGTAAAAATAACCGCCCTGATCTCCAGACAAGTTAGCGTGGTCACTTGAGTCTCTACACACCTCACGCACACACCCGCAGGAGAGAACACGCAAACACGCCGAGAGAAGCCAAGTCTGATGGGAGGCCAGCGTGTTGAAAGGGTCGCTATTCTAATATCTCAGACTCATATAGACACGGCTAATCCATGTGGCTGCTGCCAGCAGCACTGATACCACCGCTGTGGGACCCTGTGGGCTGCTTGTGTACAGGACAGGTAGATCTTTGGTCAAAAAACAACAACAATAGCAGAGCTCAGCACTCCAGCAGGGCCCAAACGTTAACAGGCCGAATAAAAAATAAATTTAATTTAAAAAAATTGGCAACTTACTAATAAGTCTTAGGCACACTTTTTTTTTTACATGAAAATGTAATACAAAAAAGATATATTTTTGTATTTTTATTTGTGAAGCAGTATAAAAGTGTTTGCAGTTTTAAGATGTTTGTGTGTGCTTAAGACATGTTCACAGTTGTCATACACGTTAATATTTCTCATGTGTGCGTGTATATGTGCATTTAAAAATAAACAGAGGATGGTCATGTGAACTGATCTATGCTGTGAGCTGCCAGGCCCTCAGCGGCGAGGTGGGCAGGAACCCTCTCTCACCTGGCTGCCGGCCCAGTCCCACGTCTCACCTGGCTGCCGGCCCCAGTCCCACGTCTCACCTGGCTGCCGGCCCCAGTCCCACGTCTCACCTGGCTGCCGGCCCCAGTCCCACGTCTCACCTGGCTGCCGGCCCCAGTCCCACATCTCACCTGGCTGCCGGCCCCAGTCCCACATCTCACCTGGCTGCCGGCCCCAGTCCCACGTCTCACCTGGCTGCCGGCCCCAGTCCCACATCTCACCTGGCTGCCGGCCCCAGTCCCACGTCTCACCTGGCTGCCGACCCCAGTCCCACATCTCACCTGGCTGCCGGCCCCAGTCCCACGTCTCGATGATGGAGTGATGGACCGACGTGGACGTCTCCTCCTCCTCCTTCTTCTCCTTGTCGTTAGACTCCTCCTTCTTCTGCGTGGCAAAGCAGTCCGTGCAGTCTTCTGGAGAAGTGGGCAAAAACAACACGAGGACTGTTATAGAACCTCCATCCATCCCTCCCGCCCGAGGGCGGGGCCTTGGCGGAGATGGATTCTCGCTCGGGTGGGCGATCTCACGGAACCAGATGTGTCGCAAAAAGGTTTGGGCTTGTGTGTACCTAGGTGGGCTGTCTCTTCTCCGTTGAAGGTGATCTCCTCGTCCTTCACCATCTCGTTCCACATCTCGCTCAGGCCCTCTGGAGAGAAGGCCCGCTGCCAGAGACAAACATTCAGATGTGTAGCGCAGGAAGGAGACTACAGACTTTTTTTTTTTTTAAAGCTGTCTTGGTGGACCGCTGACGTGATCTCTCCTTCAAATCACGTAACGCCACATTACTGCATTATACTTAATGGGCCTCTTAATGCTACAGAACAGAAGAATACATAACAATGTTCCTCATACAGCATTAACTGTGGACTAATGCTAATCAATCCCCCTATTGTGGCCCAAATCTGTCAGCTTCCTAAATCCTAAAACATGTTGATCTTGTCTGTGAACATACTTCACGTCTGGAAACCTGCGACTAACTTTAGGGGCAGTAGATTTATTACACCCGCATAAATACAATGTTATAACAACAACAACAACATGGACAGATATACAACCTAGGCCTCTGGTGCCCACAGAAATGCTCGTATAGACTAACAAGTTACAAAAAGTACTTTCCAGAGATGCAGGTTTCAAATGTCAATAACATGGCAACTTAAACATGACACCAGACGTGCAACACCTATGTGTAGGGCAAGGAAGTAGAGACCTGTCATTAGACAGCATCGAGAGCGGGCTAAATTTGGCAACAAGCACGTATCCGAATTCTTGTGCAATACTAGGTCGAGTATCTAAAAGCAAACAGACAAACAAACACATTAACAAATCTCACTTAACAGATAAACCACAGTTTTAGAAAAACTGATTACCCTCCTTACAACAAAGCCAGTTCTGTCTAGAAATCTCAACCAATGGATGGGTGACATTAACTTTCATGTTCTTTAGCTCACTCACATTCCTGGAATGTACTTCTAGTAAGAACAGTATTTTGTCGTAAGAACTCCAAGTATATTGTCGTAAAAACACCAAGTATTCTGTCGGTTCAATTTTACAACAGCTGCGTAGAAAGGGTCTCCCTGCGACAGTAGGACCACTTACCTGCAAGTCTATCTTCAGCCATTTGTCATGAAATCTTAGCTGGGCATCGAGGGTAAATGACGGAGAAGGCATCTTTCCCTCCTCTCTGCTGGCTGCAACAGCAGCCTACCCTGTTTAAAGAACGCTAGGTGAGATTTGTGTCAACAGACCTAGTTAGTTGGCTATGATAAGACAGGTATCTTCGGAGGCAAGAGACAAACATGACCCATCTAGTAGTGTTTGAGCGAAGTATTAAGCACAATCGTCACATAATCAAGCGACTGCAGTTGGTAACAAGCTATATGACAGAATGTTAGCTTGCAATAAGATACGCTTATATAGCTAGGCAACTGGCCGGCTAGGGAGCTATGTGAATTGGGCCAAGATAGCTATCTAGCTATCTAGCTAAGACAGTCATCTTTGACTTGCTATAGCTAGTGTCAAATTAATGACTCACGCAAACGTCAGATGTTATCCTCCGAAAAAAAAAAAACAACAACCACAGCTTCGAAACCAGCTGGCTACACAGACAGCATATTTACTGGCTAGCGAACGGTGTTATTAACATTGCTCCATCTATCCAGCGTTAGCTATTGTAGCTAGCAAGCTAACATTAGCTATGGGCTGGCTAGTCTGCACATCCAAACCACACCACAAATGATGCAGCAACACAGTCAAGCTACAGTACCAGCCAGATACCTGGCGAGCTGTGACAGGTTGAACAGAAAGAAGGTATTACGTTTAAATGTGTAATATGACGCTTGCATCAAGTTCCTATTGATGACAAATTCTCAAAATATGTTCATTACCTATGGGTTTTTGTATTCTGTTGTCGTATCTTCAGTCCTAGCACTGGCTCTGCTGCATTACAAAGTCGTCCATGTTGGACTGAATGATTGACAAGTCGAACAGCCAATTAGCCTTAAAGCACAAGAGACACACAGAGAGAGGCACGAGGCATGGAAACAGATGACGTAGTTTTATTGGCCCATACTTAATGCGTGCATTTCAAATCAGATTATTTTATTACTAAAACCATAATATTTATGGATGTATGGAATCATATTATATGTCCAGACATAGGTAGTCAATTAACCCCACTGATAGACACCCTTTGCAATCCTGCCTCGTCATCATCATCATTGGCCAACTTTTTTTTAATCATTGTCGTTCCAAATTTTACATCACCATAAATAAATCCATGTTCATGAAGTTGAATTTGATGGAGCGGTCAGACCATATTATTCTGATGGGTCAGACAACATTAACCATGCACTAAAAACCACGCCCATACAGACATGCGGTGCACAGTCGAATCAGAGAATGTCTAATACTATCCTTAAACAGGCTCTGGTCGAATCTTCCTTCTATTTCACTTACTACATTTTGACCATCGTGAGTTTATAAAAACTTGCTTTGCAGTGTTATATCAGAACATAAATTGTTTAATAGTAAAATTACGGCTGGTTCAAAGCAATATCCGGTGTAAACACAAATGATTAACAAACGACTACAATAGCAATGGCTGTAGAGATAGGTACTTCGCTACCAGCCGGGATTTGGATTGCTGTGATATCCAGCTTTATTAATGGATCTACGTTTGTGCTTCAAAAGAAAGGAATATTACGAGCACGTGCTAGAGGTAGCTTAGAAAATACATTACAATATTTTAGAGGAAGGTCGATACGATAAAAATTAAGGTGAAATGACTAATGCAAGCTACACCAACTTTTCTTCGCTAAAGCTGTACTTTGTGCCGAAAATCTAATTCAGGTTTCTTCGACGGCGTCTGTGATAGCTCTGAAAATTAGAACGTCTAGCTAGTTAACATTTAGTGTAGCCTATTATCGGTTTGGAGTGGTTTCTTTGGTAGGCTATGTAACCTAGTAGCCTAAAGTACTGCAAATCATACGACTGTTAAGATCTAAATGATACCCGAGTTTAAGCTGTGCTGTACAAAAAATTATTTATTTGCTCTCTAATAACTTTACATATCTTGACAGAAGTATTAAACCAGTGAGTGGTCGTTAATAGCGTCATGTGATAAATTAAATTAGCATATAAAGGTTTAATTAATTCAAGCACCATCATCCGTCAATATTCCTTCAGTGACACACAATAGGTTAAACGTACGTAACCGTAGTGTAGTGGAATGTGTGTAAAATACCAAAAAATGTTTTTCTTGTTTAGGTGTTTCCTATTTGAAAGATGGAGTGTGGTGGGGAGGTACACTTTCAAGTGAGTATGGCGCCTTCTGTATGTCATACATTTAAGTACAAGTCAAAAACCTTTGAGTTCTTAATTTGACTGTTCAAAAATCCTGTACAGTGAGCATTGGCCAGATTGGTAACTTCTTGGCCTATAACGCAGCACCCGCTGTAATTGTGACACCTCTAGGAGCCCTGGGTGTGCTGTTTGGGTGAGCAGATTCAAATTTGAGTTTGAATGATTTGTGCTGTTAAATCTGCCTGTTCTCAACTAAAACGCTTGTGTTTTGGATGCAGGGCTGTGTTGGCTTCCTTCATTCTTCAGGAGCATCTGAATATCCTGGGAAAGCTTGGCTGTGTGCTATGTTGTTGTGGCTCAATCGTGCTTATCATTCATTCCCCAAAGTCAGAGAGTGTAACATCTAGAGTGGAGCTGGAGGACAGACTGTCAGATCCAGGTGTGTTTAAGCCCCATCTGGTCAGATATAGTCTTTCCTGGTTCACATTCCTTGTGCACTCACAAGGAGGGAGTCTCGGGGGGTGTTGTTGTTACACAGACTGTGGGAAAGTACACACGAAGACCTCCAATTACACTCAACAAATGTTATCTCTCGTCTTGACATGCTGCTGACGCTGACAGTATACCGTTTGTGTTTCTCCCCTCATGCAGTGTTTCTAACATATGCCTCCTTGGTGGTCCTGCTGCTGGTTGTACTGATTGGGTGGATTGCCCCCATACATGGCACGTCAAACATCATGGTGTATGTGGCCATATGCTCACTCCTTGGAAGCTTCACGGTGCCCTGCAGCAAAGGCCTCGGGCTGGCCGCTCAGGATGCCTTTGGCGAGGGGCCCTCGAGTAGCAGGGCCCTTGTTCTCTTTGCGTGTTTGCTGGGAACGTTGGCGGTCAGCATCCTCATCCAGTTCACTTTCATCAACAAGGCCCTGGAAAACTTCAGCTCCAATATATTCGAAGCTATATACTACGTGACGTTCACGTCGACTGTGATAGTTGCCTCTGCGATTCTCTTCAAGGAATGGACAGCAGTCGGTGTAGTGGACTGTTTTGGCATACTGTGTGGTCTTACGACAGTGTCAGTAGGGGTCCTTCTACTTAGAATAGATCAGGGGGCTATGCTCACCTGGAAGCAATCAGGGGGGAGAGCAAAAGTAGACTGATGTGGGTTTGAATCTAATTCACATCATAATTTCAAATAAAAAATCCATCCATCCATTTTCTTCTGCTTATCCAGGTCCGGGTTGCAATAGCAGGAGGTTTAACAAGGTATTCAATAAGTCCCTTTCCCTTGTACAAAAAAGAAGAAAAAGAAAAGTTATTTTATTTGTAAAATGATACGTACTTACATTATTGCACAATGAAGCAGTGTACTTGATTGTTCCATTGCTTTTTCACCAAATACAGAACAGATTAACTGTGTTCAATTTCCTTACCTTACCTGCAGTTTTGTTATGTAGGCCTACAGTATTAACCAACCAAAATAAAAATACAGTTTATAGCTTAACCATTGTGGTATAGTGAATTACAAAAAATCTGGTGTTATGAACTACTTGCTAATTGAATGACAAACATTAGATACCAACATTTTTATTTAATTTTATACCATAAATACTGTGTCCTATGTCAATACTAAGAGTGCTTTGCAGAACAGGTTTGTCTCACGGGATTCAGTCCTATTTATTTACACACAAACACGGAGGCTGTTATGAATTATTCAGAGTCATTCTAGGAGCTTAGAGCAGGTGGTTCGGGCATACATTTGTGCACACAACAAAGAACCTGCTCGATGGAGAAAACAAGTGCAACGAGGTAACGTAGCTAAATTACTTATTGAGTCAGTCTGTAGGCCTATCCGTCATTTTTTTCATTTCTGAGACACTTTCTGAACTGCCTTGAAACATTTAATTTAGGACAAATCTGTCACATTTGGAATAGGTTGAATAATCGACAGAAACACTCGGCATCTAAATAGTTGATACTTAAAAGTTCAATTCATCGTAAATGTCTCTACGCATCAATCGAATAACAGAGCGCCTATATGTTATGGTATTGAGATACTGTGGTTGTCTAACGTGCTGGCTGGTATTCCTGTCGACTATCGCATGCGCAGAGAGGATTGCCCTCGTCGTGTTGATCGCCAACCTCGCCTTCAAGCAGGATCGTTGCTAGCTACCACAATGTGAAGATCACTATGAAAACAGGAGGAAGCTAGTCCAGATAGCTAATTAGCTACCATCTATTTGGCTATTGGACAACCCAGGAATCTTTCAGCAGGTATACAAATGTCTGCAAATGTGAATTATGTGTAAACAATGTAGGCTGTCTAGCGACAACGTTTTAGCAAGTAGCTAACGGCTTATTTAGCCACGTCAGGTGCCTACTGTCAGCGGAAGATGGCTTGCTGTAGCTAGACGGCAGCATCCAATGCGCTTGCAAGCTTGGCAGGTTACTGTACTTTGCAAGTCAGTTAGCTTTAAACAGCAATCTGTCGTATATACGGTAGGCTAGCTAACTAGCTTGTTGAAATGATCGCCAGTTAATTATCTGGCCATATTAGTTTGACTCGCATTGTATCAACAACTCAAACAGGCCTGACAAGCCAGCCACTTCCTGACCTGAGGCTAGTTAGATGAACAGCCCATTGATTGAACAACCTGGTAAGGTAGTTGTTGACTTGATGACTGCGGAAGTGGGAGGTTATACGATGTCGTATCGGAGTAGTTTCGAATGTGTCATTCATGAATACGTTTACATTTTAAATGTGTCTCTTGAATGTTTATGATGGAGTCAGAGATGGAGGAGGATGGGTATACAAAAATTAACGCAACATGTAGGAACGGTAAGGTTTAAAAGCTGTTGCAAATAAGATTGTTTTACATTTAAGATAATTACGTACTCTATAGCCACTCATACATGTAATGTAGTGTAGGATATTACTTTAACTTAAGATGTAATTATATTTAATGGTTGATGTTTGTGATTTTATTTTAGGGTCTTGGGTTGGTGATAATTGCTCCTCGGGTCAGCAGCTCCGGTGCTTGGTTATAAATGTGACGGACAGCACCAACACATCCAGCTTCACTATGGGTCAAGATCGGGGAAAATATGATTTCTATATAGGACTGGGATTAGCCATTAGCTCCAGCATTTTCATCGGTGGAAGCTTCATCCTCAAGAAGAAAGGGCTACTTCGCCTGGCCAGGAAGGGGTCAATGAGAGCAGGTACTTTTAACGTGTAATATTTGAACGAGAAGTATAGCATAACAGGGTTCTGTATTTGTTCTAAAGTTGAGCAATAGTCTGTAGAGCTTGAGCAACACTGAACCCGAGTTTAGTTGTCTGACAGGTGTGGGAGGGTTCAGTCGCATGATTGTTCACATTTTTCAGTTCTTGCTTGGCCAGCTTTGCATGCGGTTCAGAAACGATTCAAGTGGGGTGTGTCTGACTTGTCATAGACGAAATGCCGCTCTAAAAAAAGTTGCAGTTGCACCTAACCCCGTATTTAAACATGAAGTAAGATGGCAAGGCAGTGTCGAAGTTCAAGTTGCCAATGGTCATACAGTAACCATAAGTTCTTCCATATTGCACTCTGTTAGCTATCTTTAGAGCTCTTTATGGATGTGATGTCAGAGGTTAACGCCTCATAATCGAGACTTAACTGTCAAAAGAAAGATTTTATGACAGGATTTGACATTTCACTTTTTTACTGTAATAACAATAGTGTTCACAGCAGATGCTTTCATCCAAAGTGACATGTACTGCTGGGTGTAATGGATTTGAACCTGTGCCCACTGATCTGAAGTCAAATGCTACATTTACATTTAGTCTTTTAGCATTTTAAATCCACAGCAACTCCAGCTCTTATCCAGAGCGACTTACAGTAAGTACTGTAAATGCTGTACCATTGAGCCATACCTACACCTATCCCATCGTAAAGGCATTATTATGTTTTCTTTTTCCTAGGACAGGGAGGTCACGCATATCTGAAGGAGTGGCTTTGGTGGGCCGGTTTATTATCAAGTAAGTAAGCGATTACGGCACAGGAGCTGTGAAAGAACCCGTCATCATGTCATATCTCCATCTCTCTCGTTTTTAATCGTGCTACGTCACAGCCGTCAACTTCCTGTGACGTGCCAGCCATTAATCCCGTATATCATATCCATTTCCTCGCAGTGGGAGCTGGAGAAGCTGCCAACTTTGCCGCCTACGCCTTCGCCCCTGCCACCCTTGTCACCCCTCTGGGAGCCCTCAGTGTGCTTGTGAGGTACTACCCACCAAGTTAGAACTGCTCTGCTCCATCCCTGTAACTGTGCATCGCTGAAATAACTGTGTAGAAAAAGGAAACGGGGTTTGAACCCTGCTTTGCCACTAAACATTGACATTACATTTAGCAGACACTCTTATCCAGAGCGACTTACAGTAAGTACAGTGGAGCTGTCACATCGAACAAGGGGAGGAGGGGGGGTTGCCAATGCGGGCGTGGCTTTTCTGAGCGTCGCCTTGTCGTTGCAGCGCGGTCCTGTCCTCGTACTTCCTGTCGGAGCGTCTGAACCTGCACGGGAAGCTGGGCTGCCTGTTGAGCATCCTGGGCTCCACCGCCATGGTGATCCACGCGCCCCAGGAGGAGGAGATCAGCCGGCTGGAGCACATGGCTCAGAAGCTGGTGGACCCTGGTACGAGAGCTTTACCTGTGGGGATGAACAAAGTATCATCTTCGGTTGCCTTACGTTAGGATTGGATACTTTAGCCTACTTACTGCTCAATGTTTCTGATACTACTGGGACTCGGTCCCTAACCCTTACCTTGTGCCAGGCTAATCCAAACCCTCTTGCTCATTCCCACTGTAGGGTTCGTGATCTTCGCCACGTTTGTCATCATCGTGGCCCTCATCTTCATCTTCGTGGTGGGCCCGCGCCACGGCCAGACCAACATCATGGTGTACATCACCATCTGCTCGGTGATCGGAGCGCTGTCCGTGTCGTGCGTGAAGGGGCTGGGCATCGCCATCAAGGAGGCCATCGCCGGGGTGTCGGTGGTGGGGAACCCCCTGTTCTGGATCCTGCTGCTGGGCCTGGTGGCCTGCGTCAGCACCCAGATCAACTACCTGAACAAGGCCCTGGACATCTTCAACACGTCCCTGGTGACGCCCATCTACTACGTGTTCTTCACCACGTCGGTGCTCACGTGCTCGGCCATCCTCTTCAAGGAGTGGGAGCACATGGGCACGGCCGACGTCATCGGCACCCTCGGCGGCTTCCTCACCATCATCGTGGGCATCTTCCTGCTGCACGCCTTCAAGGACGTCAACGTCAGCCTCTCCTCCCTGGCCGTCTCCATGAGGAAGGACGACAAGGGGACGCCGGCGTCGGCGGCCGGCGCGCCCAACGGCCTGGCCTCTCACAGCCCCTACGAGCTACTGCTGCGGAGCGACTCCACCGAGGACATGGAGGACAGGGAGGTGGGCCTGCCCTTCGATAGCGTCTCCAGAAGGAACGGCGTGATGACTTCCTCTTAGGGCCCGGGGGGGTGTAGCTGAGGCCGACTCCCTTTGGGACAGGAAGTAGATTTGACTCTCCTCCATTAGGGAATTACCGGTACCGGTATGAAGTACTGGTACCTCTGGCGCCCCCACCAGGGACAACAGAACCATTACATTGGTGTGTGGACGTTTCATGTATATTTGAAGAAGAAATTTTTAAAAAAAAAACTTAAGACAATCAACACTAATGGAGGTGGCTAATAACTTGGATGGACCAATCGATTGTACTTATTTTTAATTTGCCTTATTTTCTCAGAATATGACTTGACTACATGGTTGTTCTCCATCACATTCCCATGTAGCTTTGTAGTTCTATAAGTTTTTGAAAACCTTTTGTTATACTTCATGTACAAAGATCTGCTTATACATGCACTGAGTTTCTTTCTACAAATAAATTAATCTACACTTTGTTTTTTTTAGTTTTTGTAAAAAAAAAATATATATATAGAAACGTGACAAATACAACAAGACTTTTTCTAAATATGAGGTGCTGAAGAGCATGGCTAACATAACCTTACACACAAGAGCCAAATGAAATTAATTTGAAAAATTCGTTTTAGTTTACTGTAAAATATTAACTTCTGTACTGACATCATATGGATGGTAAACGTTCTCAAAGTACTCAGGATGGCAGGTCAGTTGGTATTTATGTTTTGCCCTTTCTCCTTTCCCTTTCCACATCCTTTCCTCCGCCTTCTAGGCAGACACACATTCTTCAGCCTCTCTGAATCATTTATAACGTGCTGTCTTATTATAGTAAAAAAAAAAAAAAAAAAAAAAAAAAGGCTTCATTTTCCATAAAGCACAGAAGGTTCTTTGGTCTGGGGATTCAATAGTGTTCTTGTGCTTGAATGTGAGATATGTTAAATATCACCATTGACCTTTTCGTATTGTTTACAAAGCAAAGCCCTCTTAAGTAAACAAAGACATTTGTTACATATTTATTGAGTTAAAATGATTAAAACAATTCCAACACAAAAAGGCACAGTGAATAAATGATTGTAAGAACTTGGTTATCTTCCAAAATGTCCTTTTTAAGATAATAGGTTATAGCATGCAAATGTTAAACATAATATAGAAAATATAAACTACTTTAACCCCCACCTGTTGGCTACTATTCCCCATTGATACTATATTTTTTCACCACTGCAAATCTTTAAATAATCATTTGATAAAAGTCTTATCCCCCTCCCTGATCTGTATCTTTCCATAAGTATAAAACAGAATGTAGAGTTTCACAACAACAAAAAACTATGAAAATTGCTTTTCATTTTGATAAGGCACAAGTGAGTACAAAAATCATGACAGACAATATAAAGAAAAGTTGGGCCACTTAGTATTATGGGCTACTTAGACATAATGGTCCACAGCTGCTTGAGACAAAGCAGATGAGAGGAATATTTCTGTCTGGTTGTGGTCAAGCCGTACTATTGAAAACATTGCTGGTCCAAGATGGCGGACGGGTGACGGTGGGTTGTAGCCTCAGTTGCTGGCCAGTGATTGGTGGATGGGTAACGGTGGGTTGTAGCCTCAGTTGCTGGCCAGTGATTGGTGGATGGGCGGCTGGAAGCACCGCACATGCTCCACCGGCATGTTCTCACCATCCCCTGACTTCAGGTACTTGTTCAGAATGGCGAAGATCTCGTCATTGAGTATTTGAAACTTGCGAATTCGGTCCACCATCTTCTTAAGAGGCTGAAGATGAGACAGGACAGAGGTGAGGTTCCAATTAAAGCATTGTAGCATGTACTTGACATTGGATTTCACATTTCTATTATTATTTAAATGTTGAAACATTGATGTTGCTGTAGGGGAAAAGGGGGAAAATGAATACAAGATAAAACATAAAACCCAAGGATTCTAAGAGCGTAATAATAAAAAAAACGAACACGATTCTGGTTCCTTAAAAGGTGAAAAAAACATGTTAAAAAAACAAACAAAAAACACTGGTAACCCTGGTTACAGGCAGAACGAGATGCGGGCAGCCCCTCACCACGCTCTTAATGATCTCGTCCTTGCCGTCATGCTTCTGGACCTTCAGAAGGTGGTAGCTGAAGTCCAGGATGTCAAAGCGCCTCTGCTGCCCCAGGAGAGCGATGATCATGCAACCGGCCCAGTGCAGCCCGTCCCCGAAGCACTGCCTAAGACACAACAGAGCCTTTAAAGGGACGGTACGCTCAAAAAGGTTCCGTGTTGAGTCACCATTGCCTTGAGAGTGGTTGATTAAACCATCCCCTCAATACAGAAGAAATACAAAAAAAATGGTACACCAGCACGATAAAGCTTTAGAAAGTCAACTCAAAAAGGGTCAAAACAAAAGCCGGCAATCCGTTTCCAGAGACTCACTCCACGGTGAACTCGTGGGCTCCGACAGGGATGCAGTAGACAAACTGCATGGCGCTCCACAGGCGGTGGAACTCCACGCACTCGTCCACGTGCATCACGCCGTTGCTGGGCAACGGGCCCCGCCAGATGGGGTCGTCAAGGAACCCGCGGACCCGCGTGAGGATGACCTCGAACATGGACAGGCCGCAGCACAGCCTCTCTTTGGTCAGCAGGTCGCCCTCGCGGGCGATGGCGATTTGCTGTGTTGGGAGAGAGGAAGGGGAAGAGAGGGAGGGGGAGGGAGGGAGGGAAGCAGGGGTACAGGTTGGGGTGTGAGCGAAGAGAGGTGCTGGAGATCCCGGTCCTGGAGAGATGAGCTGGAGACGGGGTGGAGAGGCCTCACCTGAGGGGTGCCCAGACGCTCGATCAGGGGCACCAGGTGCAGGGCCGTGTACTTGGCCTCCAAGCGCTTCATCTTGGCGTCGAGACGCTCGCCCTCTGAAAAGCGAGGTCCCAATTATTCTTTTCTTTCCCGACTGACAACTGCAGAGATATTGATGCGGGGCTCACACGCTGTCCTCGCACACGCTCACACACTCCCACACGCTCGATAAGGAACAGGTACCTTTGACATGGACTCTGGGGAGAATGTTCTGGAAGGGTGCAGCGTGCAGAAGGTCACACACCTCCTCCTGCGACTGGGAGACACACAGGACACAGAGCAGAAGGGTTTACAACACGGACACAAGACTCTGTTTGAGGCCTTTGTGATCCGTGACCGGAATACAAATGACAGCATCCTGTCTGGGAGAGCTAACCAGTCTCAGGCGGTTTCCTGTGTAGGCAGAAGGAGGCTTGATTAGCCTGTCCGTTGTCTCGACTGACATCTCATAACCTGACCAGACACCCAGGTGTGTGTCATAATAAGATGGGTGCTTGTTTTTTTTATAAGATATCTTTTTGGTGGGGCCTTTTCCTTGGCTTTACTCGACAAGAGACGGCGCAGAGAAGACATGCAGGAATGGCCTCTGGGCCGGATTCGTACCCAGTGCGCTTGTGTTCTGCTCCTCTCTCTTACCAACCGTCTCTGGAGGAGGGGATCCCTCTCTGAATGGCTCCTCCCAAGGTTTCTTCCATTTTTTCTCCCGTTGGGAGTTTTTCTGGGAGTTTTCCCTTGTCTTCCTAGAGGGTTTAGGTGGGTTGAGGGGCAGTTCTATGGGCGTATGTGAAGCCCTCTGTGACATGCTTGCGTGTAAAAAGGGCTATACAAATAAATTTGATTTTATTTGATTTGCACTGAGAGCCAGGGCCACAACCTACACGGTACGCGTGAGCTAGCGGGGCCGTCGAGCGACACACCTCTCCTGAACCGAACGTGCTACCAAAAGCCAGCAGAAGATGGCGCTGATGAGCTGGAAACGGGACTCGCACGCCGCTCACCAAAGAAGCTGGTTTTACGAAGCTCGTTTAGACTTCCAGGGGGCGGATTTGACAAGACAACGCTGTCGGTGACATTGCGAAAGTGCCGGTTTGTCCATACCAGGCTCTGCTCGCTCAGGAGGCAGAAGAGGAGGGCGTTTCCGACCTCCCGCAGGTTCTGGAAGCACACGGTCTTCAGCTCGGCGTACTCCACTATGTCCTTTAGCTGGTGGTGGAAGAATTCCAGGATCCCTGGAGGGAAATAAGAGGGGGTTTTTGATACCGTTTTTAAGTGAAGCGTGACAAGGAGAGGCAAGGGGAGAGAGAGGGGAAGGCTTGCAGCAAAGGGCCACCCGGCCGGATTCGAAGCAACACAAGTTCTACAGAGCCACGATGAAACCTCGACTGCTTTAGCATATACCCACAATAGTATCTAGATTACAGTAGCTAGCTGTACAGCGTAAGGAGACCAAAAATAGGAATACTAGAGCGCAGCAAAAACATCTCGGTTCCTTAACTGCAGTCACAGTCGACAATGAGGTCTTAATGACAGCCGTGCCTCGTAGTGTAGTGCGTAGTGCAGCAGAAACAACATGTCACATGTTGGTGAGGTCATATCTATTGCAAAACAGCACACCTCCTCAATAATGGTTGAGTATTGATTATCCGTGACTCATTTGTACCAGCCGTTCATTTGTCATTTCTGTCTTACGCAGGACACAAGTGACACACACCTCGCAGTGGGCTCACTTTAATCTCTCTCTCTACCTCTCTCACACACACACACACACACACACACACACACACTCTCCCTCACCTGGGGAGCCGTACTCGTGGCGAGGCAGACGGCAGATCTTGGGCATCACCTCCATCAGGGTCTTCACATACTGCATGATGGTGCCTTGGAGCTGGGGGGGAGAGCAGCGTTGGTGAGGCCGGGCTCCAGAACCCCAGAACATCCCCAAGAGGACCTTGTCCCATCCCACCCCCTTCCCTAACCCCAACCAGCCCCACCGCCCCGCCTCACCAGGCTCTTGACGACCTTCAGCAGCTCCTCCATCACCACGGCGATGCCCTGGTAACCAAGTAGCCGGCACATGGCCTTGATGTGAGGGGGGCCCACGAAGTTCCTGTAGTAGCCGAACACGCTGCTGTAGGCCAGGTTCAGGGCCTGCAGGGGGGACGGGGGGGGGGACACACGACACGAGACAGGCCTGATCACAACGCGCTCTCTCCACATCCCCTCCCTCTCACTTTGTGTCTACACAGCCAGCGGTGATTAGCGCTAGGGCGTTCGCATTAAGCGACGAGGCGAGGCATCTGGCGGAGACAGAAAGATAAGACTGATTATTCGAGGTAGGGCAGGTAACACTCTGGGCTCAGCGTCGTGATGCGAGCAGATGTTTTCGAGAGCGGGTAATTATAATTCACGGGCTCTGATCCACTCCGGCGGGATTGGAGCTGGCGTGACTCATCCCTCTGGCTCCTAAGAGAGCTGGAGTAGAGCAGCAACAGGCCGGTGTCAGAGTGTACCGCAAGTTGAACCCCCGCCTGTGGACGACGCACAGGGCAGCAGAACAATGCATGGCACAGGGAGAAGAGGACTGGCCATTGAATGGCAACATTATGTCGTTATTGACTAAATCCTGTTTTTCCAGCCAATGACACAAACCAAACTGAATATGTGCACAAAAGACCGTGATGATTAGAATTCACTTGTGGCACAAACCGCACCTGCTCATTTTGTCTCCCCCTCCTTTCTTCCCTTCTGGATCCTCCCTCTCTCCCTTCGTCCTCCCTCTCTCCCTCTCCCTCTCTCTCTCCCTTCCTCCTCCCTCTCTCCCTCTCTCTCTCCCTTCCTCCTCCCTCTCTCCCTCTCTCTCTCCCTTCCTCCCGCCTCTCTCCCTCCCCTTTTCTTGATCTATTCCCCTCCCTTCTCGTCTCCTTCCATCTCTCACACTCAACACACACACACACACACGCGAGAGCCCTCTCTCCCTCCAACAGTCAGCCGTGAGTGGAGTGTGCTGGTGCTCAGAAGCGGGCAGGGCTGGCAGGGTGGGAAGCCCAGACACAGCGTGCTGTGGTGTCCGCGCGGCCGGCAGAGCGACCAGAGCAGAGGGAGAGCAGAGGGAGATCAGAGGGACCCGCAGGGGGAAGGACAGAGCAGCCAGGACAGAGATCATGACCCAGGAGCGCGTCCAAACAGGCAGTCGCCGGCCAGTCGGACCCCGAGGCACCCAGCTTCCACGGCAACAGCAGCTGTGATCAGCCAACCAGCACACACCGCAACGGTACGTCTCTGAACGCCACACTGCTGAAATCTCTGGGCATGTTGCTACGGGTTACCAGCGATGCAGGCAAAATTGAATGTTCTGAGGAAGTTTTTACCACATCTTTATTTCTGTGGCAATCTAATTTATTTAATGGGACCAAGAATGTAAAGTTCTATTTTTGAACAAAAAAAATGCTTTTTATATTTTAACTGCAATGGTGAAATGGTTGAATTGCTGAAAATCATTAGTATTTTCATTGAAAGTATTTAGCCAGACACTGGACATTGATAAAGGAAAAAAATAAAAATAACTGTCAAGGTCAACCTGTGAAATGTTACATCGCTGTATGTGATCTGTTAATTCCTACTGGTCAGTTGAGATTCTCAGTCGCCAGCAACTGTCACCTACCTCCCTGCTGTATCAGTTCACAGCTATGATGTCTTAATACACATTACTAAACTAATTGAATATTAAATCATGGCACCTCATAGGCTAATTATTTGATAAATGATTAGTAGAAGTTGGCTATTAATATACCTTAAAACATAATATATACCTGACGATGTGACATGCAAGTCAAGCTTGCAGATTCTTGCAGCAGAAAGAACTGGTTTGAAGTGAGAGGCCTCACATTGCTTTCAAAGCGCCGCGATTCTGACAGCCCAAACTCCACTGAAGTGTTTGAAGTACGGGGTCACCTCTAGAGTCTACAGCTGCCTGACTTCAAACTTGTTCACCAACCTGGCAACCACCTGATATCACACCCTTTCACCAACCTGGCAACACCACACTGGAGCTTCCAAGGCAGCCTGTACACGGAGCACAAGCCCTCCGCTCGGAGGCCAAATAAACAAAAGAACATTTCATTTTAGACACTCTCTCACACAGAAAATAAGGCTATACAACTGGTAACTAGAAACAACCCGCTTCAGATTGCTCGAGAGATTGCTCCAGCACTAGAAGAGCTGATTGCGATTGTATGAAACTGTTGGGTAGGTAGCCTTGAGGGCTCTGGGGGAGGCCTTGTGTTTATGACAAGTGGTGCAATCATGAAGCAAGACGCCTGATGGAGGATAACGTCTGATGGTCTTGAGCTGTTTCGAAGAGAAGCTGGAGACCATGTTCACAAGACAAGAAGCAGAAATGTGGAGAATATCACTCTGACCTCTCTCTCTCCCCCGCCCCCTTTCATTTCAGAGCGCATTTCAGCAGTCGCAGAAGAAGAAAGTACAAACAGACTCCGATCTCAAGGAAAGAACCAAGAAACACGCTTCAGAAGCCGGAAAACCGACCCGAGGGGAGGAGGAGGGGGGGGTAGACGTTGCCATGACGATCTCCGTGCACAACATCTCGTCCACCTCGGCCCGGGTGAGCTGGCCGGCCGCCCCCGGTTGCCTGGACACCTTCTACAGCGTCATGTACCACCCCAACTGGAACAGCCTGCTCATGGGCTACACCCGCAAGAGCTTCCTGAGGGAGGAGCGCGTCCCCGTGACCCAGACCAGCGCCAGCCTGCTCCACCTGGCCCCGCAGACCACCTACATCCTGTGCGTGACCTGCCAGGCGGCCAACCCGCTCCGGGACCAGTGCCAGGTGTTCAGCACCCCGGGGGAGGGCGGCGGCGAGAGGCCGGACGGCTCCGGGTGGGAGATGGCGATGGGGGTGTGGATGGCCAGCAGTCTCCTCCTCCTGGTCATCGCCGGCGTGCTCCTCTGGGGGTGCCTCCACTCCATATGCCCCTTCCCCCCCCCAGGCGTCCGGCGAGGGCTACCCCTGCTCCTCCAGCGCCCTGCCCCAGGGGGCCCAGGGCAGCCCGGGGTGCCTGTACACCCCCAGCAGCAGCGAGGAGGACTCCAAGCAGGTCACCGTCTTGGAGGACCCCCTCCGCTCGGTCCCGACGCCTGGACACGCCCGGGGCCACGAGTTGAGGACGCTGACCCCGCAGACTGAGGGGCAGCCCGTCTGACGCCGCCCCCTCCCTGCCGGCGCCGTACCCGGGTTTCGAAAATGCGTGTGAATCGGAAGCGGTGAAAGTGTTTTGTTTTTTTCTCTCGAAAACTTCCCAACCAGCTGTTAAGAATCTGTCGCAAATCCATTTGAAACTATTGAGGAAGAATCCGTCACAAATTGGTTTAAATGGTTATGGTGTTGTGCTGCCTCTGCAAGGGACTTTGGAGTTTTACTGCTAAATCTGTACGCTTCGTCATCTCATCTCTGAAAATTGCTTTTAAATTGCCGGGTTTACACATTTTGTCCTCTCTGCTAGAACACCTGCATTTATCCAATTGTTGTTTTAAATGGCTTGGTAGTACGACATTTACCCCTGTGTGCAACGTTATCATCAGCCAACATCCTTGTAATGAACCAACCGAAGTATTTTGATCTGAATGTTTCTGTGATGCAACTGTTGTTTCCTCGTACAGTAACTTGTGTATAAAAGATTACAAAAATATATCACAGTGAGTTTTTTTGTCTGGAGATTCTCTGTGCCCATAGTGAATGCCCCTCTACCCCCCCCCCCCCACCCCAACCCTCAACACCCTTACCCCCACCCCCAACTGTACCCCCACCACCACCCATGGTGGCTGCAAGGAGGCACTCCAGTGATCGCTCCAGGGGCACCAGCGACTCAGACTGACCTTGGAGCCGTAGAGGTACTGGGGCTGTGCGTTGGGCGGCTTGTCCCTCTGGAACTCCTGGGAGAAGGGGAGCACAGTGCGGACAAACCTGAAGGGAGAGAGGAGTGTGTGGAGAGATAGGGAGAGAGAGAGCAAGAGAGTATAATAGATAATAGAATGAGAGAATGAAAGATAGAGAGCGAGAGAGAAAAGAGTGTAACAGAGTGTGACAGAGCGCAAGAGAGAGAGAGAGAGAGAGAGAGAGAGAGAGAGAGAGAGAGAGAGCGCAAGAGAGAGAGAGAGAGAGAGAGAGCGCAAGAGAGAGAGAGAGAGAGAGAGAGAGAGAGAGAGAGAGAGAGAGAGATTACAGATAGACTGTTTATTGATGTGAATTGGGATCATTGCCATGGATCTTCATCAATACAACCTCAGGTACCTGAACTCCTCTTGAAAACATGAGTAATCACTGCAGCAAGAAAGCTACAACAGCTCATCAACAAAAATACAAAAACAGTCTCTCAGAGATCTGTCTTTTGGGAAGGTGGTCATGTCTAACCTTCAGTTCAAAAAGCTCTCAAGAGATAAAGGAGGGATGCCACTTAAGGTGTATTTCAGGCTGTACCCTCCTCTCTCTCTCTGTCTCTCTCTCTCTCTTTCTCTCTCTCTTTGTCTCTCTCTCTCTCTCTGTCTGTCTCTCCCCCTCCCCCCAGATAGCACATCAGCCCCAGTCTCTCTCTCTCTTTCTCTCTGTGTCTCTGCCCCTCCCCTCCTACCCCTCTCTCCCTCTCCCTCTCCCTCTCTCTCCCTCTCTCTCTCTCCCTCCCTCTCCCTCTCCCTCTCCCTCTCCCTCTCCCTCTCCCTCTCCCTCTTTCTCTCCCTCTCCCTCTCCCTCTCCCTCTCCCTCTCTCTGGGGAGCTCTGACGTCTCAGCCAGACACACAAAAGGTTACATTTGTTTTCACTTCTACTTTTCATTGCTGCATTATTCATACAGGGCAGTGGTGAATGATCCCTTTGAGGTAGATGGATGTCGGGATGGGTATAGCTCAAAGGCAGAGCATTTGACTGCATGTAAAGAACACCCCCCCCCCCCCCCCACCCCCTCCCGAACGAGCCTTTAGATGAAACCCCAGCAACATGAATACCTTACAAAAACACAAACGTCACCAGATAACCTACATTATATAACGTATTCATTCAGCACCTGCTTTTATCCAAAGCACACTCACAGAACGCGGGCGGTACCGAAACCCACAATCAAATGCTCTAACCGCTAGGCACAGATCCCCCCCCCCCCCAGAGAGAGAGAGAGAGAGAGAGAGAGAGAGAGAGAGAGAGAGAGAGAGAGAGAGAGAGAGAGAGAGAGAGAGAGAGAGAGAGAGAGAGAGAGAGAGAGAGAGAGAGAGAGAGAGACAGAGCGAGAGACAGAGACAGATGTGCTCTTTGGCTATGAGGCTACTCGTTACTGTAGGCGGACCTACCGGTTGGTGGAGCCGTTGTAGCAGTAGTTGGGCAGGAAGTCGTAGTTGAGCTCCCAGAAGACGTGCAGCGTGATGCGGCCGTAGGGGGCCGACACGTTGTGGTTGGCCTCGCGGAACATGGCGTCCATGCTGTCGAGGGTCAGGAAGCGGCTGAGGAGCTTGTGGGTCATGCGGTTGATGTCCAGGAGACCCTCCAGTTCCTGGGGGGGGGGGGAGCGCGGCACACGCGTGTTACATCCACACTTTGCCCCCACGGGAACACACGCTAGCTAACCGACGGGGGGGGTTCCCACCATGATGGAGGTGAGGTCCTCGCTCTCGAAGCGGTTGATGGCCAGCTCCAGGGACTTGTAGAGGGCAGCAGACACCCTCTGGGTGATCAGCCTGTTCAGGTCGATGGAGCGGCCCAGGAGCTGCGGACCGCAACACACATACACACACACACACACACACACCAGGTACACACATACCAGGTACACACACACACACACACAAACACACGCGCTGAATGAAGATTTGGAGGACTTAAATAGATGGGTCTATTTAGATGTGTGTGTATATATGTGTGTGCGACCAGAACCAGGGCAGCTACCTGGACGTGGCGTTGTTTCAGCAGGGTCTCGTAGCGGTTGGAGGGGGGCCAGGGGATGTTAGCTCCCTGGTTCTTACAGTCAGCCCTCAGACGCTTGTCCAGCAGCAAGCTGGGGGGGGGGGGCAGTATACGTCATTGTTATTCAATCAATTCACTTTATTGATCCAGAGGTCGCTTCATTCCTTATCCCTAACCTCCAACCAAGTCACCTCATCTTTTTCATCAACACATGAGGACCTTACGCACCTTCCAGCTAGGATCTTGTAGTAGGCAAATATCTGATCGGCCAGCTTGTAGACAAACTGATCGAAGCACAGGTTGACCTGGAAGAGTGAAGAACAGAACGTTTTGCTGCTGTGGTCGTGTGCCTCTCTCTCTCCCTCTCTCCCTCTCCCTCTTCCCCTCCCTCCCTCTCTCACGCTTCACAAAACAAAAGTACAGTACTGGGATTTACCTCGGCTTCGATCTCGTCGTAGAGGAACTGCTTCTTGAACTTGGTCAGGGCGTAGTGGGCGCTGTCGTTGTACAGGTCCAGAGGATACAGCACATACCTGAGGGGGGGACGATACGGACCAGACAACATTCAGTTACTAGTCACATGACTGGTGGAGATGTGGATTGATTGATTGATTGATTGATTGAGTGAATGAGGTGGTGTGCGAGTGTGTGTGCTCCTCACTCCATCATGGAGGCCTCCTTGGTGTCCAGGATGTGGTCGGTGAGGATCCAGGGCATGGACATCTCGATGGGGAACTGGATCCTGCGGCCCATGGTGAGCTCCAGGAAGAACTCCCTGAACCACAGCTGGGACAGGTCGCAGCACTGCTGCAGGGTCTCTGGAGAGGGGGGAGGAGGAGGTCAGAGGCTGGAGCGTTTGACCGCGGATCGAGAGGTCACGGGTTTGAATCCCCGGCGGTCAGGGGGGGGCCTAGGTGGGCAGGAGGGGTTCGGAGGGGGGGGGGGGGGGGTTCTTACCACTGAAGTTGAGCAGGTGGGTGTAGAAGAAGGACTCCCGGTGGAACTTCTCGATGTCCAGGATGGTGGGACCCTCCAGTCCGCTGCGCAGGGTCTTTTTGGAGCCGCTCTTGTCCGCAATGAGGGACTCCAGCATGGTCCTGACCATGTACAGCTGTGGGGAGGAGGAGAGGAGAGGACAAACAGCAGTGAAAGGAGAGGGAAAGAGAGGAGAGAAAAAAAGGAGAAAAAAAGAGAATGATACACAACAATAGCAGCAGTAAAACACTACTTATCCTTTTTTGACAGTAATGAGTAGCCTCATAGCCTCATAGCCAGATAGCACATCAGCCCCAGTCCCTCCCTCCCTCCCTCCCTCCCTCCCTCCCTCCCTCCCTCCCTCCCTCCCTCCCTCCCTCCCTCCCTCCCTCCCTCCCTCCCTCCCTCCCTCCCTCCCTCCCTCCCTCCCTCCCTCCCTCCCTCTTTGTCTGTCTGTTCCCCTCTGCTTTTGGTTTTTATGTCTGAATCTTCCTCCCTCCTCCACCTCTCCCTCTCTTTCCCTCTCCCTCTCCCCGCATCAGCCTGAGGCACACCTATTTGACACTGTGCACAATCTTCTGGAGACACCGGGGAAATATCAAGAAGGCATCTCCATTCCCGCTGTCAGAGAGGACTGTCTAAGGCGAGCCCCTTCCGTGGAATCCTATAACAGTCTCACTAGCACCAATCAGGAGGCCAGCGCGTTCAAAGAGAAGCATGTCAACCTGGCTCTGTGCCCTGGAGGGTAACCGCTGGCTATGTTCCATTTGCTCGGATGTGGGATGTGTGGGAGGATGGAGATAAATAGATAGATAGATAGATAGATAGAGAGATAGAGAGATGGATAGAGAGATAGATAGAGAGAGAGATAGAGAGAGAGAGATAGAGAGAGAGATAGAGAGATAGATAGAGAGATAGAGAGAGAGATAGAGAGAGAGATAGAGAGAGAGAGAGATAAAGAGATAAAGAGATAGAGACAGAGAGAGAGAGAGAGAGAGAGAGAGAGAGAGAGAGAGACAGAGACAGAGAGAGAGAGAGAGAGAGAGAGAGAGAGAGAGAGAGAGAGAGAGAGAGAGAGAGAGAGAGAGAGAGAGAGAGAGAGAGAGAGAGAGAGAGAGAGAGGAGACAGGGCGCCGTGGTAACCACAGCAGGATGACAGGGCTGTAGAGGCGGGGAGCTGAACAGAGTGCTGCCCTGAGGCAGGGATTGGCTTTCAACCTCCCCCGGGTTAAGCACAGGACACCCCAGGTCTAATGACACCACAGCCTCTCCCCCCGTATACTCACTCGCACACAACTGGATGATATAGGAAATCAGAAATGCAGTGTTAAAGGGGATTATGTGTTCAGGGGTATAGCGGATTAGACGCCCACTGTAAGTGCAACCGCCACGGTTCTGAGGTAATCACAGACAAACACGACGAGGGCTGGGCGGTGAAGGTTACTGACTGACTGAGCTGTGATGAGGCGGTGTAGGAAATAAGGTTTAAACCTCTTATTCTTCCTCCCCGAGGGAAGGGGAGGAGGGGATTAAGCTTGGTATTGTGTTTTGTGTATAGTCTGTGTGTGTGTGTGTGTGTGTGTGTGTGTATAGTCTTTGTGTGTGTGTGTATAGTCTGTGTGTGTGTGTGTATAGTCTGTGTGTGTGTGTGTATAGTCTGTGTGTGCGTGTATAGTTTGTGTGTATGTATAGTCTGTGTGTGTGTGTGTGCGTGTGTATAGTCTGTGTGTGTGTGTGTGTGTGTGTGTGTGTATAGTCTGTGTGTGTGTGTGGATGCAGCTCGGGGGACGCTGTGGCACCTGAGTGCTGGACGGGCCCACCGCGCGGCGGGGGACCTTGATGTCGAAGCCCCCCTTGGGGTCCTTCTCCCCGCGGAGCGCCGGGTCGTTGTGGGGCTCGCGGCCTGCCTCCCAGTCACAGATGGTCTTCCTGATGGCCTGGAGGACGCTGTGGACAGAACGACATGCGGTCATTATCCCCCGCACGGCTCCCTACCCACCACCCACGCCCGGACGCACACACGGCGCTGTTTACTCAGGGTTGCCACGAGAGGAAGTGATACGTTCAAGACGGGGAGAGACAGAGGTGGCAGAGAGAGAGACAGGGAACAGAGATAGGCGAGATAGTAGATAGAAGTAGGAGAGAGAGGTCGGAGAGAGGGATAGGAGAGTGACGTACGTGCGAGAGGTATGCTGTCCGACGACTTTGTGCATTACTTGAGAAATTATCCGAACATATGCGGAGAGTGTCTGAGATTCAGGGGTGAAAAACTTATTTTGGCTGTATTCATCCCATTTTCTGCTCAAACGAGTCCAGACCGGAATTATCAACGGACAAACACGGGCAATCAACGGCTCCTTTTTTAAACCACAGACGGAATTCATTAGGGGCTTGTAACAACACTGAGCAAGCCAGAGACGCAGAGCGATGCATGAGGCAGGAGGTAGCTCGGGCTGCCAGACTGCCCAGCAGGGTACTATCAATTATGCAACAAAAGACTTGGCAGGGTGCTAGGCACCCGCACAACTTAGACCAAGTTCTGCTCTCAGAACATTCCAGAAGGTCCACAGGAAGGCTGCTTACCCAACCCCCCACCCTCCACCCCCCCCCCTCCAACTGGTTCACTTCAGACAGACACTGAAGCCAGATTCTTGACTCCAGAGTCGCTAAGAACTGTAGCCGTGATTCCTCACAGCAACAGCTGCCCTGCACCGGTAAAACACCACAGGACTCAACCCCCCCCCCCCCCCCCCGGTGATATCTCTGCGGTTGTGTTTGTCCTGCGTGATGCTCCGTACCTCTGAATGACGTTCTTCTTCTTCTTGATGGCCTGGCGCAGGGGGTCTCTCAGCGTGAGCTGGGCAAAGTCCTGCAGGGCTGAGTAGATGGTGTGGCGGATGGCGTGGTTGAACACGCTCTCCATGCGGCCCATCAGCACCTGCAGACCCTTAATCATGGCCATCACCTGCCAGACGCACAGAGTCAGTCTGGCACTCAAACCACAAACAAATCAGTCAGCCAGTTAATCAGTCAACCAGCCAGCCAGCTTGTCAACAAGCGTCAACAAGATTGACATTACAAACGTTGTACATCTTTTTATCGAATGTTAAATTGCTTCAAACGTAATCGTGTTTCATGCAGTTTTATTCTGCGTGTGATCATTTAGCGGGTGCTTGTATCCAAGGTGACCATGGGGGAAGCCCACAGGCCCGGGGTGAGAAGAGGAGAGCGTGCTGACCTCCACCAGGGCGAACTTCTCCTCGCTGGTGTAGTTGTATCTGGTGGCTCGCTCGTACTCCTCGGCGTTGTCCGGACAGTCCTTGTTGGAGTACTTGTCAGTGGGATGCACCAGCTTCCAGGAGTACTGGAACACAGGGTCGGTGGGAACGCAATGTTATAGAGAGGCTGTGAGTCGCCTGTATGTCGCCTGTATGTCAGCTGTATGTCACCTGTACCTCAGTAACCTTTATGTGACCTGTAAGTCATTTGAATGTATGTAACTTGTATTTAACTGGTATGTCAGCTGTATATCACCTGTATGTATGTCACCTGTATTTAACTGGTTTGTCACCTGTATGTAACTGGTATGTCAGCTTTATATCACCTGTATGTATGTAACCTGTATTTAACTGGTATGTCACCTGTATGTCACCTGTATGTAACTGGTATGTCAGCTTTATGTCACCTGTATGTATGTAACCTGTATTTAACTGGTATGTCACCTGTATGTCACCTGTATGTAACTGGTATGTCAGCTGTATGTCACCCGTATGTATGTAAGCTGTATTTAACTGGTATGTCACCTGTATGTATGTAACCTGTATTTAACTGGTATGTCAGCTGTATGAAACATGTAACCATGTATGTAACCTGATCCTTCTTTAGAAAACTACTAGTGATTCAACAGGGAAGCCTGCAGCAATATTTGTCTCCTTGGAAACCGTGAAAGCTCTTTTCAGAAAAGCGCTCTCTCCCTTTTTATGAATGTCGTGCAGGACACGAACAATTAAGAATAAAATTATCTAATGCCTTTGAAGAAGCGAGGCCTTGAATGCCAAGCTCATTTGTTATTTTATAATTTTGCAGCCCAATCGATTATGTTGTCGTACGGAAACATTTCACAGCGTTGATTAAAATGCCAACTAATAAGACACAATTATTGGACAAATGCTTTCCTGTGTTGAGGTTTTGGCATATTGAAACCCTGCTTCACTGAGCAGCTAAACTTCAAGGCTAAACTGACTTGCAGCCACCACGGATGATGAAATACCAAAAGCACTTGAGGCAATAATACACACCATCTTTAATTTAACTTTGGCTTAGCTTTCAGGGGGTGGTTTTGGTGGTGGTGGGGGTCAGGGGGCAGTGGTAGCATATGTGAGGGAAGGTTTAGAGCAGGGGTTCCCAATCCTGGTCCTCGGGCTTTCCTGCCCTGCATGTTTTAGATGTTTCCCTGCTCCAACACACCTGATTCCAATGAATGGGTCGTTATCTAGCTTGGCAGAAACCTGCTAACGACCATTCATTTGAATCAGGTGTGTTAGAACAAGGAAACATCGAAAACATGCAGGACAGGGAGGCCCGAGGACCAGGATTGGGAACCCCTGGTTTAGAGGGTAATATGGGGGCGTAGTTCGGAGGGGGGGTATCTGGGGTAGTATTGGGGACAGTATCAGGGGGTATCAGGTATTTGAGGGTCCCTCACCACTTCCATGACGTGTGCGCTCCACTGAGACAGCAGCTGCACGCCCTGCAGAGCCAGGTCAAACAGCTTCCTGTACTCTGAGTCTGTCTTCTGGGCCTCCTGACGCCCTGACCCAGTCACCACCTACACAGACAGGGCAGGGAGGGAGGGCAGGGAGGGGGAGGAGGAGGATGAGGGGGAGGAAGAGGATGACGGGGAGGAAGAGGAAGAGGAGGAGGGATAAAGGGGAGGAGGGATAAAGAGGAGGAGGGAGGGAAGGAGGGTAGGAGAAGGGTGGGAGGGGGAGAGAGAACGAGAGAGGGAAATAGGACACAGACAAAGGGGTAGGGAGAGACAGAGGCAGACATTGTTAGAGTCGGAATTGTCTATCAGACTTTCTCCTTTGTCAGACAGAAAAGAATATTCCACCAGAAGAACACTCCAATTTACTCTGCCTGACAGTTTAGCAATTACGAACCAGGACACGCACACACTGCCAGACTACAACATGACAAAGTGCCTGTTTCAAAAGGTTAAACACACCAGAAATACAGAAACTCCCAGACCATGAAATCAAAACCTCTCGACATTTCACTTTGGCGACTCGTCTCGTGTCAGACAAGAGAGCACCATCATGGTAAGCTCTGCCTCCACCACCGCAGTCGATCTCATCAAAGCCGACACACCTCATTTCCATATTAATCACAATGGATATTTTGACCCTTGAGACGCCCCGGTGATGAGCCCGGCTTGTGAGATGCTGATTAAAGTATGGCTCTGAGTGCGCGGGGAGATGAGAGCATGGCATGGAGCGAGAGCTTCCCGAGGAGACGGGCACGACGCCATCCTACCGAGGTAGAAGGCTACACCTCGGTTTGAATAAGTGAGTCTGAGTGGGGGGTCATTCTGAGGTGAGAGGACAGAACGTTCTGGGGGGAGGCACTCACAGCCTCACACAGGGGAGCCGTCCTTGTCCTTGTACTACAGAGACACTTCCTGTCACCTGGATTGCATGTCACACTATTTGGCAATCCAGTTTAACACCCGCGATAATCAACGGGGACTTTCTATGGAGGCTTCCTGTGAGTGCGGCACAGGGGGGAGGCCTCGGAGGAGGAAGGGGGATGGGCGGTGAAGTGGGAGTTGGAGGAAGGTGGGGGGATAGAAGGAGAGGGGTGTGGGGGGGGGACCGGAGGAGGGGAATGGAGGGGAGGAGGAGGGGGGATGGGGTGAGAAGGGAGGACAGGGACCTGGGGAGGGGAGGGGGGGGGGGGGGGCTGTGTGTAGGGACAGCTTCTCCCAGACTGACCTCACTGTTGCTGTAGCGAGCCAGCTCAGAGATGAAGCGCATGTGGTCCTCCCGGATCTGGATCATCTGCTCACAGATGTTGTACTGGGGGCTGCTGCCTGTGGAGGTGCAGGACCACCTGGGAGATGGGGGGAGGAGAGGGCCAGGGAGAACGGGGGTGAGAATGTAGGAGGGGGAGGGGTGGAGGAGAGAAAGACAGTGTGAGATTGAAGGACGGGGGAGATTGAGGGTGTGTGAGGAAGAAAAAAAACAGACAATGGGGACAGGCGTTCGATAAAAAAATATATATATAAAAAGGAAGAAGAAAAAAAACAACAGCAGCTCACAGACTATCCCACAAGAAAACCCAACTTCTGTGCTCAGATCCCAGAGTCGTTCAGAGACTCGCGTGTCAGAAATGCAACCCCCATAGCACAGAGACTCACCTGGACTTGTTCTCTTCAAAGTGGGCGCTTGTTTTGATGTACCTGGACAGCTCAATCTGCATGTCCCCGAACAGAGGCACGACCTGGAGTTGCTGTGGGGACAGCAATGAAATGGAAGGCATTGATGTCATTAAATGGAATAATCAATGTCATTATACAGCCCTGGGGTAAAACAACAAAGGAATAGTTTCAAGTACACCAACAAAAATTGGCCTTGGGCACTGTGGAACTAAATTAAAAGTCGGGGTTTGTATCTCAGAGGAGAGGGTACTAATTATTTGGGGATACTGGTTGAGGAACCTTGAGCATAAAGTTCAAACAAAATACCTTTCCAAACAAGCTTCTACCGACGGGAACGACACAGATCGCAGTCCGTGTGAATTTTGCTGCTCACCTTGAAGAATTTGTCGATCTTTGTCAGGTTGAGTCTTTTCTTGGCGTCCAGTTTGTAGATGTTGCTGTTGTTGCCGTCAATCAGGTACAAGCCGAACCCCATAACCTGGGAAAAACATCAGCAGCCACACTCAAACCCCCGTCTCGACACCATCAATGCTGCCAATAACGATTGATCCGAGCCCTCCAGACAGAGAGAGAGCCAGAGAGAGAGAGAGGGAGACAGAGAGAGAGACAGAGGGCTTACTTTGAGCAGTGTGTGTTTCTCGTTAGGAGTGAGGTACATCTTGTTCTCGTAGTACTCCACACACAGGTTGACGATGTCCGCCAGGAGCTCATCATAGCCGTTAATCACCTCCAGCTGCTGCTGCAAGGACTGAGGGACGGGGGGAGGAGAGAGGCTGGTCAGACGAGGCCTGGGGCGTGGAGGTCTGGGGGGTGTGGGGGGGGGGGGGTCTGGGTGGGGGTTCAGAGGGAGCGTCTCACCTGGGTGATTTTGTTGTGGTTGGCCAGGAACATAGAGAGGTTCTGGGACTCCTGGATGGAGGAGGGCTCGGACATCTTCCTGAGGAACTGGGCCGCTCTGGAGCGAGGGAGAGGGAGGGGGGAGAGAGAGAGAGGGGGGTGAGAGAGAGGGAGAGAGAGGGGGGTGAGACAGAGAGAGAGGGAGAGAGACAGAGAGAGAGAGAGAGAGAGAGAGAGAGAGAGAGAGAGAGAGAGAGAGAGAGAGAGAGAGAGAGAGAGAGATAGAGAGGGAGAGAGAGGGGGGAGAGACAGAGAGAGGGAGAGACAGAGAGAGATGGAGAGAGGGGGAAACAGAGGAAGTTGAAGAAGGAGATAGGGGAAGTGGAGAAAGAGCAGGGTGTAGGAAGTTAGCCTTCAGACAGCCATCTCTCAGTCCATCAGTCTGAACTGAACACCAGTCTGGTGAAGCTGATGCATTCATAAAGAAGGACGTGTGTAGAACTCATGTGGTCGTGTTAGACTGCAGATCAAGAGGTTGCAGATTCAAAATCCCCCTCCCCCCCATACGTTGCGTTGGATGAAAACGGAATAAATAAATTGTGAAGAAGTAGGGAGTCTCGCAACAGTTTAGCAGAGAAAGATAGCATACACTGCCATCTAGTGGACATACGCAGCACACCCTCTCACAGACTCAAATAACACAGCTCCTGTTTTCTAATCAAACGTATATTCCGTGTATTCCGTGTATGTTTGTTGACATGTTGTCATGTGTGTTTCATCCATCATTCAATAAATCAAACTTTCTTTGTAGGATACAAGTCAAAGAAACAAATGCGACTCCAAGTGCTGAACATAAAAAGTGAAAATAGACTGTGATGAACCTTTTGTAGGCAGAGTGGTCGTTTTTCACGCTGCACTTCATGTTCTTCAGCTCGTCGAGCACGGCGAACATGTTGATGAACTTCCCCAGCGTCAGCAGGTAGGCCTCCGACACAAAGTCCTTCCGGCGCTCGGCATGGCACAGGCGGCGCATCTCGCCGCAGAAACGGTCGATGGCTGTGCGCTGCGGGGGGAGGGAGCGAGGGGGGAGGAGGGAGGAAGAGGGGAGGGGGAGAGAGGGAAAGACAGAGAGTAAAGGGTCATCCAGAGAGAGAGAGAGAGGGGGGGGGGGGGGGACGGACGACAGTTATCCGAATCTGTTTGATTTAAGGAAATAAAAAAAGACATCCTGTTTGGCGTGGGAGAGCAGGGCGAGGGCCCAGAAGAGTTCACCTGGAAGTACATGAAGTTCATGAGCTTGGTGACCTCAGGTTCCAGAACCTCCACCGTCTTCTCATAGATCTCCACTCGGTTGGGCTGCTCGTTGCACTTCACCTGAGAGAGACCGACACCCACAGGGAGAGGAACCAAGAGTGAAGGCTCGTCAGACTTGGCTCTAAAGGCATGCACACACCAGAGGACTATACGGTGCATCATACTGTGAGGAGTGTGTGTGTGTGTGTGAGCAGGTGTTACCTGAGGGATGGCACGGGAACAGCTCCTCCAAGTGTAAAGCATGACAGCATACTCCTGGCCCTCCTCCAGCATCTCATTCTACACACACACACACACACACACTCAGAAACTGGGCGGTGCACTGCTTTTGGGGACATGCAGCTGAGGATGTTCACAAACGCACAGAACGATCCCTGACACACACACACCCATACTTTGTTTCTCTCGAAAAGCTGCACAATCATTCGAGACACACTTGAGCGGGCTCAGTCTTCACTCACACACACACACACACACACACACACACACACACACACACAGCCCCAGCATGACGCCAAGCTGCTCGTAGGCCAGCCTTGGCTGCATACAAAGTGCTATTTGATGCAGCCCCGGCCTTAAACAGCAATTATCCTTCCCTAATGGGACACAAAGGAACAGTATTCCTGCCTCTAAGCACCCGCTTTGTCCCTGAGCAATCAGGGCGACACAGTCCTGGCCCAGGTCCTGGCTACTGTCTGCGGGAACAATACCACAAGCTCGGAGGGGGACAGCCAAGTCTTGTTCCACTTAACCCCAGGATAGGCTCTCCTAGGACCCACCGACCAGCCTTTGTCCCTGTCCCGGAACTGGGCCTTCCAAGGTCAGCCATTATGAGGTGGGAACACACCGGAGAGGAAGCAAACGGAGCAAGCTGATTGGCGGAGGCCACGCGGCGGTGACATACCATGCTGGAGTGGACCGTGGCCTGCTCGATGTAGCGGGCGATGCCGGTCACAAAGGCGTTGCGATCC
The DNA here is from genome assembly GCF_054491055.1 of Hypomesus nipponensis. NCBI lineage: Eukaryota > Metazoa > Chordata > Actinopteri > Osmeriformes > Osmeridae > Hypomesus > Hypomesus nipponensis. Next base: position 6,450,021 of record NC_140376.1, on the reverse strand, counting down.
TCGAAGTTGGTGTTGAAGTTGGGCTGTGGAGAGGGAGGAGATGGTATACAGATGTCGTTCTGACAGCTCGTGTGAGGGGGCGTGCGTGACTGTCTGAGGGCGAGGTGTGTGAGTGTGTGTGGTGTGTGTGTGTGCGATTGTGTGAGTGCGCGTGATGTGTGTGTACCTGGTAGACCAGTGAGGAAGGCAGGGGCTCGATGCAGGGCTGCTGGTCTGGGAGGGGCAGCTCCTCCAGCAGGTCCACGTTGGAGAGAGCATCCTCCAGGGTCACTGTGGACGCCATGCTGCAACGACACCCAGGAACACCGTGAACGCCTGGAGCTCCGAGGCTGGACCACGGGCCTTCAGCTGACGCTGGAAACGAGCCTGACTCACGCGCGCGTGGGGAAGTCGTTTTGCACCGTTTTGAAAGCACGCTGAGAAATGAGGATTTGGCTAATTGCGGCTGTGTTATTGCCTGCCCGTAGGCCTGATCTTGTGGTGTGCCGATTCCTCTTAAGCTTGCTCTTCCTGTGCCTCCCCTTAGCCGCGATATCCGAATACAGCTTCCACTCAGCGGCTGTCAATAAAATCTTTGCCATTTGATTACAAATGCTCTACCGCGAGGCCAGGTGCTCAGTGAGTCTCTTTATCTCTCATCTGCTGATGGGGGATTTCATTGACAGTGGACAAAAAAAACAAACCCCCCCCAAAAAAAGAAAAACACCACAATCAAAATACACACCAGCTCAAACTAACGAGCCATCGTTTTATCCACCTCAGTGACAAAAGACTGCTGCGGGAGCACATGGCCTGGGGTCAACACAGACTCATCGTCATGGAGACCGGTGAGGGAACAGGACATGGTGGGGGTGGGGGGGTGGGAGGTGGAGGTGAAGGGGAAAGGTGGAGGTGGAGGGGAAGATGAAAGAGACCGTGTTGAACACCATGTGGATAACACACACACACATTCCTGAAACCGGTACGCGTCATGTGACCTAGAAGGCGTGGCCAACACCCAATCAAACCCAGCTGCACAGGCTGACAAGGGCGGACGGCAGCTGAGTCGGCCACACGGCAGAGGTCTTCCCCTCAGGACAGGATGGGAGGGCCTAGGGCATGACAAACCTTCTTCAACGAGTTGCCATGTCAATCATGCCATGCCAGACATTTAGCTACATGTTATTCATTTAGCAGACGCTTGTATCCCAGGCAACGCACAAGTAGTGCACGTACAGAGGACAGCAGAAGTGGATAGCATTTTCGTGGTCACAGTCGAGGTGGAACAGTGTTACTCGACATACCGCAAAGTATCCACATTTCAACTATGAGATACGGTGAATACATGAGAATAATACAACAGTTCAACAATAACATCTCAAATTGCTTAAGTGCAACAATAATATCTCACAGGCGCTGGACTATACATGGACGTATGGTGGACAAAAATAACACTTCTGTACTTTTCTAGCTACCTAAACAACACAAGGGCCGGCTAATCTTTTCAAACTGCAGCTGTTTTTTAAGTTCTAACTGCAGCGATAGAAGTGATGTTCAGTGTGGTTCAGCTACATAACTACAAATCAATTGTCTCGAAAAAGAGGAAGGAAGTAGGAATCACAAGAACAGGGGAGACACAAACTGGGAGTCACTCTACAGTATCAGTATCCCAACCAAAACACATTATACGGCTTCTGATCCATTCATTTAAGCCACACTGACCAAAATGCTCAATGTTTTCATATCAGACTGAAAAGTGAAAACAATGCCCTAAAATCACCCGGGCCTACACTCATGAAGATGAGAGGGTCTTAAAATGGTTTTCCTCTGAATATGTAAACACAAAGAAGACATGGAGGGCTCTATGACTCAGGCCATGGTGTCACTTCCTCCTTGAGACGGAGGCTGGGTGTCCGAGAGAGAGAGAGGGAACAAAAAAATTTCGAGTGATTTAGGAAAAACACATCATTGGTAAAGAGGAAGACTTAAGTAATCATTTGTACTCTGTACAGTACATATCCTGCCAGGTAATACCAGTATCTACCTGGCAGGATACTACTCATCTACTAATTCAACACAGTAGGCTAAGCCATGTATTTTGGCTTCCTCAATTACAGCATAAGGAGATTAAAATGTCTGCCGGCCAGAAATAGGTAGACAGCGCTAAGACAAGGAACCAAGCCTTGTAAACGAAGCCGACAGGCCGCGTGAAAATCGATGGGGGGGGGTGGTGGGGTGGAGGTTTGTCTCGGTCTCTCATTGTGACATGTCTACTCTTGCATTTAGCTTCACAGCTGGAGCGAACAGGGGTCACCGCGCCGCTGTCGTGGTGAAGCACTCCCCAGTCAGACAGAAGCCTGGGTTTTGGAGAAGTTTCATGCAATCCTTCCTCAGCAACCTGTATTTCTCGGAAGGGCCACTGAACTAGAATTAGGTCCCACTTTGACATTGGAAAGACACCAACAGGTCTTCAATCTGCAGTCTCTCTGTGAGAGCACGGGCCTTTACTTCTCTACAGGAGTGACGTAGCCTCAAACACCACAGGACCAGGCCTAATTATAGATGTCTATCCTCCAATATAGGAAGTAAAAGCAGGCAATGCAACACTGATGGCCTGCTGTTTCCTGGCTGAAGGACATTAGATAACGCGTGAGAGTGTCTTTAGTAGTCTGTGTCGACCTTACAACTGCATAGAACAAGCGTCTAGATGGCTTGGCAAGGCTATGGCATCAAGTGGAGATTTGGTCCAATTAGCGAGTCGCAAAGCTGGCATGTATAAAAACACTTCACCTTGAAGGTTATCTATCTTGGAGAAAGACCAATCATCTCATGTAAACTAGCTTTCACTGTAACCCACTTGGTGTAGCAGTTTAACAAGGTTGTTGCAGAATGCCACAGGACCTAAACCATTGGGCACAGAAAGTGCAACTCAGTCATCCTGACAACAGCCACAGATTTGCAGCAGAATGCTAGGTGTGAAATTGCACAAAAAAATACATCGCCTAGCTTGCACAGTAGCAGTCATTGCAGGCCAAAATCTTTAAACTGGATAAAGTGTGTGTTTACGTACTGCCCCCCTACAGACCCTACCCCCTGGATAAAACCGATATCAGAGTTCAGCTGACACCATCCCCCCCAAGCTTCAAGGTTTCACTTCTCCTTGTCATGGGGAGGACGGAAGACACAAACAAACACACACTTAAAAGTATGCATATTAGGTCAATTTCCAGTCGGTAGTCCGTCCATAACAAGGGGATTCGATACATTCCACGAAACCTCAAAGCTTCGACACGCAAAGTTCTCATCATGTACTAAACTCAAAAGTAAATGTTAACAATGAACTTTGTTTACAGCTATGCTCTGTCGAGATTTTGGTATAATGTTTTGGATTTTGTAAACATCAAACAAGATTTCTGCATTATTTGATGTCATGGTCGGGCATTCCTCTCGCATTCCTTGCCTTGAAAGCCTGGTGGTTGGGATCCCAGTGCTTAGATCTGGCTAGGTTTCATGGGTAGGATTAGTCACACAATCGGGCCTACGATTTAAGAGAAATTGCCTAAGAAGTTACTGTGAAACAAGTTGTGTTTTAACTCAACAGAATATGGTCCAGCCGCTCCAATATGGTCCAATGTGTGTATCTGTCGTGAGAAGTTCAACATTTGACAAGAAAGTAAGCGGAACCGCAAAGACAACACCCCAAAAACATCACAAAGTTTTCCTGCACAGCTGAGTTTCAGCCAACTTCGCGAGCAAATTAGCTACTCACCCAGAGATATCCTGGAAAGATTTGGACTATTCGCCGCTTTAAAAATCCATCTGGAAGAATAGTAGGAATATAAATTCCTTATACGGGTATTGGGTTAAGGATAAATCGAGAATAAACTTCGATCTAGGCTATTTTTGTTGCCGTACAGTAAGATCTTCCCTGAATCGATGTTATCACGGGCGGTCAGGCGGGGAAGTCGAAGCAGGCTGTTCCTGTCCCACCGAATCAGGGAAACTCAACAGGAAACTCCAAAGCTGCCTTGCCCACTTCATCCACTAGGGACGTTAGGATCATGTCATTTATATGAGACATAAATATACTACAACAATTTCGATCTTTTTCTTGTACGACTAAATAGTAACTGAACTGGAAACAAAATGGTTCAGTATTGTTAATAATCGGTTAGATTATATACATGCAGTACACAGAACATGGGTAATGTGCAATATTTATTGTGCAGCGATTTTCACATATGAATGACATCCGACATAACAGCTTTAGGACCAACTTAAAAAATATATCTACAAACTTGGCACACCTGGAAATCATTTTGACACTTAACCATTCTAAAACCTTGCATCATCTTGTGTGTGTGTCCACCAGGATCAATCATGATTTGACTAAATCATCATGAAATGACTAAATATATATGTAAAATTTCAGGCACTGTACAGTAAACGTCTGAATCAGAAACTCCTCGATCCCTGTCCCTTCTTGCAGTACAGTACGTTCTCTCCTCAGCACAGACTGTGACATCATCGACCGTGACATCATCGCCCGTCTCGTGTGCTATGACGTGAGTCATCTTGGAACAACAGGGACAGTCACAACCTCAGCCAGAGTACACAGCTGAGACCTGGGGTGTGGTTTGTGCAGGGGTAGGGCAGCGGTGGTGGTGGCGGTGGATGATATTCTTTCCTCAGCACTACTCAAAGCCAGCCATGAGCGACACACAGCTGAGACCTGGGGTGTGGTTTGTGCAGGGCTAGGGCAGCGGTGGTGGTGGCGGTGGATGATATTCTTTCCTCAGCACTGCTCAAAGCCAGCCATGAGCGACAGGGCCAGGGACTCCACTATGAGAGGGAAGGAGGGTCAGCTGTGTGTCATCTTTAAAATGATCCATTGACATCAATTACAAAACAAATGGGAACCTCTTATGTTTCAGATTCCAAAGAAGAGGCATTCATGAAAGCTCCTAAGGGGAGTCAGTTCAGCCGTTTCTCGACTCACAATGGGGAAAAGAGCCTCTGCACACCGCCTTGTTCAGTATTGTCACAAGGAACATGTGACAGTTCTTGAAGTCAGACTCCATCTTATCGATGGACTCAATCCTGGAATAAGAGCACAACACCCAAGGTTACTTTGAAGGACGTCAGCATGGACCCACCCACACGCACACACTTCATTTGGATGATAAGAGATGGATAGATTTCCCACTGTGTATTTTCAATGCAGAGATTTGTACGAGACTCACTCCCAAGCTCCAAACCCGGCATGCCAGCGGTCGGAGAAGATGAGGACCAGATTGAGAACCTTCATGATGGCCTCCTTCACAAAGCTGACCTGGGAAGACACGACCACATGCTTTCAGAAGCAGGAAGGAAACAGCAGCCATTTGCATTGACTCCATTTGACTGCTTACATACTTTGGTATTTAGAAATGTCAAACTTATTTTAAACTCATTTTAGTCGTCTTGTTTTGACAGCGCTGGGATATGTTCAGTCTAGTTTTGTGTAAGTTATGAAAGGAAGACAACACTTTAGACTAGCCACAGTTTAGACTAGCCACAGTTTAGACTAGCCCCAATTTAGACTAGCCCCAATTTAGACTTGCCCCAATTTAGAATTGCCCCAATTTAGACTTGCCCCAATTTAGACTAGCCCCTATTTAGACTAGCCCCTATTTAGACTAGCCACAGTTTAGACTAGCCACAGTTTAGACTAGCCACAGTTTAAACTAGCCACAGTTTAAACTAGCCACAGTTTAGAGAAGCCACAGTTTGAACTAGCCACAGTTTAGACAAGCCACAGTTTAGACAAGCCACAGTTTAGACTAGCCACAGTTTAGACTAGCCCCACTTAGACTTGCCGCTAGCAGACCCTTTGCAGACTGCCTACCTTCTCCCTCAGCAGACAGCGGTCATGAATGGTGGAGAGGTATCTGTAGTGGATCTTAATCAGCTGGTCCAGATCTTTGGCTTCCTGTACCTGGTGTTGAAACTCCAGCCCGGTGCTGTGCAAAATCTAGCCAGAAAATCCATCCTGTGTTCACTTTGAGTACATTTTATTGTGCTGTAGATTTAATTTTTGTCCATTTATCGCAAGTCATTTACCAATAAATAACATATGTTAACTCACCCTGGTCATGATGTAGTTGTGTAGACTGTTGACGAAATGCATCAGTTTGACCCGCAAAAGGAACATCCTATGGATCTGTTGGTTGATTGGCTCCTTGGCCTTCACTTCCTGTGGCACGCTTCCCTCCGCTCTCTTGGTGGCTACTGTCAAATCTAGGGGGGGGGGGGGACAAAAAAAATACATTCTCCAACAGTCCTATATACAAAAACCGCCTGGGGGTGAGAGAGGGGGTTGTGCACACAAGAGATTCTGCATACCACTGAACCGAAGCGTGTCCAGGCTGTACTTGGCCCACTTGATTTGAAGCAGGAGCAGAAACACATGGTTGTAGATCTTCTGGCACTCTGAGCTGATCACTATGTCCACGGGCCAGGGGACCTGAGGAACACAGAAAGGATACTCAACTGTCTGTGTGAGAAATAAATACTTTTGATTCCTGTCCTTGTCCTGTCCATGTCTAACAAAAATTCAAACTAGACCGGAATGCAATTGCCGCTTACTTGCCTTATAACTAAGAGTCAGGGCGTCCAGATTATGCACAGGCTGCTTTTTCCTGGCAGGATCAATATTTTCCAGAAAAATCGATAATCTGTAAGAAACACGAGAGAAATGTACACCCTGCGGTGCAATACAAACTGTACGGAGAACCCAGAAACCCTCCAGAGAAACACTGCTCAGAGGCGCCTCGTTTTGAACTTGCAGTACCTGCTGCTGTCCTCTGGGCGGCGCTGTCCCACCGCCTCCTGCAGCTGCACGTTGAGGAACGACGGCTGCTGCCAGTTCTCCTTCTCCTGCACCTTGTCAAAGATGGCCGTGTAGAAGTCGTACATGGTGTCTCCAGCCTCCAGGAGAAAGTAATCCCTCATGGCCTGCAGGTATTCCAGCAGTCTGGGGGGGAGGAATACAAGTGTTCAGACAGTCCAGAGTCAGATGGCTGAGCGGTTGGGGAATCGGGCGAGTAAATCAGAAGGTCGCTGGTTCGATTCCCGGTTGTGCCAAAGGACGTTGTGTCCTTGGGCAAGGCACTTCACCCTATTGCCTCGGGGGGGAATGTCCCTGTACTTACTGTAAGTCGCTCTGGACAAGAGCGTCTGCTAAATGATTAAATGTAAATGTAGTCCAGTCCTGACAGGTGCAGTGGACACTCTCCAGGGTAGTAGAGGAGAGATGTGATTGGACGGCAGGCAGGAGAGACACTCACCTGTAGTCTTTCTTCAGGGTTCTCATGAGGTTCCCACAGCACTCGATGTACCTCTTGTCGATGTGGGGGTAGAGACAGGAGCGCAGGGTCAGCTCGAACGTCTGGCAGGTCATAGACTCCGAGGAGCGGTCCACTATGACCTCGCCTCCGCAGAACCTCTCGTGGAAGTCGCTCTGCTCCAGGTACAGCCTGGGGGGGGGGGAAGAGAGGGGTCACATGACAAACTGAACAGGGTTGGAATCTCTGGACAGGAGCGCAGGTTTTAGTACACATGGAATATACTTTTTTTGTTTGTTGAATACAACAAATCTGAACACATAAACAAATACAAAACACACTTCAAGTCTCCTGAAACGACACCTCTTCTCCGGTTGCAAATACGGTCAAGTCCATTTGGACGCAGTGGGGTCATCAGGCATGATAGTGTTTCTCTCTCATTGAGAGCGTGGAGAGGTGCTGTTGTAAAAGGCTTTCATTCAGATGACAGTCTCTTCCCCCCCCTCCCCCCCCACAGTGTAACGGTTGCTGCGCTGCTGCTAACCTGGCAAAGTTGATGGCCAGCAGGGGGTCATGAACATCGTCCATCTGCATGTGCTGGGCCACGATGGACTGCATCTTGATGAGGCTCCTCTTTGTGGCCTGTTGCTCGGTGACCGTATCCGTGGGCGTGTCCTCCCGGCGCCGGAGGCGGGACTGCACGGACTCCAGGAACAGCGCGTACAAGCTCTTCCTCTCCGCGTCTGAAGTGCAAGAGCGCCCAGCTCAGAACACAGCCGTGACATGTACACTCTAAAGCCAGTCTCTCTCTCTCTCTCTCTCTCTCTCTTACACATCTCCCGCAGAGCAGAGAATAGGCTGTTTCACACTGCCGTTGCGCGCGTGTCTGTTATGACTCACCAGTTCTGTCAGTTAATACAAAACAACCAAATTAAACACACCCTGCCACACATTGACACCTCGACACCAAACCGACCTCTGGAGAACCCTTCCGGGCGCTCCGCCTCCTTGCAGTCCAGGTTCTTCAGCAGCTGCATGGACTTGCCGGCCATGATGATCTGCTTGAGGACGGGCTTGAGGAAGGACACCATGGTGAGCTGTCGGCCGCCGGCTCCCCCCTGCTCCCCCGGCGCCCCCCCCCCCGAGCTCCCGCTGGCCGCGTCGCTCAGACGCTCCTCGCTCTCCACCGCCTCTGACACGCTGTACAGGGTGTAGGTGGCGTACCAGAAGTCCCGGTGGTTGACGGGCACGTCCTTGTTCCTGGATGGAGACGCGGGGGAGGAGAGGGGGGGGAGAGGGGGCGGGGTCAGGTGGTGACACAGGGTTAGCAGAAAACCGTCGAGGGGCATTTTCAGTTTGTGTTAAGTTTTCCGTTCCCGCCCCCCCAAAAAAGTATTTTTCAGTTTGTCCGCTGCGTGGTGAGAGATGAGAGGGTGATTTCTGTCTTGGTTTTCTATTTTGCGACCAGCGTAACCCCCGCCGAGGCGAGGCTATGTTGGGTTGGACGTCGCTCGAGTGAGGGGGTTTTCCGACAAGCACGTCTCCCTTTACCTTTGGATGATAAACTCTTTGGCGGGGTCAAACAGGTGGCCGTGGACGATCCACTCGTCCACTATCTCCAGGTAGGGTCTCACCGTCTCCGTCCACAGGGAGAACAGCAGGGCCACCTGGAACAGCAGGACCAATCAGAGAGCACCACATCAGCACACACCTCTCACAGTGTACTCACGGTGAGGAAGGAAGGAAAGAAGGAACGAACGAACGAAAGAAGGAAGGAAGTAAGTAGGGATGGAAGGAAGGATGGAAGGAAGGAAGGAAGGAAAGAAGGCACAGACAGACGAATGAAACTGACCGCCTGTTCCGAGGCCTCTCCCACACTGTCATACTCCAGGATGGCCTTGTACAAGGTGTTGAGCAGGTGGGACGCCCGCACCACGTTGGGGGTCGCCGGCGGGACCTCCGCCACGCCCGTACAGAAGACTCTGTGCAGCACTTTGATCTGGGCCAGATGAGGGCTGAGTCTCTCCAACACAGCTGACAGGGTCACCGTCTCATCTGGGGAAGCAGGGAGAGTCTCTTACCCACAAGCAGCTCAAGAAAAGCTCAACACAGGACCAGACCCTGACCAATCAGAGCTGCTTCCCACAACAGCTCAGGCAAACCCCTCTAGAATAATCAGCAGTAGCATGACACCTGCCTTTGCCAATGAGGTCTTTCTCAATGGTCGTGAGTTCCTCCTTGAAGCTGGCAAAGTACTTGTAGAGGGCCCAGACGAAGGCCTGGTAGGTCCGGAAAGGCGGGTCCGACCCTTTCCTGGAGGAGTGGGAGGAGCCTGGAGGCCCGGGCTCGCAGGCGTGGCCCGTGACCTCGTCGATGAACCCCTGCAGCCTGAACACAGCCTGGCCGTACACAGCCACGTGCTCCAGCACCGAGCGCAGGCAGTTCTGCAACACAGGCCACAGGGGAGCATGCATCTGTGACTGCCTTTAGAGATTGAGATTGGGCTAACTGAATTCAATTTTGTTTGTTTTTATTCCATAGGAAATTCATGGACAGTGAATGTACAGAGCAGGTGTTGTGCTCCAGGCAGGGACATGGCTTTGTTTTCCTATGTGGGTGGGACAGATTTTGTTGTATACCAGAGGATACGGCTGTTAAATCTAATTTTCTTAACAAGACCGTGGGAGGGGAGGTGTGTCATGAAAGGCACCCCCCTGGTTCACGGTGTGAACTTACACTGGTCAGATGAGTGACCACAACGTCGTTCCTCACAGTCACTATCCCGTCTTGATGTTGGAATATGAAGTTTTTCTTTACCCCGGAGAGAAGCCTGAAAACAAAGCCAAGGCAACATTGTTTCCCTTTTTTTCCCCACAATTACAGGCAAAAGAACACAGGAAACGAGAGTGGTTGTGAATTTCCGGAGCCCATTACGGAGATGTGCCTTTCCTTTCCAAACCAAGGCGTATGTTCATTAAACTAAGAAGACGCAAACAAGGAAGACATTTAACCTCGGCCCTCTCAAGAAAAAACGGCTTTTCTGAAGACCAGTTTATGATAAGGCAGGAGAAGGTCTATGCAGAGTCCCAGAGATCCTCTCAAAGCTCCACTGTCAGGGCACGTTGCCGGATCTTACCACAACGTCTCCCGAATCACTTGGGTCTCCGTGACAAAGGCTTTCTCCTCAGGCAGATACAGTGGCTCAGTGTTATACAAGTGCTGGTCCCTGTAATGACAAGAACTGAACCGTTGGCATAACGAGCACCTGAATCTCTTGTCCGTTTCCAAACAAACAGCGATGACTCCGCATGTAACCTTAACGCGCGTGGCATGACCCGTTAGCTGTTGTCGTCTTACCAAACGTTGAGCAGGTTGGCGTGGAGGTGCAGGCTGTGGGGGAAGCGAGGGGCGTGTCCCGCCCAGTACGGCGTCACAACGTGCTGCTCCAACCAGGCTCTGGCGTCAGGCTCGCCCACTGCTAACCCAACAGCACAATGAGGAACTCACTAGAACCAATTCAATGAAATTCAGTTTGCTTCTTTAAATACGAAAGGAAATTCAATATCACAGGAACATGCAGTTTCAGTTCTTCTATGGAAAAGGGCAAACAAAACATGGATGTTTAAAGACAATTCGAGCTTAAAGGCAGTTGTGGCCATCGACTGCACCTGTCCAGGAGACCGGAACGGTCTTGGTGGAATTCTCCTGGTCTTCCTGCGGGGTTCTATCCACCTGGATTCCAGAATCATCTCTGCTGAGGGGCTGTTGACTGGCTTCTTCCTCGCTCTCCTCTTCGGACCACTCCTGTTTCAGGGAAGGCCAGGAGAAGTTTTCAGCCCAGACATTTCCATTCAGTCAGCGGCCTTCATGCTAAACATGTCTTCCTTGAGGGCTTAGGCTGGTTTAGGTGCAGATCTATGGGTGTATGTGAATCCCTCTGTGACATTGCTTGCGAAATGGGCCACACAAATACATTTGGTTTGATTAGAAAACGGACTTCAATCCAGATACACTGGTTAATGCGTCGCATTTGCCCTCCGACCACAACTGCAATAGTTGATTGTTTCAGTATTGCCGTGACCCATGCACAGATTTTGTGAACTTACAGTACTATACACAATATACTCACAGGGGTGTCTGGGAAGGGTCCTCTGTCGATATCCACCCCTTCCATTAAATATTTTGCCCAATCAAAATCATCTTGTTTTTCTGTGAAAACACAAAAGGTTGGGGGCGGGGCTTTCCGACTGGACAGTAGATGGATACGTTGACAGTTTGAAAGGAAACAGTGCTCTCACCTGCCTCCTTCACCCTGGGCCTTTCACTGTAGTTTGATTTTAACGGGGAGTTCGACAGAAGCAGCAGCAGAGATAGCACACTGTGATGTGCGTCCGTCTACAGAACACAGATCATATGACAGACGATTAAACAAGTATTATACAAGGGTATTTTGATATGGGATGGGTAGGTAAGTCTCGAGCGTACATTAGTTTCATCTGTGTTGGGTAGGGGTGAATTCAGGAAATCCTCAGTGAGGCTTCTCCAGCTCTCTGCTTTGCTTGTGTCGGAGTGAACCATAAGCTTCTCATAGATCCTTTGAAACAGAAATGGGATGACACGGGAAAACAGTAAAAATAACGCTACGCAGGGCAGATATTGTTCAGTCTCCGCTGATGCAGGTGGATCTTATGTTTAAATGACAAATCTAATTGTCTGAAGCCGAGTTGAACTTACCCACTTATGCTACGTTGAACTTTGTGACTGTCAACATCTAGGTAGCGGTGAAACCTGACAATACGGACACATATTCAATAGACAGTAAAACAGTTAGCTTGTAAGTATTTGTTTTCAAGTAGAACTATTTCAAACAGAGCTAGCTAGAGCTAGCTGGTTGAATAGCTAACCTAATCTCACTATACACGCAGAAAACGTTACCTGAAATTTGACCAAGCAAATTTCAAGGCCATTTGAAAGTTCTGGTCCTCTTCATCTTGAATCCCACTGATGCAAGTAATCAAATTCCTTGTTTCCTTCTCTGTATCTTTCTCAAATTGGGTCCAATGATCCATTGCTGCAGCAGCTAACGTTGGCTGGATGGCTAGCTAAGCAGCTAGCTACCATACTATGATGATACGTTACGGTTTTATTGTGTTTATCAGATTTATTAGTAGAGCTAAAGTATGTCGGCTAGCTGCTTTGCAAGAGAGCATTTGCATTCAAGTTTATACAATTCCTTGACAAGACTCAAAAGGCTGTTTTTATAAACTGTCTCTATCGTAACCGACTGGTCCTGACGCAAATACACGTTCCCGCCCCTCCTCCTTGACTGGATACACGCAATGACAAACTGGCATTGGCAATCGTTGGGTGCACACGTTTTAGTTTTGGGTTGGCCCGTATGCAGCTTCATGATAGAGCCGCATGGTCTGAATAACTGGAGATAAACCCCATCTTAATCACCCAGTTTTAAAACCGCGCTTTCACTCTTTTAAAAACAATGGATGAAGAGCTAATAAATCATATAGGGCTAAAACCAATCTCGCAGTGACCTAAATCAATCAGTTGCAACTTGTGAGGATAGGCCCTATCATTTAAAGTCAAATATTGCATGTTTATTGCATGATCCTAATTGTTAAGGATCTCTAAATATTGCCTTACGTTAGAAATCTCATGCATGTCATGACACTTTTATTTTGACGTGTTTTCAGTCAGGAGGCGTGGCTACTGGGTTTTTATCTTCAAAACTTTTCTACAGTTGACCACAGCGCTCAGAGAGCGCTGCCTAATCCCTTGTGAAGACACAAGAAGACAGAAACGGGGAAATGAAGAGGAGACTACAGAAGAAATACTTGATTTTAATATTAGGATATTCAGGATTACTTCTCTTAATCCCATACGTGCTAGATTACGGGAGTAAATCGCCACACGTTAAACATGGACAACAACAGCCCAGGTGTCCTGATTTGGAGAATACGATGGCGTTATGGACTAACGGGGATAAGTTGAGCAACACCACCGATACGGTAGAAGATGTTGTCATCAGAAACCAGTCAAGAATACACATTTACCTGCATGCTACATGGAGGACGGGGTCTTCTTTCTTGGGGGAACTGTTCAACCAACACCCCGATGTGTTTTACTTGTATGAACCTATGTGGCATATTTGGCAAGCTCTTTACCCAGGGGACGCAGGGAGTCTTCAAGGAGCCGTGAGGGATATGATGAACTCTCTTTTCCGTTGCGATTTCTCCGTCCTAAAATTGTACGCGGGAAGCCAAAACATTACCACATCATTCATATTTGGATGGAAAATGAATAAGGTTATATGTTCTGAACCTTTGTGTAACGCACACAAGAGACATGAAATCGGACTGGTGCACGAGGATCTTTGCGGAAAGTGTCAAAAACGAGACATTAAAGAATTAGAAAGGGAGTGCAAGAAGTACCCTGTTATGGTCATAAAAGGTGTGCGCATTTTAGACCTAGGTGTACTCATCCCATTGATGAAAGACCCAACACTAAATCTTCAGATCATTCAGCTTTTCAGAGACCCACGAGCTGTGCACAATTCTCGTCTCAAATCAAAACAGGCTTTGGTTAAGGAAAGCATACAGGTGTTGAGAAGCAAGAAGCAGACGGACAAATACAAACGTCTGCTCGTGCCAAACAACAGAGTAAACCGTGCAGAAAGTTATGTAGCGAGCGCCATGGAGTTGATTTGCGATAACTGGCTCAATGATATGATGTTGGTAATGAATGCACCCGCCTGGGTGAAAAGAAATTATGTCCGAATCCGCTACGAGGACTTGGTTCTGCATCCCATGGAAGAAATGCAACGCATGTACCGGTTCTCAAATTTGTCAACATTTCCTGCACTTGAGAAATTTGTTTTGAACATGACCCATGGGCAGGGTTACTCTTCGGACAAACCGTTTCTTATATCCTCAAGGGATGCGAAAGAGGCGATTTTCGCCTGGAGAGAACGATTAAACGTCGAGCAAATCAACCAAGTTGAGGCCTACTGTAGTGAAGTGATGCGTCAGTTGGGTTATCCGAAAAACAATGTGGATAAAACATAACAATAACATGAAGAACGCATGGATCAAGGTATGGGACGTAACTGTGGGGCCGTTTGGTTTCTCTTCACCTGCCTTTCTAAGTTTTCAAATGTACAACTATGTTCATATGCAAAACTGGCACGAGGAACAAGCTATTTTAGAACAGTTTGCTGCATGCTTACATGCACGCAGTTTTGCATCTATTTTATGGATAGCCTACCGGTGAAATTCTCACTTCCCTTCTGGGTGATCTAGATATCCCAGTAGGAGGTCAGAAGTCCACGCATTCTGTGGTTTCTTCTCTCACATGCACACATTATATCTCCCGATGGATCTTTGTGGTTATAGGTCAAATGAAAACACCCCTTATTTTTATCCAGATACTTCTGATCCAAGAGCATTTTCTCAGGATAACTTTCAGAACGATCACCACCAACCCAGGACCAGATACAGTTATGGTCTGGTGAGAGATTCTGACAGGGAAGAATGACTACAGATTCCCTTCAAACTATGAACTGATCTGGGATAATTATCTGTTATGTTCATTAGCGACACCTCTAGTCTAAAACCAGTCTCTAAACAAAACCTTTTTTTTTTTATTACTCATAATGAGAGTCTGATCTGTGGCTAATAGAGAGCTCGTTGTTTGCGCCCTGGCAGTGACCGTCTCCTCTCATGTGTAACTGGCCCTGGCAGTGAGTCACACAAGCCCCAGGCCACGGAACCAAACAGGGGTAACATTGTATATAAGCGTCCGTGAAGGGACTGAGCTCCCTGGGTCTAGCCTGTCACCACTGACCCAGACAAACGGAGCCTTTACTGCCAGGCCGTCAGCAAGCCGGCACCAGGCGCAGAGAGGGTTTTGCAAGGACACTGGTGTCTTTCTGCTAGGGAGGGTTTATGAACTGGTTACCATAGGATGAACGGCTCAGGTGATAATGGGGTGCCTAGGCCTGGAGCACCAAAACTGTCCTCTGGGGAATCTGGATTGTTATTGCAGCTCTTTCCGTGTCGGTACATGTCATACTGTTCCATTGGGTCCAGATTAAACTAAAGGCCTGAATCGTCACTGAATATTTTTCATGCTCTCTTTCAGGTGCCTGCTGTTCAGGGGTTGAAAGGAATGGGAGAAACTTAAGAAGGCTGGCGTTTTGAAACGAGTCCAAAAAAGACACGGAATGAAGGGGACTCGTGGTCTTCTCCCCTCAGAGAGAACCCTGCAGAGCTGTGGTTTGGAAACTTTTCTGGGGACCAAGTGAAGTCCGGCTTCTAGAATCCACAAAGGCAGGAGGAAATGTTGGTTAGTGCCACCACGCCATAGTCCTGCCCCTGCTTCAGTTCCATCATCAGCTGCACTAATCCCTCCTCAATCCCCTTGCAGGACTGGGCCCTAGTCAGCCTCATGCTAGCCTCGTCTAGGAGGAGGCTGTCTCTACTGACAACACAGCCCCGCAACGCTTAGCCTCCCTTCTGACTCCTCCTCCCAACCAACCCCCCCCCCCCCGTCCAGCTAACAAGCGATGTTCCTCAAGGCGTGTGGACTGGGTCATTTTAGCGCTGGTTCTTAACTGTTGTTTGCTCACCCTGTAGGGGGAGGTAAAGAAAGTAGCTAACTATGCTAATTTAAGAGTTTGGATCAACTGTACTGCAGGGAGGGGAGGGCAGGGAGGAGACGAGGCCTGGAAAGCTATAATTCCACACCCTACCCCCCTCTGGAATTCACTCAGCTGCAGACTTCCACTGTTACTGACGACACACTCACTTGAGTCTGAAATTCCCTAATATCCCATGGAAATGTCAGAAGGAACTGCCTTCTTTATTTTGCCAAGACTTCAGGCCACGAGTGGACTGCCGCAACTCAGCGATGGTCACATACCGCCTTCAACTGATGTGTAACGAATAAAATGAACGAGGGGGGGATTTTAAGATTGGTTGGTGAACTTAGTGTGCTAGTTCAGTTATAGGCCTCGTTGTTGTTGGAGCTGGAGACCTGTCAGTATTTTCATGTTTTGTTTGGTGTGAATTCACGTTCTAGGAGAAAAAAAACTAAACACCCCTTAGTTGTTAATGAAGTTCAGAACAATTCTCAAATTTCAATATTTCAAATATTTCAATAAATGTACTTTTATATAGACAATGCTGTTTTTTGTTTGTGAAGTCTAAACACAGGGAGTCAGTCAAATGTGTTGACAAGACACTTCATGATGAACACATTTGTCATTTTTGAGTTTATTTTTACAGTTTTAACTGACATGGTCATGCAAAACATTGCAGGTAAAACTTTGCAGCCAGTTGTTGCTACTGAAGACAACCGGTGCACTGATGATATTTACAGTTAGCTACATCTCATATTACTATGGGAAGGACAGCATGTTTGGACAGTAGGAGAACAGCAGACCCACAGACATTCTGAAGCCCAGTTTGAGGACACACGATTCACACAGTGTCCTCAGCTTGGAGCAGGGTGCCACACCTTCGTCTGAGGTCACAGCTGAAGACCCATCCATAAAGTGCGATCTTAGATCTTGGTAACCCCCCCACCCCCCCACCACCCTCACTGCCTTGTTCACGATAAGGTTCTTTTTTAATGTTTTACTACATCTTCAGTTGCTAAAACAAGCATTTTGAGAGGAAAGACTCCCCAAAGCAATATATGTTTGACACGTGGGTATTTTCACAGTTTGAATTTGTAGTTTTTTTGTGTTTTTGTTTTCCTCACAGCCCAGAGATACTGCATGTCTGGCATTCCAGGGATTGGGCAGGGCAGGCATTCAAGGTTGTACGCAAAAGCCATTTATAACACTGACTGACTTATGAGAGGGTGCCATGTCCCGTTAGCATCCTGGGGCACATGATGGCTAATAACAATGGCTCTTTGAGATGGCTGTGGCGTGATTAATAAGTGTGTGTGTACAACAGGGGGCTCCAGACACAGGCGTGCTTTCAGATCGGGGCTGCGACGGCACATCAAATCAAATGTACTCCCACACCATTCCACTGGAGTCTGAATGGTCTGTCGTCTGTGCAACCCTTGGGGCAGGATTGTGTTACTGCTGTAGATACAGTTCCATATTCCTACTCCAAAACAATAGCGTGAGGTTCACATTCTAAAGTTCTCTTACCTCCCCGGTCAGAACCAGTACAATGTGGACCACCCTC
>NC_140376.1:6422500-6427500 GCF_054491055.1 Hypomesus nipponensis | reverse complement strand
GGTTGTAAGCTATTAAGAGAACCGGTTAAAAATAAATCCATAATGGCCAATTGTGTGACAAGTGGAATCAACCCAATGTGATACGTGTTGGAAACTAAAGGAACAGGGGAATTTGCCAAAGTCAATCCAAGTGTGACCATTCAAGTGAATGGCTCTTATCTGTGTCTGAAATATTGGAGCACAAAACAGATCACCATTGAGGTAGCGTTGAATAGGCCTTTTGTAGAGACTAAATGTAAAAACCTTTTCCTTTTTTTTTCTTCTCTCAACTTCTAAAAGCCTTCATGCTTTTGTGTTTGGCTTGCGGGCATTCAAAACACCACCACTCGAACTGAAAGACTACAGAGTAAACAGCCATCACAAATGTGGAATCTGGGCTAAAGTACACAAATATAGGTCACGATCTCCCCACTTCTATGCGTCGTCTGAAGGAGACCAGTTAAACGATAACCTCCAGTTTCACTCTCGATGATCAGGGATGAACAACAACCCCTTCTGCCTTATCAGAAAAGAGAAGACACGATTCTCAAAGTCACGTGCCGGGTGAGGCAAAGACGCTGAGAAACTTCTAGTTTCTAGTTTCACACCAGGTTCCACTCTGAGGGGGTTCTGCAGGCCACACCACAGCCATCAGCAGACTTTCAGAACAACAACAAAAACCAAAACAATCACGTGGCCGTCCAAAACATCCTTGGTTTCTCGGGTCTGCTTCCGGGTGTAAACATATGTATGAACTGTGACATACAGTGCATGAACATGAGCCTATGAACAGGCCAAGTAAATGTATGTGTGTGTGTGTGTACAGTACTCACCTCATAGGCCTGAGGGCTAGTTAGGCAGCGGGCCAGCGGACCACAGCAGGCTGGCAGGGTGGTGGTGAGGGGGGGGCCGCTGTGAGTCAGGATGGGCTTCAAGTAGCTGGGGCAGTCGCTAAGGAAACAAACACTTGCCAACCAAGGCCAATCAGCGGCAGCGTCTTCATGAGAGAATTTGCTACCACACTGTTAGCCTGAGCCGCCATGGGAATCAAAGCTACTGAGAATCAGCCGCACATAAGCTCGAGAAACCCCAACTAGGAACCAGAGACGGCATCCTGAGATGTCCCCCTGCCCCAGAATGCTGCGGGGCTAATGGGCTTGGTAACTCTGTCCATGACCTTTCAGCATGACACGGCAGGGAGAGGATTAGCAGCCTGCATGTTTAAGACCCTCCGTCTGATACCCAGGGATAAAGAGCCTTATCACCTCCGGCCAACATGTGCTGGACCCCAGTGTGGGACACACACACACTCCCCTTCCCCAAGACTTCCCAAACCTCCTAATAACAAGCCCCGCCCACTCCACTTGGCTGTGCCTATCTGGCTCGTGTCACCATAGCGAGTCCCCATGGAAACGCAATCAAGTCTTCCTGAAGACGTGCTAGACGATTAAACACCTGGCAGGGCCATTGTTCTAATGCGGAGGGAGGAGGAGGGACGTGGGGGGCGGCTTTCGCTTCGGTCTGTTATTTTCTGCGTCTGTCTCTCAAGTATAGCCCTCATTGCTCTCCACACCCTCGGTGTTTGGCAGGCCCCCTCCCATGAGCCTCTAATGACACACAACACACCCAGGCAGATGGGCACCCTGCGAGCTTCCTGTGTCTGACTAGCAACACGTCGGGGCCCCTCGCCACATGAGAGGGATACACGAGGCGATACACCGATCGAGTGCATCTCCACGACCACGTAGGGAAAGGCCTTAGCGCAGGAGCCAGGGTTCGAATCCTGACCCCTTTCCTGCAGGTTCTCACTCTCTCTCTCTCTCTCTCTCTCTCGTTTCCTGCAAGGTTCTCGCTCTCTCCTGCATCTGTCTTCACTGTGTATGTCCCGTTAAAGCAGAAATGGCCTATTAAACATCATCACGATACATTTACATTTACGCATTGAGCAGACGCTTTTATCCAAAAGCGATTTCCGAGAGACTTCCAACATCTTTGGAAAACAAAAGGATACTTGTGATCGAAGGTGTACCACAGCCTGAAGAGCCAGGCACTCTCCTGCTTGGTCTTGCTCTGGCCCTCCACCTGGGACCCGTCCTAGGGGAAAGAAACAAACACACACAAGTCACGCTCTGGTCCTGAAGGCCCTCGTCTCTCCCCCGAACATCTGTCCTCCCGTCACCGGCACATTAGCCACCCGGCAGGAGGCTGGCAGAAGGTACGGCAGCGGTCCACACTTGGTTTCGATTGGATGTTTTTGCAGCACAATGACACTCGGATGCCACGACGAGACCATCTGTGGTGGTCCCCCCCCACCCCTCCCCCGGTGGAAATGTACTCAGCCAGGGTAGAGGGGGGGTGAGGGAGGTGTGGGAGTGGGGCTGGATGGTGAGTGCTCAGCCACTGCAGGTTAACAAACCAGTGTGAGTAATTACATCTCCCTCTGACTGCGTGGCGGCAAACACTCCCCTGACCATCTCAGCCCCCTCCTGTCCTACCCGAGTCCAGCCCACAGACCTCCGACCCTGGCCGGCCCAGCTCCCCCATCACCCCCCCCTCCCCCCTCCCCGTCCCAGCCCTACTCACCCGCCCCGCCCCCCCCCCACCCATACCCACCTCCCTCCCCACCTTGCCCCCTCCCTCCCCCCTCCAGTAGCATGTCTAGTCTGCAGCCTCCGCTCTCAGCCACTTGTCAATACTCAGCTGCCAGCAGGCACATGGCATGGGAATGTCACCAAGGGCTGGGGTAGAAGACCACACACACACACACACACACGCACTGTACAGTGTTCTTACTGCTGAGGGAGAGCATTTTTGGTTTCATGAGAGGCCTGGAAAATGTGTTTCCATTGCATCCGTGCAGGGGGTCAAGTTACACACACGTGTTGGGGGTGGTGGGTGGGGGAGGGGGTTATAAAAACATGACACCATGAAGTTTTGGACAGTTGGTTAGGGATGTGAATTATTCATCCGTCTGGCTAGACACAATGATCTTCCCGTCTCCCTGTTTAGAGAGCTGTGTGTCAAGAATGGGCGATGCATAGCAGGTCCTTAATAATTCACGTTTTGTTACTGTACATCTGTTTATGTGACCAAGGCAGTTCAAATAGAATGTACTCTCAATAGAATGTACTCAGGGAAACCAGTTAAGTATGTCTAGCAAATGTCTTACTGCAGGGGTTCAAGTCCTGGGCTCAAGTCCAGCACATACCTTTCCTGCATGTTCTCCCCTCTCCCTCTCCCTCACATTTCCTGTCTCTCTATACAATCTCCTACCAAATAAAGCAGAAATGCCCTATAATTTACGCAATTTTTTTCTTGCTTTCTTCCCCCCCCCCCACCCCCCCCTTTTCGTAGAATGTGCTACTGCATGAGCCTGCTCTTTCACTTCTATAGAGATTGTCATTCAGACACCAGACAAACATCTGCTTCCTTCCTGTAGCTTTTGAGACAGAAGGTGAAACACTGTGCATTTACAAACCCACAGTCATCACAAACCCTAACTGCTGGTTCACTTTAACCTCCAAACCGGAAGGTTAGCAACAGGGTTTTCAACACTGTTGCAACCCTGCCTTTTCATATTTCTGAGCGATTAGGGAGTGTCGGTGGATTTGGGCACGTCTTCATCGCGGGCAGATGAGGATGAAACATCTGGACTCACCCCTTGGAGGACCAGGAAGTTGTCTCCGCATTGCTGCAAGTCCTGGTCTGGGTCCACTCCCACCCTGCACAGAGACAGAGACAGAGACAGAGACAGAGACAGAGACAGAGACAGAGACAGAGACAGAGAGGTGGGTGAGTTTCTATGTGGTTTGTATGGAAAAATGATAAGTCAAAATGGATTCCTTTGTAAGAATCAGCCCCACACGGGCCCCATTACAACATCACTGAGAGAGAGCAGAGAATCAGGGTTAGATCTGGGATTATTCTTCAGTTTCATCCTCATGTCCAAATGAGCACTTTCAGTCTTGCTGTCATTTCACATCTGTGTTATCCTAGAAGGTGGCTTAAAATGATCACGAGCCATCGAAGAAGGAAAGGTGACCGCCATTTCTTTTTTCTTTTTTCAAACACAGAGGCTCTTTTGTTGTAGTGGAAATGGTTCATTTTGAGGGAAGCTGAAACTTGGCCAAGACGAAGTCCAGCTCATGGGGACGGAGGCCAGCCAGGGTACGAGAGGGCGTGTCACATTTGGCATCTGTAATTGAAAGCACATGGTTGTGTGCTATCTGTTCCCGTTTGACATGGGCGGGGCCCCCCCCCCCCCCATCTCTTCACGGCAGGGATCTGCAGCAGCACAGGCATGCACCTCATGACAGAACCCCGACACGATGACTCCTCTCAACACCTCGGAGACTTTCTGAAACACAGCACTGCCGTGGTAACTCCTCCCCAACCTGCCCTCGGTAAACAACGTCGTTACGCGTCTGAGGTCAGTTGTTACACTGTGGGGCTAAAGTCCTGGAGTGTTTCTTGATGTCTGAGGTCAGTCGTTGGACTGTGGGGCTAAAGTCCTGGAGTGCAACAGTCGGAGCGGCCCTGCGGGGAGGGAGGGGCTGTGGGAGGCGTGGCAGCTCTCCAACAGACGAGCTGACCTCCCCCACACACACTCACGGGCAGTGAGGGAGGGAGGGGGAGGAAGGGAGGGAGGGAAGCACAGAGCTGTCTGGAGGAACTTCAGGGGGTGTTCTGAAGGTCAGAGGCCCTGGTACAACAAAGTGTAAAGAACATGGGGGGGGGCCCGTTTCAGGAGGAACCAGGAAGAGACAGTTTGGGTCTGGTGGAGGATAAGAATCAAGTACACACTTCCTCCTGATGGCCCTGACTGTTCATGGGCACACACACACACACGCACGCACATGAGTTTACTGATAAAATAAGAGTTGAACTCCTCTACTTACCTTTAGGCAGTTTATTGCTTCCTAAAGCACACACACACTGTTACTCACAAAAACATCCACTCATTAACACGCACACACACACACACACAACTCTAGAGAATATGATGTGTCCCAGGCACTGCA
>NC_140376.1:6292500-6417500 GCF_054491055.1 Hypomesus nipponensis | reverse complement strand
CGTGAATGCAGGCGAGTCAGGTGGCTGAGCGGTGAGGGTGTCGGGCTAGTAATCAGAAGGTTGCTGGATCGATTCCCCACCGTGCCAAATGACATTGTGTCCTTGGGCAAGGCACTTCACCCTACTTGCCGCGGGGGGAATGTCCCTGTACTTACTGTAAGTCGCTCTGGATAAGAGCGTCTGTTAAATGACTACATGTAATGCAGCACGTACAGATGTAGCAGAGTAACTTTAACTGCGGTGAGAGACTGGCTGCATCCCAACACTCTACACTTCAGAGCTATTTAGTGTACTGTTGCATGCTACATACAACAGTAGAAAATACCTTATAAAAGGACAGCTTCTGCATCACCAAAAGTATAAATGAAGTGATTGGGGACCCGGTTTGTGTCTTAGTGGGCGGTGGTGCAGCTCTGTGTTGGGTTAAAGGAGCCGTGCGGTTCAGTGAAAGGATACAAACGCCCCGAGGATGAAGATGGGGCTGAAGATGTGGTTCTGGAAGGTGAACAGAGCCAGCCCCATGTAGGAGAAGATGAAGTTCTCTGCAAGGAAGTGCAGCACCTCGAACAGCTGAAGGAGAAAAAAAAACGAAAGAATCCAAGTGTCAATTACAAACATCATGTCTCATTGTCATTCCGCAAAACGTTTAAAGGGGTTCAAACCAGTAGGAATTAAACCACAGGGGGCCTGTACAGACAGACATTCATTCAAGTTCCACCCAAGGGTGGCGAATCCATTGTCGCTCCCCTGCCATCTGTCATTGCTCTAAGAAGACCTGAGGACCTGAGACAGAGTCCTCGTGCGTGTTCCTTTAGGGGTGGAGATCATTTGAGAGGCTGCTGGACATGCAGGCTCCACAGCTGCGCACGACTCCAGAGCTGAGAACACTAACCTCCCCCCACTCCACAGCAGCACAGTCAGCCCAGACACATGGAGGGGAGGCAGCGTGGAGGGACTGCGAGGAGGGAGGAAGGGTGAGGAGATCTTTCCTACAGCACCCCCCCCCCGCCCCCCCCTCCGTGACTGTTAATGTGACCGGGCGTGGAGAACCAGAATTACACATGGTACTCACATTGCTCTCTCCTTCACACACACACATAACGACGCAGCGCTAATCCTTTTTGACAGCTCTAACCTTCAGCGAAGTCTGCCCTGACATATTCTAACGACTCCTCAAGTCTAATACAAAACCTCCCAAGACGTCTAATGCGGCCTGCTGTCTGCAGCAAATTAAACTTCTCGTCAGCGCCCCCTCTCTGGGGCTCCCGTCGCTGCAGGGAGAAGAAGACCCTGGTGCAGCCCTGATTGAAGTCACAGCTGGCTGATCAATTGGCCATCTGGCACGAGAACACAGGTACTCTTTTAAAGCCGTCATGACACAACAGCGATAAAAGAAAAAGAGTGGCTTTTCGGAGGGTCCAGTAGAGGGCACTAGAGAACAACCTACGGCTCCCCTTACATCTACCCCGGCTCCCTCTCTCCCCTCTCCCCCCTCTCACCTGCTTGGTCCTCTTGGTGGACTCCTCTGACAGGTTGTTGTAGGTGTAGTGAGCCTGGGTGATCCCACAGAACAGCACGGCCACCACCCCTGAGGAACAGCACAGGTCGGGCGAGAACACAATTGGACGTTTCATTGGCCCGTCTTTACAATGTTTAGGGGATTACACACACACACACACACACACACAAATATACCTGCGCGCAAACATAAAGGATTATGCCGTTTAATCTGCTTATTCTTTCACGTTATTTTCCTCAGCTATACGTTTGCCAGACATTCAGCTTATGACACCCTGTGGGCCAATTAACGTCCCTGCTTCACCAACTCCCACGACGCAGAACTGAGGAAAGTTCCCCCGGCGATGACTACCACTGAAAACATTCACTGTATCCGTCATACTTGGACTGGCTCTTTACATCTGGATCCTCACCCCCCCTGCCCCTCTACGCTGACCCCTGACCTTCTCTCCCCTGACCCCCTCACCTGTGAACCCACAGGCCTCGGCCAGTAGGAAGGTGCTCCAGGACATGAGGAAGAAGAGAGCCGTCTCCAGCAGGGGGAAGCAGTGCAGCTTGGTGAACTTGGTGACGTGGGGAAGACGGTTAAAGAAACATACCCGTTCTGCGGACCCCCCCCCCCCCCCACTTCAGGCTCCTCCTCCTGGACCTAACCTTTGTCCCCCCCCCCCCTCCACACCACCACTCCCACAACACTCCAGGTACCAAGGAATTCAACAGAGCTGCACCAACACACCTGATTCAAATGAATGGTCGTTAGCAGGCTTCTGCAGAGCTGGATAACGACCCATTCCTTTGAATCAGGTGTGTTGGAGCAGGGAAACATGTCAAACAGGCAGGACACAGGGTGCCCTGAGGACCAGGGTGGGGAACCACTGCCTTAGAGACATCACCACAGATGGGATCGTCCGTGTTTCATGGAAGGATATGAGGGCTGTGACCACGCCGATAACGGCTCCCATGGCGAACGAGCCACTGAAGATTCCCAGGAAAACCCCCACGGACTTGAAGAAAGCGGCGGCGTCGAACGTGTGCGTGTTGGCTCCGCTAGGCTGGTAGGCGACGATAGACCTGAAGACGACAAGATAAAATATACAAACACAATACATAATGCAATAAAAATACATTCTTATCAACCACAGAAGCACATGTACCAATATCTTCCCGTGATTGTCTTTTGATTTACCAAGGAGTTTTTGCCTGGGAACCCTATCCTTCTTGCTGTGATAAGACATCACAGCAAAAAAATAGAAATTTCCGGCACTTTCTAGGTGTGTCCAGCAGGGGAAGGCAGAGGACAACTCCTCAAACACTGATAAATGGAGTTACTGACGCAGGCTCTGTCTGTCACTTCGGTGTGGTATTTCAACCGCTCAAGGAGACAAGGAGAAGGCCTCGGAGCCTTGCCCACAGACAGACAGCCATGTCTGGGCTAAAATAACCAAAAAAAGCCTGATTCCTGGACGCGGTTTGGGCCGGGACTTACGAGGAGAGGACGATGGCCACGGCGTCGTTCATGACACTCTCTCCAAACAGCAGGGCGTAGAGGTCCACATCCGCATGGAGCTCGTTAAAGATGGCCAGGACGGTCACTGCAATCACGCACACGCTGACCATTAGTGCGTCACACGGCCTCTTAACAGCCAATCACAAGCCCAACATGCTAACACAACCCCTGCTCTCTGCTCATTTTGGGTGTGGACATTTCAATTGCTTCTTGTCATTAGTAGGGGGGAGGTATAGTGTAGCATGGTGAGGTGTGGTAAAGTATGCTATACTAGGGTGTAGCATGGTGAAGTAGAGTATAGTATGGAATAGTATGGTTTAGCTCGGTGAGGTGTGGTGAAGTAGGGTATCGTATGGTGCGGTGAGGTATGGTATAGTATAGTATGGTGTAGTATTGTATGGTATAGTATGGTGTAGTATGTGGGACGAGTAGAGTACCTGGGTCTGTTGCTGAGATGATGGCACCAAAGAAGAGGCAGTCAGTATAGTAGAACTTATCTGTGAGTTGTCCTGCAAACTGCATGAGTTTGACCACCCCATACATCAAGTTCCTGCAGGGTCGGATTGCCAACAAGTCAATGACAGAACGTTGTCAAGGCAACAAGTACAGTAAAGGTCAGATGTTACATGCACAGTCAAAAATAATACAGTTTAATAAATGGATTATTTATAGAGGTACAGCTGCGTTGACCAAAAGGCTATGAATTCTAACTCACCCGATGACAAAACAGGAAGTGGCAGTGCCCAGGAAGGCGTATGTTATTATAGAGCCCAGGTTCCTGAAGAAATGTCTCTGAAAGAGGACAAACAATGTGACGGTCATGTGACATCCATGTGATTTAACAGTATATAGGAGAGATGAGGAAGCAAACAGTCATCAGCAAACAGCGCCTCTGATTCAATAGATCTTCGACTTTTCCTTTTGTTCACAATGATTTCTGTTGAAACCAGTGTCTCATTGTTGGCAAGCAAGGAGCCCTAATTACATGATCAGCACATGAATGACTCCATGCAACAACAAAAAAACACCTTATCAGAACCAAAACGCATCCGATACCAGCTACATGAAAGCTTTTGTGAACTGGGAGCAGCTCATTAGCATCGAGACCAGCCAGCTGGATCAACCAGAATGACAGCCGAGCACACTCGCAGTTATTGTTGGTGAAGTACAGGATGGGCTGGGAAGGTAAAGCTCCCGGTTAATCCTCCCAGACGGAACTGCCTCCGGTGCGGAGCACGCTGCCATCTCCCTCGCAACACAAGCAACCTTTCTGTTCTCAGCAGGGAGCTCGACAGGGGTCCACTGGGTGACGTTCAGTCATGGATGGCCGACCCCTTCCCTCATAAACATGGGTAAACACACGCGCGCTGGTCCACCCACACACACACAGCCCCAAGGGAGTATGGTTAGCTGTAAGATAAACTATGACTCATGATAGCTGATACGGATGACTGGCTGCCACGAAAGCGTCCCTCCTCCGGCCCTTCTCTGTGGCAAGTCCACCTGGAAGGAGCTGAGCCGTGCGGAAGAGGATCAATAACAAGAATGACGTATTCATTATTCAACATTCAATCCGACTCGTCCTCTGGCGAGATGGAGACGCGAAGCAGATATCAGACCCAGAATATGAATCCAGAAGTCAGGCAGCTGCAGATTGTGACCAGACACCACCCATGGCGGTTGGGCGGGAACTTCCATATTCAGAGTGTGCCACAGAGGACCACAGAGTGAAATCCCATTTTAAACAGGCACTGACCACAGCCCCCTCAAACAGGAGGTGTGAGAGAGCACAAACGAGAAGTGAGCCTGGTCGACTAGAGAACATCTACCATCCCCCATAACCTGAATCTAATCCTCCTCAAAAGGGTTCTACACCCACACATTGTCGACATCATAGAATACAAAAATGGAACTACAATCCATTTACAAACTAAGTTTTGTCATACACAACTATGAGGCAGCTTGAAGTGTTCAGGTTAAACTCACACGATTACACTAGTAAAAGTCAAGCATCTGCTGCCGATTAAATGTACTGTGGACCGTTTTCCCGTGACACGACGCCCCCCCCCACCACAACCACCACCCTTCCCTACAATCCCATTTCCTGAAGACATTTCAGACTCAGCAAACAGGCCGTTGTCACGTGACATCTTGGAATTCATCATTGGCATTGTTGCTTCCCCAACACCCAAGTGTTTTCCGATGTGAAAAGCTCAAACGGCCCTATACATCTGTGCCCATTTCCCCAGCCATCCTTGAAAGTGAACACTACAAACTAAGCTTATCTTACGTACGTTCATGTTCACCTTGTGTTGCTCCGTGACATAATGTGCTTTTCGTTTCTGTGATATAAAGGGCTTTAGTAATGCCCTCACTAAGTCCCTCAGTAGAGGTCATACTGCCATAACCGCAGTTAGGGCACTGAAGTCAACAAACATGCTTAAACAGGTATACTACAGCTTGGAGGGGGGGGGGGGGTCACATGATTAAGGACATCTATGGATGTCAATACAACATTGAGGATTTCCTTTTAAACGGATACTCAGGGAAATATATAAATTACCGATGGCACCAGACAAGCTTGTATATCAAAATTAGCGAGACACCATTTGTATGTATAAATGTTAAACTGCAAGATGGCTATGTTAGCATGGTATTTCCTGTTTAACATGTTAATCTTGGAGAGGAACCAGTGAAACATGTCTGGTCCAAAAACCTTCAGTATTCACTTTCAGCCAACGGTCTATGCTTTGACAGCCAATGAGAGCTTTTAAAGGCAACAGCTGTCCAATGAGATGAGACAGCTGTTGTGGCGGGGAGTTACCCAGCTGGACAACTCATGTGCTACACACAAGACACAGACTGCTACGGTGTGTGATGCTGGTGAATCTCTTGTCATAAATAACCTGTTACTGCAACCTAAATAATAACTGAGTGAAGATGAGACGGTTTAGACAAGTCAATCGATAGGTATAAACTTCACCACAGCATTGAAGAAAAATGTGTTAAATTTGACATACCTTTTTTAGACTATATCCAGCATGAAATATTATGGGTGGGAGCAGTATATTGAAGAATACTTCAGGGTCAAAAGTCACCTGTGGAATTAAATGAAAGAGTTATATCGTTTTACAGTTAAACATAGACCGCTGACAACAAAAGCCCTGTAACTGGAAACTCTCGATGCTACTTAGCACCCTAGAACAGATGCTTAATGATGATTATATATAGTTAGTGGTATAGTGGGATCTGGCATGGAGGGTTGGAACAGAGTTCCAGCTGAGCTAATCTATTGTATCCCTGGATGAGACCCCCTCTGACTGGACCACATGCTCTCAATCCATTAATCAATCAATTAACCTACCCATGTTCATAAAGCGCATTTTCATATAAGTGAAGGAAATCAATGAGCGTTTCACAGGCTCAATGAAGCACTCTTGGGAGTGTGGAAAAGGGGAGCGGGGAACAAGGCAGACCCTTTCTACTTCCCACGTTGAAAGAAGTGAGGGTCAAATGGCTGAGCGGTTAGGGAATTGGGCTATTAAATCACAAGGTTGCCGGTTTGATTCACGTCTGTGCTAAAATGACGTTATGTCTTTGGGCAAGGCACCTCATCCTACTTGCCTCGGGGGGGAATGTCCCTGTACTCACTGAAAGTCGCTCTGGATAAGAGCGTCTGCTAAATGACTAAAAGTAAATGTAAAGTGGGGAGGAGGACAACCAGGAACTGAAATGCTGAAACTGTATTTACCTTGCGCAGCATGTCATTCTGCTCTACGTTGTGGATCTCCCGGGAGTTGATCTCCCCTTTGAGGGTGTACTCAAAGAACTTTCCGCTGACGTTGAGCAACAGGGTGCTGACTGGCCCTTCCTTCAGGATGCAGCTGGGCGGGGTCTTGTTGTGGTAGCTGGTGGCGGGAATGCCGTAACGCAGAATCACACCCACCAACAAACCTGAGGAGAGGTGAAAAGAAGGAGAAAGGATGAGGATTGAGGAGAGAAGAAAAAAGGAGAGAAGAGAGTTGATCAGGATATAAGCCTGTGAAATTGTCTTGCCAAGAAATAAAAGTTGATGCTCAGAGCCAGGGGCGATGTTAGACATAAAGCTTTACTGGGGCACAGGCTCCTATTCATATCCCTTTTTTGCTTCCAAGCTTGTTGCGCACAATGCACTACTAGGCTATAGAAAGTCCCCTTGCTTAACCCACTATACAACAGTTCAGGCACCCAAGTTTGATATCAGCTTTGGCGGGGACATCAGTAGTTAATGCGAGCGTGCACATTTTCGCATTCATTTTAGCACAAATACTGTTTTTTGAACTTCATGTAATATTGTTTTTATGTTTAGCCAAAATAAGATAATCGGTAGGCCCATCATTTAGAAACTACCTAAATTCTTGTGTGCCGAGTCCAACACCTGGACTGAAATGCTCAGAACACAGACATGGGATATCATATGGACTTATCATACAGACTAAATACTTCATGTCTACTAAAACACACACACTTCCTGTTTTGTTTTCACACTTTTGAGCTATAGAACACTTCCTTCCTTGTATAATTCAGTTGGATGACACCTCCAAAACCCTGCTTCCTCTCAACACAGGAGATTAATAGTCCTCCCATGCCTACACATGCTATGCCATCTACTTCATACCGCTCCTTCAAAATAGCCTATAGACTAAAATGACACAATGAGCACACTGAATCTGATTGTGGGTTGACATAGAGGGCCTAGTAATTTAAAAGCCCAATTGTAAGTATAGCCAAGGAGAATGACGACACACCTCTTAAAGGAGAGGACTTGGATGTCACTACTATCAAGGCAATCAAGAACACTACAGCTCACCTTCGATAAAAGGATGTCTAAGATTTGATTGGGGAACAAATAGCAGGTACTTTTTACTAGGAAAGCACCTTCACACCTAGCTAACCAACGGCCTAAAACAAAAATCTGCAACATGAAAATGAAGCAAGGAAAAAGTGCACACTGCTGGAAAAAGTTCCACACTCCTGGAAAAAGTTCCACACTCCTGTAAGATCTTTACTAGGTGTGCTTATCTGAGCTGCCTTACATTTTGTGCTTTTATACAACACCACAATTACTGAAGGAACCAGTTTAAAACTATGCATAACTCCTCCATAGGAATTCTCAGGTTAATGAATGGTGACAGTAAAACAGTTGAACTGGACCAGTAAGATAAGGGGTGGCTAAGAATCATTGTTGTACTGTAGAACAAAGCACAAACGTAGGGAATATTGCAAGTATTAAAACGAGTTAATCTTGAGGGATAACTGTGGAATCAAAAAAAAATTGAGTGAGTGACCTCATGCCATGGTCAGGTGATGCTTGCATAGTAGAATTGCGCCACTATCGCGAGTAGGGTAAACTGATCCGTGACTTTGTGTGAACAGCGTGAACTGTAATGTTTTCTTATAAAGAAATTGTCAGAACATGAGAAAGGGGAAACGGGTAGAACATCGAGAATGCTCAACATGTGTTATAATAACACAGCATTTTCGGATGCAGAAATGGGCTGCCACATCTTGAGATATAACGTAGCACGTTCAAGAAACTGTAGTGGCGCACGATTTGGTGCTTCAGAACAGCCAGTTCTTTTCCGGCTACACGGAGATTGACCCAAATTTCCACGTAGGCCTTTAGCCTACTGTTGCTTTGAAAAACATATTTTCGTCGTTTTAAAGCATATTATATTTTGTGTATTATCTGTCCAGCAGCTGACGCGTCCGTTGTCGAGGTTGTTTCTTATCACACTGTTAACTAGGCTACTCGTCGCACGCAGCGAAGGCTACTTCTGTGGACTTACGCCGTCGTCCAAAACATGCGAACCGTCGCAGAACCTCATACCCAATAGATGAACATACCATCATCCACATAAGATAGACAACCCACTGCAATGTATGAAGTAGCTTAAACACCGCGTTGTTTGAACGGAATATCAACAAGCCTATAGGCTAATGACAATCGTATACAACATCAATCATACGTGGACGAATAAAATGCGTCGTTCCCAGTAGCTTTGCTGATAATCTCACCATATATCATTGCCAACCCGGTTTCGTGAAGAAAGCGAACTCTTCTGTGTTTGAATAGCCATATGGTAAGAATTGTTAAGGTCAGCAGTAAAATGAATGTCAATAAATTAACGCTGTCCTGTCGATGACTTTCTTCAGCCTCTTTCTCAGTTGCAAGTTCTTCCATGCCACTGTCCTGTGCGTCTATTTTGGAGGCCCTCTGTATCAGCAACAATAAAATGGGAAACGTCATCTTTTTGTCTAATATTAAGAATCTCCACAGCTTTGGATTTCTGTCCGCGTCCATGGTGCAAGATGCTGATAGTGAACCGCCTATATTCCGTGGTACTGCGCAAGGTTGATGACTAGGATAACAAATTAGAGCAGAGAAATTGTACTCCGTCGTTCAACCTTTTAAAGACACACTGCGCCTTTGTGAGGATTCGTTTCAGCCAGAAGTTGTAGTGCCCCTCTGGAAAGGAAACCAAATGACCACACTGTTTTCTTGGCGTTCTCTGACAGTCTATTTGTAAAAGAATTTAAAAAGCAACATTTTAAAAGTGCAATAGGCTACCATTACTTGTCAGTCAGCATTCTGTGACTTGTTCTGAAATGTCACGTCGGGTCACCAAACAGGATTTTGTTCTTACTTCTCTCAAATGTTGGTATTCTCACCCTTTTAACTTGGCTAGCTATAGACATACCAAGACAAACACACCGCCTATAGCTGTAATTAAGGACAACCTGAAGTAGGCCTATTTGGTTCATATATCAAACACATAGTATACTCTACCAGCTAAACTCTATCTGGAGCTGCAGGTCAGTAGGCTACAAGGCATTTGAAAGTGAGTCTGACAGTCGGATTTTTATTTTCCACTCCACGAATCCATCAATCATAAACCATGTGATATGGAATAAGTAATAGTTGCGAATTTGTGAACATTTGCTTACAGAAAAGCTGCAAAGTGAGGGGTTGGCAGGTGATGGGTGTTAGGAGCGCCATCCAGTGTTCAACCTACAAAGTTGGCCGATGATGCTTGATAATAACCTAACTTCATGCAGGTTGTTCGGCAATAGGTTATGTGTGTTGATTCCGCCTGATCAATTCAATTTTCAATTTAATTCAATATTCATTTGTCATTGTCATAGAAAAACAACGAAATTCTGTTTAGAGCATTCAAGTTGGACCATCAGTTTTGAAGGTCCAATATATTGCACTTTTGTATTCCACTTTCTATGTGGGATATATCCCTCCAATAAACTTCTCATAAATAACCCCTGTGTACATTTTAGCACAATCAAGACACGTGTTCTAAACAGTATCAATTTTCAGTCATTAGCAGCATCGTGAAGGGCCTTAACAGCATAGACGACCTAATATAACAAGAACATTAACAAGGGCAGTACAGACAAGAGTCAATCGCTTATCAAAATGGAAACTTCTATATTAAGACATAGACTACAAATTGGTCCTGTTTAGTCAATATCGCGTATGAAGAGATGGATTGAAATGTCCAATGTTTGAATGAAGTCCCATCTGCCTATTGATTAGGCTACATTGAAACAGAAACTGGATCTATCTGACCTGTCATATTTCCTTAGGGGATTGATATATCCCTTATCTGCCATTATAAATATAAATAGCCTAAAATAGGTGTTGGGCTGACAGCTGCATAAGTAAGTTCGCTAAGAATCACACTGTCACGTTTAACATAGGCCTATATGGTATTTTGTTATGAAGTTAGCAACTATAAAAATAAAGTAATGTTGCAAGACTACAGTAGGCCGACATTGGCTAAAACGATTCAGAGCACAATGCTGTAGTTGGCCTAATGATGTTAGGAAATGCCAGGAACAATGTTAAAGATGCACATTAATTTCTCAACAACTGGGTTGATAATGTTTTTAGTTTTTAACACTAGTTACCTACTTAATTGTATTCATAGTTTCGGCACATAGCAGTGTCCCACCTTCGCAGGCCACCTCCTATATAGGCTCGTCTGATTTGTTCGTGTCGCTGTTTCAACCTCGTCCATGATTCGCTGTTACTAAGTAACGAATTGCAATGTATTGATTGGTTGTGAGACAGGGCAAGGAAACGGGAAGCTTTGAGCAACTGCGTGATTATCTTGTAACGGAGACTGTGGTCACACGTAGTCAACTAGATACCTGCACGTTTTGTTAGAATTACACTGTATAAGCTGAGGGTTAACGATAAAATACGTTTCAGTTTAACTGGTCACAACTTGCAAGGCAAAATGGGCTGTTTCTTTTCTAAAAAATCCAGAAGGAAATCACCTGATAAAGAGGAGCTTACTCCACCGACGACGACGGTGGAGACTAGCAACAACATTCTTACCAATGTCAGCAGCAGTAATAACACAGAGGAGGCGCCCAAGCAATACAGTTGGGACAAGCGTGAAAAGGTATGGAGAAAGAGTGCCAGGATTGCACTCTCGAACTGATTCGCTCAAAAGCTTAATGCTACGACCTTATACGCTGATTAGTTAGCGAGCTAGTGAAGTCCTGTGT
This sequence comes from Hypomesus nipponensis, assembly GCF_054491055.1. Taxonomy (NCBI): domain Eukaryota; kingdom Metazoa; phylum Chordata; class Actinopteri; order Osmeriformes; family Osmeridae; genus Hypomesus; species Hypomesus nipponensis. The sequence goes on along the minus strand of NC_140376.1, from coordinate 6,405,907 downwards.
AATTTCTGGTCATATTACAGTACTGTAGTGTTGCTTTTACCCTGACTTATTAGCTGAGCTAACGCCTTTGCTAGCTACTGGTACCGAATTACTTGAAAAGTTAAGTCACCAATGCTTACAGTAGACAAGTCAGTGACCGGGTATAGATGAACAGTTTTGCATGCCCGATTGCTAAATTGTGCTGCTTGTACTGAAACGTGCGAGTTAACGTGAACACTGTCTGGATAAAGTGTTTTGATGGCCATCGAAAATATTCGTATTTGTCAATGCCTGGCAGGACGGTAACCACCTTAATACTGTCTGTCAATGTGGTTATAATGTTGTAATAAGCTAGTGTACTATTTTACTTGGTTTGCTAGCTCTATGTGTGGATCTAGAGCTCATTATCGGCTTAAAGTCAGAACACGACACGTAACAAGTTTGCTTGTCAGTTGGCCAAATGCTATAAGGGATTGTTACTACAAGAACTATTGCGATGTTCATTTTCAAGCACATCGCAAACTACAGGTTTTCTGACTTGTGATTACTATCCTTGAAAGCGCATGGGAGAGAGCATTTGAAAATCTGGTTCAAATAAGTGAGAATCAGCAAGACAGTGATTCCTGACAATGTAAATGACGCTGTTAACATGGAAGAAAGAAAGAACAAACACAAAATGATGACGTCTAATAAGTCTAGCATAAACATCATACATAATTACAGTGTCTTATTTAAAGGGTCTGTTCTCTGTCTTGCTTTAGGTTGATCCAAAGGACTACATGCTGACAGGCATCAAGGATGCCACTGTAGGCCGTTTGCCCGGTACACTAAAAGGACAGCAGTTTGTCATCCAAGACTGTGAGAACTGCAACATCTATGTGTTCGACAACTCCGCTACAATCACCATTGACGACTGTATCAACTGCCGTATTGTTCTGGGGCCAGTGAAGGGTAGTGTGTTTTTCCGAGACTGCAAAGACATTAAATGTGTGGTGGCATGCCAGCAGTTTCGTACGCGTGACTGCAAGAAAATGGAGGTGTTTCTGTGCTGTGCCACACAGCCCATCATCGAGTCGTCCACGGGCATGAAGTTCGGCTGCTACCAATACTACTACCCAGAGCTGGCCTTCCACTTCAAGGACGCAGGGCTTAGTATATTCAACAACAACTGGAGCAACATCCACGACTTCACCCCTGTGTCTGGAGAAACCAACTGGAGCTTACTGTCGGAGGGTGTGGTTGTTCTGGACCACGTGCCAGCACCAGACGCAGAGTCAGAGTTCAAATCCGTTCGGATCTCTACTGATGCCACACGTAGCATCGTGCCCATGACCAAGGGAGGGAGGCGCAAAGAGAGTGACGAGTCTTGCCTATTTGTCTTCTTTGCAGGGGACTATACAACTGCGAATGCCAGGAAACTCATTGATGAGGTAAAGAGAACAAACTTGCGTTAAGTTCCTTAATGATTGCACAAATTTGGCATGACACCCCGCCCTAGGTTTTTTATTTTTATCTTGATTGTTGAGAAAGATTTTACATTATGCCTTTGAGTCTGAAGTCCCATGACACAGACTCCCACTTGAGGAAATGCTGACTTCCCTGTGGCACTGCAGAATGCAGAACCATGTAATAAATGAACCACTTTAACACCTTAATATTGCTACGGATATGTCAGTGGCATATATTTACGAGTGGGTGCCAGTGCCCCTTTTGTTTTCTTTCATGAAAGCAAAGGATAAAACTGAGGGTCTTAGCATAAGTCTTCAAAAAAACAGACAAATATAAAATAACAGATGCTATTATCAAGATACATTCTGGTGGTTTATGTTGCCAGTTGACCTGCGTTAACGTGTTGACGAGACTGGCTGAGCTTGTTCAAGCTGTAAACCTCCAGGCACTTTGGGCCTCAGAGTTCAGCAGACAAGACAGATCTGTATGTGTGTCAAAAACCTGTGGCATGTCTGAAATGACAGTGGCCTGGATAGGCATGCAAGAGTTAACCGTTCAGGGTTGGTTGTGATTGAGTGGCTACACAATAAAGGGGAGGGGGGGGGGGGGGGGGTTCGTTGGAGGGCCCAAAGCCAGAGTCTCTCTCCAGTGAGTTTTGGCTCAGTAGAACATTCTATTGATGCGTGTGTTACTATCAAAGTATGCATTGCTCTGAATCATACTCATCAGAATGGAATTTTGTGTCCTACTGTTGTTGCTAATGTGCTGTCCTGCGCTTCTCTACTCTCTGTCGCGCTCAATTGCATTTGAAATGTTCCTTCTTTTAATACAGGCCAGTCAAAAAGGCTTTGTGTTAGTCCAGACGAAAGAAGTGTCCATGCGGCCCGAGGACGCGAGCAGAGTGTTCCAGAGCAATGCTGAGGATCTCATTGAATGGATCACCAAGGGTTAGTTCCTCTTTTTTTTTTCCCATCGTTGACCTAACAAATTCTCTTAGTCTTATAGTAATCATGCCGTGTGAAAAGGCTGGAGGAAAGAACATATATATGCTGACAGTATACATTTGCACTGTGTTAAAAGTTTGTGGTTCTTTTTTTTTCTTCTTCCGTAGGTCCAGTTGTAGCACTGGAGATGAATGGGGATGGGGTTGTAGAAGCCTGCAAGAACATAGCCAGCGAAGTGTTCAGTGGGACAAAGGTAAGTCTTCTTTAGTTATTTTAGTGACTCAGCATCATTCCGCTTTGGTATTATATCACTCGGGCGGAAATGAGATGAATCGAGGGGCCTGCTAACGTTTCCTGTGTTGCGGGTTTTTGTATTTTTATGTTTGCAGGTTTTTGTGTCAGAGAACAAAAGCACCTCTTGTCGAGATGTGGACAATTTCTTCAACTTTGCTGACATGCAGATGGGACTGTGATCATATTTTGCAATTTGTTATAAATGGTTTTATTTTGTTTTTACTAGTGTAGGGTGTTAAATATTGTCCAAACAACCACAACTAATTCCCCTATGGTTTAAAGGAAGATGGGAAACTGAACAGTGTATTAACAAGCCATCAAATTGAGACTCCATCCAGCAACTCCAGACTTCAGCAAATGAGAGGTGGGGACAGGATGACAGCCGTCCCTACACTTGTGGTTTGTTCCTCAGAATGAGAATAGTCTAGATTCTAGAAAACATACAAAACTAGCTACATACCATGCCATTTATTAAATAACAAACACAAAAAATAGCTGTATGCCACTGTAAACATTTTAGTACTATGAATATTTATTGAATGTATTTTAAATTCTTGTTGTTGCTATAATGTGAATGTATCTGTAAAGGGGAAATTCAGTGACTTTTACTTTATTACCTCTTTTCGTAGTGGATGCTTGATAGCCTTGATAACTATCATGCCGTTTCTTTTCTTCAAGTATTCAGCCGTATGTTTTTCAGCAGTATACTAGATATTAGTGGTTTCGTGATCTGTGTAGAAATGCTATTAAGGTAATTGGTCAAAAGAATCTGATTTATAAATAGTTCACATTCCTTCTCTGATTTTGGTTCACATTGATGACAAGGTGTAATTTATTTGGTAAACAGCTGTGTAATTTTATTATAGATGTCTTATTTTGTAATGTAGTTTGTTTTATACTCAACTTGTAAATGTATTTTTTTATTGGAAGCAAGGCTGATTTAAACGACTTCGTCATATAAAATCAAGTGAAAGTAAATTCTCTCATATTCCTTAAGGTATTGTTTGCCCAAATGGATGTGTTAAAAAAAATAATTATATAATCATAATGTATTCATTTAGCATACGCTCTAGTCCTAAACAACAAACTGTACCTAGTGGCTTGAAGCTGTGAGCTCTTGATCTCTAGGCAGATGCTTTAACCACTGAGCTAAACCTATCCCTAATCCTGATGTCAATGCAATCCATATGGGAAATTCTAAGATGATTTTATGTGGCAAGTAGTCTAAACACAACAATGATTTAGACTTTATTCCTCTCATAAAGTATGGATGATGGCTAATGTTCAACCTGTTTTATGTACATCATGGGGTGCTTTTTATTGGAATATTTGTGACATTACAATCTATGCTTTGTTACAAAAGAAACACATCACTTGTATTTGGAAAATGAATGATAGTAATTGTACTTCTTTATTTGAAAAAATAAAATACAAATGTGTACATGACGGTAGAAATAAATGTAACATTAAATTCATCAATATATATGGTTTTTTGGAAGGACTAATTCAATTTAATATTGGAGGGATAGTTTATTCATGAACTATACCAATTAGTATCCCTGTCGAGTCTTGTAGGCGTCGTAAACGGTATCAAGTACAGGCGAACGCCGGCGTACAAATTGACTTGACTCAAGATCAACTTGCGTTGGCGGCGTTTAGGACCCAGCAGAACGAGCGGTACAATAGGACTGTTGTGCCGTGGTGAAGGGGGAGAGATTGCAGCTCTGAGAAATTCACTGTGGAATATAACAAAATTATTCTGAACATTTGTGTCTTTAATGTTCCCTGGTACATGTACATGGCAGGAATTTGACAAAAGCAGTCTACAGCTGGAATAAACTGCAAAGGTTCACGTGAATCGAAGGTAAGCTCGCTCAACAATAATGCTCGTGTGCTGAAGCTAGCTAGCTAGCTAGTATATGGGCACTGTGTGCCAAAGCTTGCCCTGGGTGGCTTATCCGGGCTGTGGGGCCTTCCTCTCTACCGTCACAAGAAAGATCTATGAACCTCTTTTTCAGATTTGATTAAATGACCTATCTGGCGTGTCGTAACATCGACACATGTGCACTCAACATATGTATTCGATTCCGTAATGAAATATTTGCGCCAACATCAGCATCAGGAAGTCTTATCTTTGTAGGATATTGCAATGGCGCCCTTGTTTGATTTCTGCTACTGGTGTGCAGATGTAGTCTGTCTTGTAGCGAGGCTTGAGTTTGGCGCCAAGGCCGACACTACAGTTATCTGCTGTCCATCACACTCTAAATGACACCCTAATGTTATACTGTAGCTAGCAAGCTACGATCTGTTTAAGCCAAGTAGAGCAAGGTAGCCTACTGCCATGTGTATTAATGCCTACAATAATGGAACATTTCAGGACAGGCTAGTAGTTGTGGCATGGGGGTATGCCCGATAGCTAACATACTTAAGGTAATTTTAAGGAGACATCACATTTTTCCTTAAGTTGATTTTAGTAATGCCAAACGATTCCATAAACTTAGCAATATTATTAACTAGATACACGTCCCTCAAAAATACTTATGTATTCCAACAATGTTAGTACATCAAATAGCCAGCCCCAAATTCTATGTAATTAACCAAGAACACAAACACAAATGACAAATTGTTTCTTGTGTGAATGGAAGGATCAAAGCCAGTTAAAAGCCCAAATCACCTAATTATTTTTTTCTAAAACTAGTTTGCTAGCCACTTAGAAAAGTCCTTTTCCAGAACGGAAGTCTTTTCTGAGGAATTCTGGAATGCCTTCCCGGGGAACGTTCGCTACCCCTCCCACGTGTGGGCTCTTGCTGTATGGACAAAGCACGATAGAGCGCCAATGTTCAAGCTGAACTTACCATATTTAGAGACACATCATTGACCACTTTGCTACTAAAGGAGATCTACATCCATGACAGTACTGTCACACACAGTAAATGAAAAGAACGGAGTGCCTCATTCAATTAACGGTTTTTTGTCGTCATGCCGATGGGGCCTCCGCTTAGTTTAAAGGATCAACTGGATCATGTAACTGCTAGATCCAACAAGACAAACAATTCAACTCTGATTTACAGTGCATTACTGCCGTACGACGATGAAGTGCAGTGTGTCCTCATCGTATCAGTGAATGTGTCACTACCAATATTACATTGCGTTTCAAATAACACATTTACAACAACACTCTACTTACTATTCTACTGCACTGCTAATTAAGCGGTGTTGCACCTGAGAGACCCACACTAGAGACCAGGAAGTAACAATTGGCAGTATTGTCAGGTGTCCTATTGTGTCCATTATGTCAATAGGAGGTGACGGTAACAAGAGTATATTAATAACAAGGTGCCGCTCATTAGTGAAGGCTGTCACTGACTCAACAAACAGACAGACAGTAGAGTGTAAGGGAGTAGGTAGCTGCATGTCACAAGCAGGTGCTTGCCTCTGTGTTGGAGTGGGACTATAAACAGGCCTGTTCCTGTCACGGTCCTGTTTTTGTCACCCCTTGAGAAAATGTTAAGGGTCTTCTTGGCTCGGAACGTTTGGGAAAAAACAAACAAACAAAAACTGCTTTTGAAAATGGCCCAGTATCCAATTAGGTTATTTTAAAGGTGATAGAATAGTGTTGTGTGTTACATTTGGTATGAAGTGATTCTTGCAGTGCAGCCAAGTCTAATGTGAGTCTCTCCCATTTTAAGAATAGAGGAGGCCACCCAAACTGTCTGGGTTCCCAGTGGTCTCGTTGATGTAGATGTTTCTAGATTCCCAGTTATCCAGGGCCATAGTGACTGTAGATATAATCCTACTTCTGTGAAATGACTACTAAACTGCCTCTACTTGTTTATTTGGCGTGTTGGGGAGGAGACGTTTCATAGAGAGCAGTCCATGTGACAGTAGAAAGTCCAGATGGAAATGAGGATATTCAGTTGTAATAACATATTGTTCTGAGGCCTGCATTCTTGTCTTCTTGGTAGTGGGACCTCAACATTCTCAAAAAAATAAATGTGTCAGTTGAGTGTCCTGTAGGGGGCGCTGTGCGCATCCTCCCATTACAGACCTGTAATCTGCACACTGCGGGGAGAGGGACTTCCTGTCTGTGGTGTTTTTAGGGCCCTGCGTGAGTGTGTTGTCTGACCAGAGCGATGGGCATGTGTTAATGTCGGGCTGTACGTGGGCCAACGTTAACCTCACACCAGGGTAGCTTTGCATGAGGCATTTGTCTTTATGCTTTTCTCAAACTCACGTTTATCTTGTCTTTTAACTTGGGTCCGACTGGTAGGACGTTTTTGGTTTGGGCCGTGTGTGCGGTTACAAAGTGACTTCCGTTCCCTCTCCACCTCATGGGAATGTGAGGCACGCCCTGTCTGTTGAAACGGAGATCTCTTGCGCCGCTGAGGCCTATGGGAGTTTGAGTCCCTCTTTGTAGGCAAGTGAACAGGGGCCTTTGTCTGATTCTAATAGGAAAAACATTTACAGCCACAATCTCTCTGCCATGCTCTTCACGTGTGTATGTGTGTATATGTGTCATTACTTTCACGCCTAACATGTAGCCCAAGCATTGTGCGTGTGTGCTGTTTGGCTGTTGCTGTGGTTTTCGACCCCTGAGGCCCCCCCCCCCCCCCCCTCGCCTTTTCTCCCCTGCTGAAACAAGTCTCATATTTTTGTCCAGAGGAAACCTTGCCCCGCCAAAGAACCACAGTAAATCTACGTGACACATTCTCAGTCACCGTGTGTCCGCTGCCATAATCCCACTCCTAGCTCCCGTATGCTTGTTTCGACAGCGTGATCTGCTTTACGGACGTCCGTCCCCTGTCGGCAGGGATGAGAGGTGGCAGACAAGGGGTAACCAGTGGAATCCCTAGCATGCTCTTCGACTTGAAATCTATGGTGAGTGACAGCCTACCGTTCAGAGACGTGCCGGCGACCCACGGCCTGTTATGCGTTTGATGCGTTTTGTGGTCATTAATTCACAAAGGCCTTTTTTAATCCAGGCTGGTTAAAAGGCTGTGATCAATCCTGAGTCTTATACTCTTAGGACCTCTCAGGTATTGATAAAACGTCTGGGCGGCTAGGTGGATGTTTAAAAAGAGTACATGTGACAGTTACAAAGTGATGCCACTACTTAATGCTTACCCTCCCAGACTGGCTGTGGGCCTGGCTGGAAGTGGGAGACACTCTTGTTTGTCTGTTTATTGATCCAAGGCTTACTCTGTGTGTAGAGAACTGTTCCTCCTTGACTTCTTTTTTTTTCTCTCTCTCTCCCTCTCTCTCTCGCTCTCGCTCTCGCTCTCTGCTCTCTGCTCTCTGCTCTTATTACTTTCTTTCCTCCACTTCTCTCCTCTCCCCCCTTGATCCTCTCTCCCCTCCCCCCCTACAGGGTAGGTCAGGATGAAACGTCTCCGGTCATCAAGCAGCAGTGACAGCTCTGACAATGAGAGTGAGTGGACCCTTGCGGTCAGCACACAGACCCCTCCCACGCTCCACTACTGTCACAGCTTCCTGTGAACAGAGGAAGCAAAAACCTCGGACTCGTAGATGGCTCGAATCATGAGCAATTCACTTCACTTCCAGACAGAAAGTGAAGGCGTCTTTCCAGATCTCACCTTCTCAATCTCGTCCAATCTCACCCAAACCTTCCAGGTCCCTCAACCTCCTTCTGCTCCTCCAACAAGTATGGAAGCAAACCTGGAACCCCCGCCTCTATGCCCAAGAAACCGGCAGAGGTAAGCCCCCCCCCCGCCCCCTACAAACCCGTCGTCTCAGCCCCTCCACACCTCCTCCCCAGGCCCCGCCCGGCCTCCAGAAGCCTGCTGACCGTCCATCTCCCCCCTCCGCAGGTGTTCCGAAAAGACCTGATCAGTGCCATGAAGCTGCCTGACTCCCATCACGTGAGCCCGGAGGACTACTACCTGCTGGCCGACACCTGGAGGCAGGAGTGGGAGAAAGGGGTCCAGGTGCCGGCCAGCCCTGACACCATCCCCCAGCCCTCCATCAGGTACAACAGGCCCCGGGAGTCCCCATACATGTGAAGGTTTCTGGGTAGAGAAACGGTAAAGGTTATGGTGGCATTGCGTTGAAGGGATGGTAAAGTATACTGACTGTGTGTGTGTGTTCAGGATCATGGCAGAAAGGCCCAAGGAGGTGCTCTTCACCAGACAGAGGAAGTACATCCAGTGCTGTAGCCAGGACTCGGCGGAGACGGGCTACGTCAACATTAAGGAGCTGGCCGAGGCCATGTGTCGCTACGACCTGGACGACATGGACCTGTACTGGCTGCAGGAGCTCAACCACGAGCTGCTTCAGATGGGTGAGGGAGGCGCCTGGAGGGGAGAGGCTGGTCCAGCTTCTGCTGCAGCTGAGACATGAGAGGGCTGATGGGAGGGTGCTTCGGTCTAGAGCTCTGCTGGTTCTCCCTGTGGTGATCTCACGGTGTGTCTGTCTCTGTTCTCTCTCTTTCTAACACTCTCTCTCTCTCTCTCTCTCTCTCTCTCTCTACCACCCTCTCTCTCTCTACCACCCTCTCTCTCTCTCTTTCTACCACTCTCTCTCTCTCTCTCTACCACCCTCTCTCTCTCTACCACCCTCTCTCTCTCTCTCTCTCTACCACCCTCTCCCTTCGCCTATCTCCTTCCTTCCCTCTCTGTTTCTCCCTCCCTGCTATCTCCCTCCTCCTCTCTGTCTGTCTGTCTCCTCTCTCTCTGTCTCCCCCCCTCTCAGGGGAGGGGCCCGTTGACGAGCTGACGATGGAGCGCGTCATGGAGGCCCTGGAGAGGCAGTGCCACGACAACATGCGGCACGCCATCGAGACGGTGGAGGGCCTGGGCATCGAGTACGACGAGGACGTCATCTGCGACGTGTGCCGCTCCCCGGACAGCGAGGAGGGCAACGACATGGTGTTCTGCGACAAGTGTAACATCTGCGTCCACCAGGTGAGCTCCCCTGGCCCCACCCGTGCGGTCCTGACTGGCCCGCCCACATCAGGGCGTTCAACGGGCCCCAGAGTCATGCCGGATTGCGCAGGTGCAGATGAAAAGTAACGCTGCTGCACTCGTGTCGGTTTCAAAAGGGACGATTGAACGATTTCAGGAATTAAAAAAGGGGATTAGAAGACGTGTTTGTGGGCGGATGTGCCCCTCTCAGCAGCTCTCTGAAGTAGAGCGTCTGCACTCGCAGCTGCCCCAGAGCAAGGCAGAAGGATTCTGTCCCACCGCCCAGAGGAAGCGCGCTGGGTTCGTTCACCTTCTCACACTCCCTCCAGAACGACGAGTCGTTCCTCATCCAGGGACCCCGTAGACAGGCGTGTTAATAGATGGGGGGGGGGGGGTGGAGGAGATGTGTAGTTCACAATGATGCTTATCAGACCACTGCTTGGTCTAACCTTCTGCTATTTATCTCCCTCCCTCCCACCCCCCCCACCCCCCCCCCCACCCCCCCCCCACCCCCCCACCTCTATCCGTCTCCCCCTCCATCCCAGGCCTGTTATGGCATAGTGAAGGTGCCTGATGGGAACTGGCTGTGCAGGACGTGTGTCCTGGGCATCGACCCGCAGTGCCTGCTGTGCCCCACGAAGGGCGGGGCCATGAAGGCCACGCGGGCCGGCACCAAGTGGGCGCACGTCAGCTGTGCCCTGTGGATCCCCGAGGTGAAGACCCCGCCCGGCGTTCCACCCATTCACCTGGCCCCGCCTGGGCACACCCGGACACGCGCTTCTGTGTTTTCCTCTGACGGATGATGTCAACCTCATCCATTTGACTGGCTCTTCCCCCTGTTCCCCTCCCCCCCCGTCCTGCAGGTGAGCATAGCCTGTCCGGAGAGGATGGAGCCCATCACCAAGGTGTCCCACATCCCTCCTAGTCGCTGGTCGCTCATCTGCAGCCTCTGTAAGCTGAAGACTGGAGCCTGCATCCAGGTGCGTGCTGCGTTGTTAGTTTTGAGTCATAATGATTGTCGTACGTGCTTCTACGCTGAACCCTTTTTGCATTTTTCATTTTTGCATATTCTATGACACAGACTTGTGGGGGGTGGGGTTATGGAAAAAAAGGAAAGCTCAAAATGAGCTGTGAAGTTGTCAGGCGACATTTTTTCTTGTGTGTGAAAATGGAATATGTTGTTCCCTCCCAGTGCTCTGTGAAGAACTGCACCATCCCCTTCCACGTGACGTGTGCCTTCGAACACAGCCTGGAGATGAAGACCATCCTGGACGAGGGCGACGAGGTCAAGTTCAAGTCCTACTGCCTGAAGCACAGCAAGCCCAAGACGGGCGAACCGGGCCTCAGTCCGGCCCGCCCTAAGCCCCCCACGGAGCCCGAGAAGGGGGGCCAGCGGGGCCAGAGGCTCCTGGAGCTGGAGGAGGAGTTCTACACCATGATCCAGCCCGAGGAGCTGGCTCGCACCCTGGGCCTGGCCCAGAGCCTGCTGGACTTCATCTACCAGTACTGGAAGCTGAAGAGGAAGAGCAACTCCAACAGGGCTCTGCTGCCCCCTAAAGAGCAGGAGGAGAACTTCCTGCTGCAGCCGCAGGAAGACAGCATCCACACGCGCATGCGCATGTTCATGCACCTGCGGCAGGACCTGGAGAGGGTGGGTGGCCCCCCGACGCACTTCTCTGTGCTGCCTGCTTTACGTTCACTACCAGCTGGGGGCGGCCATTTTGGGTGGGATCGAGGCGGCAGACATCTGTTGGGCAACTGGGAAGCCTTTTGAGAGAGAGTGTCCTTGTGAAAAAAAGCATAACAATTTTGTTAACTCTGTTAACATTTTACCAGGTTGTATGGCCTGTTGTGTATTTTGTTGTGATAAGTATCCTTTGGTGACATTTGTGCTGTCCCTCCCCTCTCCAGGTCAGGAACTTGTGTTACATGGTGAGCCGTAGGGAGAAGCTGAAGCTGTCTCAGAGCAAATCACAGGAGCAGATCTTCAACCTGCACGTCAAGCTGATCAACCAGGAGGTCTCCGCTGGTAAGACACCTGTAGCTGTGACTGTAGCTATGCTGGTCAGGCTTCTGATTGCACTAGCTGGGCTGGTTAGGCTTCTGATTGGACTGTAGCTGTGTCATTCACGCCTCTTTTCTGGCCACAGTTGTCACTGTTCTGTGTCAGTTTTTTTTTTTTTTACTCAGTTTCTCTGTTGTTTAGGTCTTCCTGTTTCCTTCCCGGTGGAGAGCCTGCTGTTCCGCCCTCCTCCCAGGATCACCCTGAAACTTAAGATGCCCAAAGCGTCCCTGGGTAACGGCAAGCCCAGCTCCAAGTCTGGCAACGGGCCGCTGTGTCCGGACAACAGCGGGAACGTCCACGAGCGCGGCGGCGTGGGCGGCCTGGGCCTGGGGAAGCCCCAGCTGCAGGGCCACAGCAGGAGGGAAGAGCGCCCCAACGGCCTCCTCTCCTCCCCGGGTCCGAGGTCACAGGGTGGCCCGCCCGCCGGGGGCGCCGCCCTGCCCGTCAAGCCCATGGGTAAGCCCCTGGCGCTGCACGCCGCCCTCCACGGACACTCGTCCAACGGGAACGGGAAAGCGCCGCGGCCTAACGGCGTCGCGGACAAGTTCGTGGGCCAGAAGGACGGCTCCTGTCAGACCCCCAGCAACCAGGACCCTTCTGGCGAGGTGTCCGTCAAAGGAAGCCAGGCGGCCAGCTTCAGGAAGTCCACCATGGAGCACTTCAGTAGGTCCTTCAAAGAAGCCACGGTCAGCCTGGTACGGACCACCGAGGACCTGTGGGACGCGGACAAGCTGTCCCGCAAAGGTCCCGCCAAAGAGAGGCCTTGGGCCAAACCGGTCCCCGAGCGCCAGCCAGGGGGCACCAAGCCTTACCAGGAGAGCGATGGATACTGCCCCGACCTGGAGCTCAGTGACTCGGAACCGGAGGCCAAGGGCCGGCGCCAGAGGCCAGGCAAAGTAGCCCTGGCTGGGGGTGACCACATCAGAGGGGTCAGCCGGGGGAAGCAGCAGTCTTTGGGATCCAGGAACTCAGTCCAGAGGTGACAGCCATCCCTGCCCCACTGACCCGACCCTCTCACCTCTTCCCCTCTCCTCGCCGGGCAGCAGTCACAAGTGCCAGACACGCATCCCTCTCCCCACACGCCTCGCCGGAACCCTGCCTGGCGGACGTGGAGCCGTCTGGAGCATGCTTTCAGAAGGCCGTCGCCAGGTCCCGACCAGGAGGGAGCCGTTGGATACGTGGACGTGAGAAACTGGAGCTGAGGAGGGGCCCAGAACCTGCACCTCGGGGGGGGGGGGGACTCGTCTGGAGGACGTACGTCTCCGCGTTTGTCACTCACGCCACGCTGGGCTGGTCTGACGCATCCTTGTACTGTCTTCTGAGATTAAACTACTCGTCAGTCTCCTTAGACTACCATTGTTTTTTTCCGTATTCTGCACAGCTTATAAATCCTGGAATGGAGCCAAACTTCAACGCAAAAAGTTGCCTCTGGGACTAGTGTTACATGTAAATATAAATCGAGAAATAGCCTGTACTTGGGCTGTAAATAAATGGTATGTTGGCAGGCAAAAACACTAGTGGATTTCAATTGGCATCATGCAGAATTGAGGTAAGATCGAAAAGTGGATTATAAAGGGGGGGTGAAGGCAACGTCTGGGTCACGTGACTCGTATTACGACCCTTCCCAGCTTGCTATCCCCTCTTTCTTTCACTCTCGATTTTGCCACATCATTCTCTTGCTGTGGTTTTGGACCTTTCCACATGATTTAGTTGTTGACGGCGAAGGCGTCTGAGCAGACAGATGTTCTTCCATCTGTATCTACACAGTTTGTTTGGTTGTCCAAAAAGGATCCTCGTGACAGAGATGCTGTGTTCAGTGGATTCTGTTTTACATGGAAGAATGTGTACTGCATAGGTACCGATACAAATTCCGTTTGCCAAGTAATAGAAAGCTCATCTGAGTGACTGAGAAACTGAATATCAATGCCATTCCATGTCTTATTTTGCAGTGGGTCAATAGGGGTTTCCTATTCTGAAGAATGTGTAGCAGGCAGGATTGTACCGTACAAACATACACTCAGTAACCACACGTATGGTTTACAATGCAAGTGTTGTTCCACTGCACCCTAGTGGAAAACGGAACAACTTCAGATGATGACATTCTCATGCAGTTTAGTGTAGAAGACATACCTGGCCTCTGTTTTTTTTTGTAGAGTATTAAAGAGGGTATTTATCGCACTTAAGTGTTCAACACATTCCCCTGAGTAGCATGAAGGAAGTTCTGCTCTGTTTTATATGCGTTTGTTTGCTGTATCTGTTCTTTGAATTTCCAACATGTCCTTGTCTATAAGTTGTACTGTATCTGCCAGCAACCAATGAGAACACTGTAACCAAGAGGGTGGATTACAATCTACTAAAGACGTACATTATTTTAAGAAAATCCTGATTTTACACTAAATGGGATACAAGGACCTACGGATTTTCACTGTTGTGTTTTTCCTCAGAAAAATACCTTTTTCAATAAATTTCAAAAATGTCTCGTTGTGCTTTGCTGACTTATATTTGCCTGCAAGAAACAGAATCCATGAGGATATAATAACTATTAAAATACCTTACTACTTGGTTAAAACTGACTGGTTAAATGTAGAATTTACAGCAAAACACTAAATTGAAAGATTATCATTCCAGTGTGGTTACTAAACTAACCATCTTGAACAATATATGGCGGAATATTATGTCAGCAGAAACGCTGTACTCTGATGTAGCCTAATAGTTATGTGATTGCTCGTTCTCATTGACTCACTACTTTATCTGTCCTCTGCATGGTCAGCCGTGGCCAAAACGCTGGAGGCCTGGAACTTGGTTACTTTTATAACGTTGTTCTCAAGATTGCGAAATCCTATGGCGTTAAATGAAAGAACGTACATGTGTAGTCTTTGATTCACTAAAACAGGCTCTTCGGTCAGTATTGGGGCATTTAAGGGCTCAAAAAAAATACACCGTGTTTTTTTTTAGTACTGCAGTATAAGCGAGCAGTGTAGAATACGTTTTCCCCACTCAGCAATGTACTTGGCAAGATAAGAGTTATAGGTTCTGAGTTGACTGCAGAGTGTGATAGTGATCTCCCAACGGTGCTGTAAATGGGATGGTGTCTCGGAGGCACCACCACTATGAATATGAATCAATCCTCCAGAACCTGAGTGAGCGCTGATAGAAATGAAAGCCGCATAGAGATCATGCTGCTTTGCTAGCATGTTCTATGACAGTGGTTGCTAGTCCTTTTGAAGATGTATCGACCTCCTGCTCAGGAGAGGGTTACATCTCACTCTGAAAGGCTCATTGGCGCCGTCAACACTTCTTACCTGCGGTGAAAATAGCCATCTCAAGACAACAATCCCTGCACAGCAAACACTTGGAGTCCACCGGTGCTGACCTGTTTATCGGCTCCCTTTGCTCATTCGTCAGTCATGCTGTTTACACAACGTGCCGGGTAACATTACAGGACAATAAGCCTATATGGTGCTCCTGTTGCGGTGATGTTATAGCGTTGTCATTATCTGGGGGCATTCTTGATAAAAGCTACATCATGTCCCTGAAGGTAAAACACTCACAGTTGCCATCTGGTGGCATAGATTAAGCTCTAAATATTGCATACGTAGCAGGCGAAACCACAGTGTGAGATAATTTGCGAAATTGGTATAATTGAAGTTTCAATTATTATTTGCCTGCTCAACGAGTGGTTTATAGTCGTAGGCAACTAAACATTTTTGGGCAAACTGCGTCCTGTATAACAGAACAAGACTGTCTGAACTCTGATCACAGGTGCAGTAGGCTATAGCCTATTTTAAAAGGCGCCGACGCATCAGAACAGTGCTGTCTGGTCTTCTGCGGTCGTTGTTTTCATTGAACATTCAGGCAATTTTCACACAATTTTGGAAGCCACACCCCACAGGTATTTGAATATATTGAAATGACATACTACCTAATCATTAGGGATGATACACAGCAGTAAAAAAAAAATATATTTTTTTTTGTTGCCGTGGGCTCTTTAAGGGAACGGCTATTCTTGCGTCTAACTACAGTGAACCCGCCCTCACAGGACAAGCGTAGCCTACCGGATATAAAGTATCCTATTTAGAAGCAACAACAATGTTTTTTAATTGTTATGTTTTTAGGCTATGTGTGTGAATATATTTACATAATTTGTGTATGGTCGTGTTTTCTTATTCAAAGTAGGCTATAATTTGCGTTGACCAAGTTGATAAGAGTCTCACTGCGGGGAGCGTAGCTTCCACGCAAAACGGGGGATTCGGCATCGGACAGGACGACCGGTCAAGTGCACGACACTGACAACTATCACCGATTTCCTGTTTAATTTTTCACAGCAACATTCTGTGAACATTTTAAATGGACGACTTATTAAGGGAGATCCTTTTTATATTCTCGGTCAGCAAAACCGGTTCCTCATGAAAGTGTCCTGGTCATCAGGAAAGCATCCATTGCACTACTTCATACGTAAGTGGCTGATACAGTGTGATAAACCGGTAAGAAACCGGTTGTATGGTAGACAACGCAATTTAAAATGGCTATGCTTACATTGATACTGCAGCAGCAGCAGCAAGTATTCAAAAGTATTGAATCCTAAAGTTTAGACCTACACAAAATTGGACAGTATTTTAAGAATTAACTGAGTAAAAATCGTTGTTTTATTGACGAAAGAGCTTCAACATGGCTACAATGTGAGTGCTGACATGTATTGTAAACTAGTTGCCAGGATACAGCCAGGATGTCGTCCGTGGTGGTGTCTGAACTGAACGAGGTGTCCCTGAAGCACCTGCCCATGGACAGGTGGATGACACACCTGCCATGTGCTCTCTGGGACCTGCCTCTCTGGAACATGGCCATCCCAGGTAGGTTACCCGATACCTGAAACTGAACAAAAAAGGCACTTCTCTCCCAAACCGGTTTGTGAAAAAAAATCACATTGTCTCAACAAAAGAATAAACACGGTCATGTTTGATGTAAGGTTTTATTTTTCATTTCAGTTCTATTAGGTGAAGTAGGCCTATATGTAATATAATAACATTAAAATAAATATATACAAAAACATATTAGGCCCTATACACAGCAAAGCTTTTTTATGGTTGATACAGATCAGTTACCTAATATTGTTCTGCTAGATGAGTATCTGTCTGTGTTTTCCCATGCAGGAAGCCACAATGCAATAACTTACTGTCTTGACAAAAGCGACCGATCCCCTGTGGATCTCACTCAACCAGATATGCTTCAGAAGCTAGACAAGTACATGAAGCCTCTTATTCGACCGTTTGTTTACAAGTGGGCAGTAACACAGGTAGGTATGTGTAGCAACCCCTCTCTGCATTTCAGGCCTTAGTTAATAATACAATCATGTATTATTTAGTGCACGTTTATGATCAAAAGAGGCATAAAGTACAGGGGGATTTGAACTTGCAACCTCTCAGTCTGCAGTCAAATGCTCTACACATCCCAGTTAGAACCTTGGGAAACATTGGAGTTCCATATTCTGGAACCTGGCCCATGTTCTGGTTCAGATCGATGGCTATTATAGTCTCAAACCTTTAAATGTGAAGGCAAGAATGGCCCTCAGCATCTAAAGTCAACACCTGGGAGTTGGTGAGATAGCTATATAACTGTAAATGTAATTGATGTCATTGGAAATACCTTCCAGGAGTGCACTCCGAGTGAACAGCTGGACTGCGGGGTTAGGTACTGCGACCTCAGAATCGCACACAGGCCAAATGACAGCTCCAATGATCTCTACTTCTACCACGGAGTTTACACCAGTATCACTGTGGAGGTACAGTCAGCTTAGGCAATACCCTATACTCTACTAACCCGATAGGCCTACTTTTATGATGGAGACTATACATCTGTGCAGCTCCACCCAAGTATTTATTCATATCAAGCATAATTTCTTTGTTTTTTTTTTGTTCAGGACCTAATTACACTTGTGTAGATGTTTCTCCAGCTTCTGCAATTTCTTGACAGACCGTTTTGAAGGAGATAAGAGAGTGGCTGGATGGTCATCCCAGAGAAGTTGTCCTACTGTCGTTCAGTCACTTCCTGGGTCTGGACCAGGAACTCCACACACAACTCATCACAACCATAAGGAACGTGTTCACCTCAAAGCTCTGTCCGAAAACGGTACGTTATACATTGATTTATAATAGCATTATGTTGTTTTATTACCAAACATTTTCTGGATGTAAAAAATATGAGTTTTTCCTTAAAACCAGGAAATGGCAACACTGAGGAACCTGTGGACTTTAGGTTACCAAGTGATTGTGTCCTACGAGCACCATGTCGTCAACTGCCACGCTGACCTCTGGTCACACATCCCCTACTGGTGGGCCAACAAGTGCAAAGCAGACGCTCTCATCGAAGAGTTTGAGTGCAAAAAACAAAATGGCCGCCCAGGTAACTCAGCATGAGCTCAAATGCTTGAGATCATGCATGTATAACCGGCCCAGCACTATCTCAGTGTGAAATCTGAGGTTTATCCTGAGAGAGAAATATTAGATTGACACTGTCAAAGTCTTCTGCCTCTCTCCACATTAGGCCTCACCTCTTGTTATCAAAATACAAAACCTCCATGCCAGTTGCACGTTTGAAATTGTTGAACCGGTTGCGTGTTTTTGCTGTCCCACAGACGGTTTCTTCGTCACGGGTATTAATCTCACGGAGGATCTGAAGTACATCTGCTCCCACCCCACCGAGTCTCTGAAGGACCTGGTCATGTCCACCTACCCAGCCCTGCTGGGCTGGGTGAGGAACCAGACCCCGGGCTCTAACGCTGGCTCCCTCAACATCATAGCGGGGGACTTTGTCACTGAGAGCCAGTTTGTGCCAACTGTGGTAGCACTTAACGAGAAATTGCTGGACTGGCCTTCATGATATCCGGAGAGGGAACCAGAATTTTTGCCAATTTCACCTCAGAGCAGCAAAGAATAAATAGGGGGATCGTCGGCATGAAATGAAAATAAGCTCGTTTTCTGATTTGATATTTATTCCAGTGACTTGAACATTTTTAGGATTTGCACTCATTGATGATACTGAAATATTTATTTCTATGTTTGGAGCTGCTTAAAGTACTTAAAAAGAGTCTTCACCTGCACTTGTTTACCTTTGCCTTTTGTTTAATTACTCCTTCCTCTTTATGCAATTCATGTGTTTTCATATCTCAGGCCAGGTGGCCAGTCATTTGATCTATAAGCAATAATGATATGATTAACAATAATGTAATGCTAATGAAGGTGTTGAAGACATGCTGCACAAAGAAATATCACATGGTTTAAATGAGCACATATGACCATACACAGAAAAAGAAAACAATTTAAACGGAGCAAAGTACTTCTTTGAGATATTGAGTATGTGTGTAGACTGCTTGTATCTCTTATGTTAAGAATGCCATATCAGTTTAGAAACGGATCAAACACTGTATCTGCATGCCTAGTTCTCAGCATGGACACTTTATCTGACCTTTTGACCTTTTACACTTCATCCCTTTACGGTTAATAATAGCAGAGCATGCCTTCATAACAGCAGAACCATCACCTCTGTGCCTGTGGTGAACCTTTCAGTAAAACAACAACATGAGCATTTTTGAATATTCTTCTGAATGTTATGCCTTAAAGGTTGAAAATAAATATGTGGCAACATGTAAACATTGTTTGATGTCATAATTGCTATTCATGGTGTCAAGACTACAAGTTACGACATGTTTTTGGTTGGCTAAGGTATGGTTAGTAAGCTATGCAAGTCAATGTGCTTATTGACTTGAAGTGAACTGTGTATACAAACCTTTGTTCATTGGTATATTTTGAAGACGCTGAGTCACTGTCAAACCTGTCAGGCATTGGCTTTGTTATGGGATACATGTGTTCCTGGCTTCCAGATGTTTATTCTCACCGCGTATTTTGACTTAATTGTCGAAATACCGATTTGATTCCTGAAATGTCTACTTTAAACTTGTGAGTTATATGATCGAAACACAGCTTTTATTCGTGGACCTAAAACCAAAAATACTTTTTGCAGAATACTCTTGCGTACAGTTCGACTGTGCGCAAGAGTATGGAACAGTTCGCCGGCCAACTTCATTTTGACACGATTTCCTGCTTTTCAGGTTACGATCTTATAGAGCCGTGGTCATGTGGATTATTGCTTGTTCAAAAAAAACGGAACTGAGAGTAGACCGCTGATGACTGAAGGCAGTAAATTATTGTTCGAGATCAGATTTATAAGTTTGTGTACAAAATGTTTAGGGGCAGTTTGGGTGCCGTCATGACATCTGATGAGAGCGTCCCAATGATTTCTGAGATAGACCAGAACTACGAGGAATGGATGTCAAGTTTACCTGCGGAGCTGTGGGACGTCCCCATTACAAGCCTCGCTATACCTGGTAAAAACGCTATAACAACCTCGTTTCCGTAGGTTAATTGCATTTCGTATGTGAATTAATTAAACCATGGAGGCAAATTTGATGGTTAAATGTTGCATTCGTGGAAATATGTCATGTTTTGAGCTATTTCTTTATCTAGGAAGTCATGATGCCATGACCTACTGTCTAGATATCACTTCCCCGCTCGTGGGGTCTGAGTCGGACGCTTTCAGGCTTCTGGACGGACTGTTCTACTGTGTCACGCGTCCTGCTATCTTCAGATGGACTACAACTCAGGTCCTACGCTAGCGCTGAGAGGATGATCATATTGTTTCCTTACATTGCCAGTTACTGTCATGTAAAATATTGTATTCAGACTGCTAGTACAACAGTTATTATTTTCTGTTGGATTATCTATTTCATGATTGTACTTTTGTTGCATCGCAACAGGATAAATGTATTGTGGACCAACTTTCAATGGGAATTCGATACTTTGATCTTCGGATTGCCCACAAACCCAATGACCCACCTGACACCTTGTACTTCACCCACATCATATATACTTACGTGACTGTCCTGGTTAGTAGATGGTTATTAATGAAAAATAACATTTAAAAACGTGTGATCTAGACGTGTGATCTGTGTGTTACAATGTAGATTTAAATGGTATGTTCATGTTGTTAATGTCTCACGAGTGTAGGCAGCACTGAGTGAAGTTGTCGAATGGTTGGAGTCTCACCCTAAGGAGGTGGTGATCCTCGCTTGCAGACTCTTTGAGGGCCTGAGTGAAAAGATCCACGAGTCATTCATTTCATCACTGAAGACATTATTTGGCCCTAAACTCTGTCCTCGCAAGGTGAGCTTGGTTCTTAGCATGTGTTGCTCAAAACTTGCTCTTACATGTGTCACATACACAGTTAGTTTGCCCAAACCTATGGTGGCCCCTGACGTTCCAGCTGAATGTAGTGTTTTGTTGGTTAAAATCAAAGTGATAAGAGGATGTATCTGTAACAGGGAATGCTTTACGAGTGATGACCAGGTGCTGAGAGCCACTTGTGTGTCTGTCCAGGAGGCAGCCGTGACCTTGAGGAGCCTGTGGGCATCTGGGCACCAGGTCCTTCTGTCTTACGACTCCCAGTGCGCAGCCCGACACCCAGAGCTGTGGCCGGCCATCCCTTACTTATGGGCCAATAAGCCCACAGCAGAGGAGCTGGAGAGCTACTTAGACTGGCAGAAACAACTTGGCCGTCCAGGTGAGTTTCTGAAATGGCGTCAGTGTTGCTACTCATATACTAACAGAGTCAGCGCAACGATTTACACTTACAGGTTAAACAGCATACCGGACTAAAAATAATAGTTCAAATCCAAATACGAGGAAGGTGTGTATCTTGAGATCCGTCCACGATCTTTGTTTGATTCCGGTTCTCCGTTGTTCCAGAAGGGTTGTTTGTTGCCGGTCTGAACCTGACCGCAAGCCGGGGTCATATCGCCCTGCACCCTGGACAGTCCCTGCGGACTTTGACCAAGCAGAACTGGGACAGTCTGAAGAGCTGGCTGGGGAAGCAGACCCCTGGTCCGCACCCACAAGGCCTCAACATCATCGCTGGGGACTTTGTGGGGCCCCTTCCAATCGGTCCTCTGGTCATTGCACTTAACAAAAAACTTTTGCGACAGAAGCCAGACTAGGTTTGGGACCAGGTCAATGTTTGGTGCAATGCCTGGCCTTCAGTGTGCCTTACAGTCCTTCTAATATAACCTATATATACTGTACCTCCAATACCGTATCCTTTCTTTGTAAAAGTACACGTGCATATTTTGCACAGATGTAAAGAAATATATGTGCAATAAGCCTCTGCAGTGAATAGCCTTTTTTTCTAAAAAGAATTCAAGCTGCAGGGTGATTAAAGAAGGAGTAATGAAAACGTCTTATCCTTTTTAGCTAAAGGTCTTAGTGTATATTTCTGTATAGTATTCTGACCCAACAAGCCTACTTCAGAATGTCCATTTCACTGGTACATGACATTTAGCAGAGATTGCAAATGAAATTATATACTTGAGGTATTGTATGCAAAAGACATTGTTACTTTACTGTTTTTCAAAGATATACAATAAATACATCTTATGATACCATCCAAGACAGTGTAATTTCCTTCAGTATATTTCACGATATTACCAATACATTTCAGTCGGTCATATCTGTCACAGGGCAGATGTCAAAGTTCACTTTGGTTTACATGAGTGCAAACTGGGTTGCTAACCGTCTTGATGCTGCGTTGCTAACTGTGGATACAGTTTTTTGTAGCGTCCATGTGCAGCTGCACTGATGATCACCTTGACGACAGCGGAGCCTTCATCTGCCTCAACGTTCACCTCCTGGACAGTTGCCTCCTTGTACAACCAACTGTCGATCGACACACAGGCACACACACACACACACACAGGCACACACAGACACACACCCACTACTATAACAATCACGCTTGCAGTATACTGTAACCTATATATCCATATTACTACACTGTATTCATTTCATTAAGGATAAAACACATTAAGATTGTTGCATTGAAATAATAAGAGTATCTAACTGCAGTGGATTGTAAAACCTCACCTTAACTGGGAGCTGCTAAGGTCTACTCTGAGGGCCAAGACTTGTTTTCCTGTTGACTTCACAATCGCCTCCTCGACAGTCTGCTTCAGCCTTTCAAGGCCATGCTCTCTTAAGGCCGAGATGGGCAGGGCGCTGGGCTCAGACAGCTCGTAGCTACAGTGAGGAGGAAAACATTAAGCTTTCGTGAACATCAAACTCCCTTCCTCTTGCATCTCGATCCAGCCCTGGAGGGCAACCAGGCAGAGCGTGAGTGCGTTCATCAGATATGACAGACCGCAGGATAACAGCTTCGAGACCACGTGAGAACGATCTCAAAGCGTATGACAATATCATTGCTCGTTGAGGTGTTGCTGTTTAGGTGAGGGTTGATGTTGGGATGAGGGTGGATGTTGGGATGAGGGTGGATGTTGGGATGAGGGTGGATGTTGGGATGAGGGTTGATGTTGGGATGAGGGTGGATGTTGATCCTTACTTGTCGACCAGGTCAGTCTTATTGTGGACCTCTATCATGGAGCTGAGCAGCTTCTCTGGGATCTGCATGTTCTTCAGGACGTTCAGCACGTTCACCTTCTGGTTGACCGTCTCCGGATGGCTGATGTCTCGGACATGTAATATGAGGTCCTATGGAGAAGAAGGCATTCTCTGTGAGGATAAGAGTCATGGACAACCGCTTAGGAGGATGATTATGCACAGATCCATCCCATCCCCTCCAGGTGTTCAGAAAGTGGTTTGGGGCGTAGGGGCACTAGGACCTTGCAGAGCTACAGTGACATGACAAGGTCACCGGGGACTCTTCTGTGTGGTGTACATACGGAGAGCAGAGTCCCTAAGGGGTGACAGTGACATGACAAGCTAGGTAAGTCTCCAGTCAATGACTGTATATACAGAGGGGGCATCAGTGATATGGCGAGACAGGCGGTCGTGCGCGGCATGCGTACAGAGTGCGCCACGTCCTCCAGCGTGGCGGAGAAGGAGTCGATGAGCTGGTGCGGGAGCTGGGACAGGAAGCCGATGGTGTCGACGTACAGCACGGTCATGCGGCTGGGCAGCGGGCCGGCGTGGACGGTGACATCCAGGGTGGCGAACAGCTGGTCTCTGGGCTGCAGCGCCGCGTCGCCCGTCAGCGCTTTGATCAGGGTCGTCTTCCCTGGAGGGGACAAGGGGGGGACGGGCGATGCAGCTCAGTGGGGGAGCGACCGGGGCCGCGGAGATTCAGCTGTGTGGTGTGCGGTGGGGGGGCGCCGCCTTACCGCAGTTGGTGTAGCCCATGACGGAGACGATGGGGAAGTCTCGGTGTTTGCGCTGGGACCGGAGAAGGTGCCTCTTCCTCCTCAGGCGCTCCAGAGCCGACCGGATCTTCAGCTCTCTCTCCTTCAACAGCCTCTGCTGCACCTCCAACAGAGTCTCGCCTAGGCGACCGGAAGGAGAGGGGGCGGAGGGGTTTCAGGGAAAAAAAGATTTGATGATTTTTGACAATGAGATGGGGAAAAGAGTTGGGTAAAAAGTGTGACAAATGCTGGAATAGTAAACGCGATTGGTTTATTTGCTTCGCAGCGGCAGTGTTACCTGAACCCATGATGTATCTGGAGCCTCCTCCTTGCTGGTCCAAGTTAGACACTTCATGTTTTAAACGAGATCTGTCAACATAAATGGGTGTACAAATAATGTTATTAAATGGACGTTCATTATATTGACAGTAGATGGCGCTGTGGGCCTAATTGCACATTACATCTCAGATTATTTGTCACAGCCTCTGAAAAAGATCAGTGTTTTTGAGCTTTGTATTGGCTGGTTCTTACAGTACCTTAACAATGGTATCTCTGCCAGAGAGATCTGAAGTTTGGCCTCCTTGGTTCGAGCATTGCATCGGAAGATGTGGAGGACTACTGAATATCTGTCAAGCACCTTCACACCCCAGGCTTCCTCCAAATCCCTCTGAAGAGACAGGAAACATGGTCACAGACAGAACTGACAAAACGGTCGTCCTCCGCCTTGAGACAAACACAGGCTTACCTCAGAGACAGGGGACAGACGCTCCACGTTGACGAACACAGCTGTCACACCCGGCGATCTCCTGATGTGCTCTGGAAAGAAAACAGGCATTTAACTGACATCTCATGCCATGAGAGAAACAGGAAGTCATAGATCTAATAGGAAGGTGGTAGGATCAGACCAGACCTGTGAGAACCTCAAAGTTCCCCTTGCCGAAGATCCTCTTACTCTCGGGAGTCTTGGTGGAGAGGATGATCTTGTCCACCACTCTCCAGTTCTGCAAAGTGTTTACCAGACCCACAGCCTCCTCCATCATCAGATTGGCTGGGAAAGAAGACGAGAGGATACATGGGGAGTTGGAGACGCAATAGTTTCCAAAGACTCAGTGCTGATCTTTATAACCGTGGCTGTTGGTTGTTTTAATTGTTTTACCTGTGGTCAGGTACTGCTTTTTCTTCCCCCATTTCACATCCGGATGAACGATGAAGATCCGGTGGTCTCCATCCCCGATACCTGACGGAATATGTTGCTGAAAGAGTTCCTCTACCTCGCTATCATCAATGACATCATCTTGTCCATCCTCCTCTTCTTCATTGTCCCCTGTGTACTTTTTACTCTTTAACTTAGGCAGTGATTTTGAAAACGTTCTACATAGCAAGGGGTAAACCATTTGTTGTCCATACTGTGTCTTAATAAGTCCGTGGCATAGTGACTTGTGACCTCTGAAGTTATTTGCAGATAACTTCGAGGAGTTTCGTGAGTGGGAGTCCCAGAAAGGTTTGTTTAAACTCCATGCATACGTCCTCTTTGGAACACAGCGTGTTATTCTGCAAATACCAAAAATTCCGTACTTTAAGGCTGACATCGTGTAGTTGGCCATCTACATTTGTAGGACACAGAGTAAATGTGTATCTAAATGTAGGTAATTTGTAGACATACTTGCTGTCAAACGACGGATACCCCTTAGGCAAGGCGCATGTCGGTTCTGACAGCTTCTTTGTTGGTCTTTTCCGGTACAACCAAAAGCTTTGAATGTCAATTGCTCCTTCCCGTGGTTGATGGTAGTAGTGAGCCAAATTTGGGAAAAGCTATTTGGCCGCAGTCATAAACATTGGCTGTTTATAACGTTAAGAAGGTAGGCTACTTGTTCTTGAGAAGAACGTTCTTGCCAAGCGTCTTGCGCGAACGGTTTTGCAAGACCTCGAGGACTCAGAATGATGTGTGTTCTTGCAATGTGTTCTTGCAATGACTTCTGGGAAATCAGACGCGTTCTCGCTGACCAAGTCACTATCCGAGGCATCCCTTAAAATATAAGGCATGTTGATGCATCCTCGATAAAAGGGGCGGATGGTACATGAATGGCCCTTTACAAAAGTCACCTCAACTAGGTGATGTACCACTTGTACAGTAGCCTATATCAGAACTGTATGATTTTCACATGATCACTTTGTCATAATTTTTTTTTTAATCCTGAACAAGGATTAACTGTAAATAAATTGCCAGTTTGTAAAAAAAAAAAAAATCTCCCACAGAACTAAAGCCATGAGGCTCTTTGTGGGGGATCCTGTGTGGAAGGCTTATAACCGACCAGCTGATGACCTAGACATTCGTCAGCAGTATTTGAGTTCTATCGGACGTGGATGTGCCTAGGATGCAATAGCACTGACCAATGGATAGACTATTGCACAGATGTATACATTAGGCTACTGTGTCACCAATCCTTTTAGTAATGTTTGGGGTATTAAATAGTGTTATCAATGATATCTACAGGCACTTGCAGAAGTTCTCTGGGGTATCAACCATTATTGTGATTATTAATAAATAGCGTACAAACTTAAACTGATATATGCAGTGGATGTTTGGGGTGTTATCATTTCCCTTGATTGTTCGTATAAATAAGGGCCCCGGCCCAGGTATGGTGAAGCAGAAGTTGGTGCACAACCGACATTGCATAATATGACGTTGGATGTAACCTGGTTTATCAGTGCCCACATCCTGGGAAGAACAGCCAACAGTCAGCATTGTGGCCCACATGATTTCTCCTCGGCCTCCTGAGATTCAGTTCTTCAGGTTAAGTAGTCTTGGCCATTATAGGAGAGCCGATGTTGTGCCGAAAACGGACACAGAGGGAAAAAACCTGACGGTGGCAGTAATGTAACTTTGTGGATGCCAACTGCCGTTAAACCTCAAACAAGAAGAAGAAGAAGAAAAACTAACAAAAATTGTGTTCAACCTTACGAAGTCGACTATGGCTTTAGATGCATGGTATATCGACGACTCTGATGAAGATCAGCGAATGCCTCATAGACTAAATCCAAACCAGCCCGTGTCTTGTGAAGACTTACAAAAGCTTGGAATTTTCCACTTTAAGGTAGCTAAATGATATTGATAGCAACGATAGCAAAAATATGGCTATCAAACAGCTAAGTGTGAGTTTAATGTTTAACTAAGTGCGAGATTTTATTGGATGTGGCTCAGAAGTCTGCCGTTTCTGTGCAGTTCATGCATACTACCGGCCATTCTTATATTATGTTCTTATCATTGGCCCTGCCTCGTGAGTCACATATTGTCCAGATAGTATTCATTTTTTTTACTCAAAATGTTAACTGCACCAGTATTAGTCTAAGCACACCAAATAATTAGTAGCCAAATATTAATGGTAAAATAAGTTTCAGTATGCAATTCGTTAACTCTCATAATGACCGTTTCAACAAGCCCATACTACAGCAGCATAATACAATTCCTGAAATTCACATTTTCAGTGGCCCCATCTGGCCTACCCAATAATAAATGTTGGGGCGCCCCCGGCATAAACGCAACGCTACAGTCAAAAGTATTGCCTATCCTGGAGCTTGTGCATATCTTGCAAACACTTGTTTTCTGAACTCTTACCTTTCTTTTTCAGTTAAATGCGGATATTTATGAAACAGATCCTGAACTGGAGAAGATTCGAAAAGACCATGGTTACTCATATTCAGATATCATAACCATCGCCAAGGATACACTACCCAACTATGAGGAAAAGGTAACCATGCCAAGACCTGTGTCTACCAAGGTGTCTTTTCTGGTAGAAAAGCACTGGCTGGGGAGGGCTTCATCCCAGAGTTTTGTCAAGTTAATGCTGTCATAGAAACAAAACAAACTGATGACTCAGTTTGGATATCTTTAACCTGTCAATGAAATGTTCTCCTCTCTTCCAGTTAAAGATGTTCTTTGAGGAACATCTCCATTTAGATGATGAGATCCGCTACATCTTGGACGGCAGAGCTTATTTTGATGTGAGGGACAAGGAAGATCGCTGGATCAGGATCTCTATGGTCAAGGGAGACCTGATTACTCTACCTGCTGGGATCTACCACAGATTTACTATGGATGAGACGGTACATGAATGGCCCTTTACAAAAGTCACCTCAACTAGGTGATGTACCATGTGTAGAGTAGCCTATATAAGAACAGTATGATTTTCACAGGATCAAGTGGTCATTAGAAAATGCTTGAACAAGGATTAACTGTTAATCAATGGCCAGTTTGTGTTTTTCTTCTCTCCCACAGAACTACACTAAAGCCATGAGGCTCTTTGTGGGGGAACCAGTGTGGAAGGCTTATAACCGACCGGCTGACGACACAGACATTCGTCAGCAGTATTTGAGCTCTCTCGGATGTTCCTAGGACGCAATGACACTGACCAATGGATAGACTCAGGGCCGGTCCGACCCAATAAACAAATTAAACATTTGTTTAAAAGAATGCCAATCAAAGGGCCCCCTACACTGATTTTGTTCAGGGCCCCTAAAACCGCAGGCCTGGCCGTGGATAGACTAGGGCCTACTGCACAGATGTACACATTAGGATATTGTGTCACCAATCCTTTTAGCAATTGTTTGGGTGTATAAAATAGCGTTATCAATGATATCTATTGGCGCTTGCAAAAGAACTCTGGAGTATAACCCATCATTGTTATTTTCATATTTTCAATAAATAGCCATCACACTTGAACTGATATATGCAGTGGATGTTTGGGGTGGTTATATTTTCCTTGATTGCTCGTCAAGGAGGTCACAAGTATGGTGAAACGGGCATGGTGAAACAGGCAAGTTGGTGCACGACCGATTTAACATTCCTATGACGTTGAATGTAAAGGTGTGTCAGTAGTAGACAATGCCTGGAGAAGAAAGTAGACATCTTTCCCTTAAAGATGCCGATCAAGGAACTAGCAGTGAAGAAAGTTGAAGAAAATAAATGGTCAAGGTAACTAGGCTAATTCATTCTTAATTAAGGCTTGTGGTTGCCTTTTATCAACTTGACGGAGCCGACTAGCAGTGCGTAAAACTGCCCTGTGCGGGCAAATGTCAGCATTGTGGCGCACGGGATTTCTCCTCGGCCTTATGAGATTCAGTTCACCTTCAGGTAAGAAGGGTGATGTTTCCTTTTTTTACCTTTTATTTATAAAAATGTGCACGTTTTTTTATTTGCAAAGGAGAGAGACGATTATCTGACTACTGATTACTGACCTCCCTGTATATCCACATACAGGTGAAGAATGTGTCCAGGCCATTATCGGAGAGCCGGTCCTACTTCCGTGTATTTATGACAGAGCAGTCCCGCTAAACGCTCTAAACTTTTCGGCTGAATGGAGGAGAGCTAATGACGTGGTCCACAGGTCGGTCTGGGGAGGGGGGAGCCAGGATAAATGGACAGTGTCCAGCAGAAACAGCACCCGAGTCTCAGAAACGGCTCCGCAGACAGGCGACTTCTCCCTGCAGTTGTCCATGGTGGTCCCGACAGATTCCAACACCTACAGCCTGTACCTCACATTCCCTGGGGGTAACCACAGCTCTCCGGTGTGTACGGTGTGTCTGTGGACCGCAGGTCAGTGATGATGAAAGATACAGTTATTTATTTATTAACAAGGATGCAGCCGTTAAATACAAATTCAAAAGTGGGTGGGATAATGAAACCTTCACTACTGATGAAATATCTATTTTTGATTTACCTGGGCGGTATGACCATACTGAACTAATACAGTTCCCATCATCATTCTCTCTCCCCCCCCCCCCCCCCCCCCCCCGCAGCCAGTTTCTCGTTTCCGCTGCTGCTGAGGGAGGATGCAGGTGAAGGGGACAAGACGCGTTTCTTGTGTCACTCAAGAGGAGGTTTCCCCAAACCTGCTGTGCGCTGGCGGATCAACGAGACCGTGCAGCCTCCCGATGGCTCAGTCTGGACAGACTTTGAGCTTCTCCCCGAGTCTCAGCTCTACAACATCACCAGTCTTCTGGTTGTCAAAATTTCCCAGAACGTTAGCGTGTCATGTAGCATAGAAAACCCGTCCATGAACGAGACCTTTACTTCCACCAGCAGTGAGTATGTCAATAATCTAACACAGGGCTTCAAGAGACAAACTCAAAACTCAACTTCACAAATTTACGTTCATCCCCAAGTCAATGTATTTGAGTTATTCACTGTTGTGAGTGAATACAACTATTATTCCTTATTCTAAGAGCTTTTCTGCAGTGTTTTTTAATACTAAAAACCAAAGCCGTAATCATCATACATATTAGGGGGCCACATCCCCCCAATATTCAAATCTGGTCAAAATGTCCCCCCCAATATATTGATATAAAAATATAAATGTGCTACACTACGACAGGCAGCCAAGCACGCTGTCCGAAATTGTCATTTAAAAAAATGAATTAGTCCCCCCCAATGTTGACTCCATGGCTACGGCCTTGCTAAAAATGAATGGGTCTCTTAAACCGTGCTCCTCTTTGTGACCTTGTTCCTGGTGCTCAGATGGGGTCCAGCCCAGCCCTGTGGTGGGGAGAGCCGCCGAGGCCTTGTGGGTGTTCAGCACAGCTCTCTGTGTGGTGGTGTCAGCCATGGTGCTGGCTGCCCTGGCCTACCAGATCCAACAGGACAGGGCCCACAAGGACCGGAACACAGACATGGGTATGTTTTTGTTCGATTAATTCTACTCTTCTGTCATTGATTTACGCCATTCTACTGTTAAGATAGCCAACTGCCTTTTTTTACGTGTGTCGTTAGTATGCACTCATCATGTGCACTCAATAAATCCACTGATGCAACTGAAAGGTTATGGCTTCTGGTGTCTGTCTTATTTCTTATATTGTGTGTGTGAACCAGGGGTGGAGGAGAGCTTTGAAGATGACCCAGAGCCTCGGATGGTGAAAGAGGAAGTGATGGACCCTCTAACTGAGACCAACCTGTGATTAGAATGGAACACTAGAACATGTTTTGATCACATGACCCTTTAAACATTCTGGTTGAAGAGGAAATAGTCTTCTCACCATAGCCCACATTGTGCTCTGACAAGGCTACTCTTTGTAAATATGTACTGCGCTGTACATACTGTGAATATGTACAGCTCTTGCATCGGTTAGATGTGTTGTACAAAGTTATGGAAAGGACGGACGGTGTGTTTCTTTTTTTATTTGAATTGTAGGCTTTCTAAACACACAAAGGACTTGCTTGTTCCCATTTCGTCTCCTCTCTCTGTGACCTCTACTCTGTACTCTGTCGCCGTCTGTTGTGTTATAAAAAGTTCTGTCAATCGTGTTCTGCTCATTCATTGATATTCAAAGGATAAACAGTAAGCAGATACTTGCTGTGGCACCCCAGCTCATACACCAAATGCTCCGTTTTCTGCTTGAAGGGGACATGTTACAGTGCAAAACTTTAGTTTCAATACAAGCAGCTTGACATCTTCAGCTAACAACTAAGGGCCTGTGATTGAAGTCGAGTCATAATAAAATACATTATCAATCATTTTAGGCATAAACGGTCCACTGGAAAACAGATCTCTATCCATCACTATCTTTTTCTCTTCCAATGAGATTTGGGGGGGCGGGATGGATTCAAACCCTCATCCTCGAAGGGACTCTGACCTCTCCCCCGCCCTCAGCGTTTCCATGGCAACGTGGCATGGGTTCAGCCCTCTTGCACTGCGTTGACGGAGTACAGGTCGCCACGGCGCTGGGCTGTGATGGGGATCTGCTGACGGACGTCCGCCAAGTACTGCAGGTCTGTGAATAACAAGAGGGCGGGGACGGGGCCAGAGGCGGGGATAGGGTTGAGGGCGGGGACAGGGGCGGGGACAGGGTCAAAGATCAGTCAAATTAGCCCTGCGTGGGGGTTACTACATCACGGTTCTGTAATTTGTATCCAGTTTTCATGACATGGATTCACACATATCAGGATGTTGGGTTTTCACTCTCACCCCATTTGTTTACTCATTTATCCGTCTATCTATGTATATACAACTTCCTGATCGATTACTGGTGGCCTAAAGAGCACTGCCACTCCGCCACTCACCGATGTCAGCGTAAACAACGGTCTCCTCTGACCCAGCCTTACTGATCACCTCACCCCTGGAATTGAAGACAGCACATTCATACTGTGTGTGTGTGTGCATGAGTATCTGTGTGCGTGTATTTTCAATGAACACACACACAAATCCATTAACGCCCACTACCTTCGGCAACCTCACCCTAGAGAACACAATCCACATGACCACTGTTTTTGATAAATTGTCTAGTGTACGGAGAATTGACATCACTCGTGGCATCACAAACGCTAACACGACCAAAATGTATTTTTATGATCATTATTCCCCCATTTGTTCATTTGTCCTTACCACGGGTTTACCACAGAGCTGTGACCCCAGGCTACGTAAGAAGTCGTCTCATCCCGAGCAGGAGAGGCAGTGGCCACATAAACCTGGTTATCAACGGCCCTGAGCGAGACAGGAGAATAGGGCGACTGTCAGCATAAGTTAATCATATAGCCAAGGTAGATGACAAAGTGAGGGAAAAAA
This sequence comes from Hypomesus nipponensis, assembly GCF_054491055.1. Classification (NCBI taxonomy): domain Eukaryota; kingdom Metazoa; phylum Chordata; class Actinopteri; order Osmeriformes; family Osmeridae; genus Hypomesus; species Hypomesus nipponensis. Next base: position 6,373,466 of record NC_140376.1, on the reverse strand, counting down.
AGAGATGATTACATCCCATCAGAGACATCCTCGGGCACTGACTGACCTCCCCCTCTGTAACAGCTCCCAATGAGCTGGTCCTGTAGTCATGTTGAAGGCGCCAGGATATACCAACAGCTGACAGCCTGGTTCCAGAGGGGAGTATTTGGTAGAGTTAAGTTTTATATAGATTTATAACTGTATATATATATAATCTTATACAGATATGAAGCCCTTCCATTCACCCGCACCTTTCTTAGCGTAGAGCTGTGCAAGCTCGGCAAACCTAATGTCATAGCAGATCCCAACACCGACCTTACAGTACGCTGAAACACAACAGAGAAACGCACTTCCTGTCAGAACAGGATGCCGAACTACAAGGTTGGGGGAGAGGTTTAAGAGGACTCGTACGTGTGTCGAACACTGATAGGCCGCTTCCAGGGCTGAGCGTCTCCGACTCCTGGAAGCGGATTTTCCTGGGAACGTCGATGTCGAAGAGGTGAATCTTTAAAGGAGGGACAGTTAGCCAAACAGACAAACCAGAATATCAACTGTGGAGCAAATGTCAACAAAAGGAGTGAAAAGGGTATGTAACAAATCCAATGTCTTTCAAATGTATGTCTTTCTGTGGCAGGCATGCAGACAAACAGCCTGAACAAGCTCTATTTATCCCCAAGGGTAAATTGCACCATGGTGAAGCAATCAGTGGCCATCTGACTGTTAGAGCATGCCCACCTTTCTGTGCTTGAGCACCAAGCTTCCATCAGGGCCGAATACTGCGCAGGTGTTATACAGCTTTCCCTCATCCTCTTCTGGGATGGAACCTGGAGAGACACCACACACATCTTATATGACACACTATGTTTGAGTTTCCTTAAGGCTTTGTAGAAACAGATATATAACTGACTACGCTTACTATTATTGTACAACTAGTTTAGATGTACATGGCTCTGATCATTGGCGAGGACAGAGATGAGAAGAGTGTACAGGTGCGACCAATCCTCCTCTCACCTCCTACCAGATACACCCCACTCTCCTTGGCTGCTTCCGACAACACCTGTGTGGACTCTCCTGGGATCTTCTCCGCATATTCAGGGAAAAAGCCAGTTCCGTAAGGGGAATTGAAGCACTCCTGTGTGTCGAAAAAGATTGGAGTGAATAGGAACCCGATTCGCATCAAAGCCTTATCAATTGTTATCCTCGTCACAATAAGAAGTAACTTGTCTTACAGGTAAAACCACCACTTTAGCGCCCTGAGAGGCTGCCTCCTTGATCAACCCGCGAGCCTTGGACAGATTGTCAGCCTTCACCTTGGTGACGTGCAGCTGAACCACTGCCAAACGAAACTCTGTGACAAAAAGTATTACCTGTAGGCTATTGGACATCACAAACAAAACTAAACAAATCACAATCAAAAGACAATGTGCTTGACTGTCGTTGCATACAAGCTTCCACTCGATTAAGTAGATCAGGTCTATGGGCAACTGAAGTTGCAATAGCCATTACGTTTATAGCCTGTCAGTCTTCTACTTGAGTGCTGTATTACTTGAGTCAACAAGCTCTGCAACATTAGCAAGTTTGTCAAATCGTCCATCTCGCTTGTCGTTAATAAATGCAATAACTTCTCTGTTATGTTCACTTACTCGACATTGCTTTAGCCAAAGCAGACATAGGTGTTTGATGCCAGGTTCACACTGGTGCTCACATCAATGAGGGAATTTGATCTTGGATCAGCATCCGGTCCTTTCGGCTACGTTATTTTATTCAGAATAAAAGTCTTAGGCTTCTCTCTAATACCTAGATTCTGTACTTGAGTTTCAGAAAGCCCTAACAGGCCCTCTCATATTATTTAGTAGGCCTTAGACGTGTATATTTTGTACGACTGATTATCCACGTTATCATACTAGTGTCCCTGGCTGTTAAATATGACTCTTATTATGAAATGCCAGGGGCGTGTTATCAACCTCCAATAAGGTGAGCGCTTGCCTCCGTGTAAAAATGTGCCCATCTGGGTCACATCATTTGACCAAAAATCATATTATTGCCTGTAGTTTTGGAATGAGACGCACAAGAAACTTATATAGGTGTGATAGTTATGTGTACTACTACTTTTGTCCATATAGCACATCTCTGTTAAAAAGAACGGATCCTGATGGTCTGCCCCCAAACACTACAGTAATTCCCATCTAAAAGAGTCAGGATTGTTACAATACACAAATAAACCAGAGACATTCAGGGTTTCATAAACACTTTATAAATGGTTTACACTTTAGTCAATGAACAGGAGACCCTCAAGAGGAGGCTGGTCGGACTAGTCAGCAACCGGTTAAATATCAACCGCATATCAGTACTGTCTGGATACACCAAGAGTTCAAAGTGTTGCAAATATCCGTTATTGATATGGAGCAGTTTACAATATATACAGTACATATTTATAAACATCCTCAAATCATTTATATTTAAGGCTGTGAGCTGGAAATAAAAACTTCCTTAAGGACAAGTATCAAAAACGGTTGTCACGTTACATCAAACAAGTTTCTAAACCAGATCGACTAGAGAATGGACTTGAACTGAACCCTGTGACATGTGCAGACTCAGCCTTTAACGATATTCTTTCCTATTTGAAAATACAGAGAAGACTGTTGAAAATTGTGCTGCTATTAATCCAAACAATATGGAGTCGTTCGCTAGTCTAATAACTCCTTAGCACTCCATTTCTTTAACAAATAATTTATGTGAATCACTGTTATTTTCAAATCTGGAATCTAACAAACCAAGACAATGGGAAAACACCAATCCATTTTGGATCCTTGACTTGAAAACTCTAAATTGGACTTAAGCAACAATACTGGTCTCCTGATCCAAACACTGCTTACATTTCTAATGATGAGTTTCCATGTGGACAGTTGTGACATCTTTAAGTCCTATGATAACAAGGAAACAGCTACTGGCCCTCGGTGGCCCAATGTCGCAGGACCTCTCATCCTACACTTTCTGCACGTGTGACACTGGAAGATGATCAGGGCTTGATTTAAGGCTAGACAGAACCCTGTAATGCAATCATCACCCACTTTTTGACAGTTATTTTCCTCCCCACAAATAAAGAAAATGTAAAGAAAACTCAAACATAACCTAGTTTAATTAGTACGAGGAGAATAGTGACGGGGAGCACCACAGTTTCTCAATAAGCACAGTCCAACGTTTCCTCAGGTCATCCATTGACCTCCATGATCCCAGGGGAGGGAGAGGTGAACCGTCACTGTGGCTGGGAGGTGTCCCGAGAGGAGAGGCCTGGAGGGGGGGGGGGGAGAGGGGAGGGGAGGCACACCCTGCCTTCAGCTGACACACACACACACACACACACATACACACACACACACACATCCTTTTACAGCAAGTTTCCTTCTGGATATCAAGGGTGTCCCCACAGCCTCTCTCTGCTTAGGAACTCTCGAGGGCATCTAGAACTTTCATGATCTGCTGCTTGATGGCCTTGGTGGCGTCGCCTGCGTTTGGAATGAGATACCTGCGGGGAGAACGGTAGGCGTGTTTGAGGATATCACCGACTAACTGTACTCTGCACTCCGTCTCGGTAATGTGATGAGGTCATGTTATTGTTGCGTTCATGCTTGCACACATGTTCTATTATTATTTATAGATGTCAAGTGTACTGAAGAGTTATTGAATACTCCTTGTTTGTGTATATCACAATAAAAGTTGTCAACTACAGTTTAATGAACTACAGTTTTTTTTTCTATTTTTTTGTTCTTAGAAGGTGAGAAAATTATAGCTACACTTAAAAGTCAGCAAAGAGCCCTAAGGCCCTTAAGTCATCCAGCCTTCGCGCCCCCTACCTCTCAACCGCAGAAATCTCCACACCGGCCGTGTTGTTGCTGCCGAACTTAAAGGTGATGAGTTCCGGATGCTTTTTCTTGGAGGTGATCTTCACCACTGAGTTGAGCGGCTGCCTCGACTGGATGTAGGCGAAGCCCTTCCGCGAGGCAATCTCCCTCAGGCTGTACATGTGGGTGGCTGTTACCAGCAGGTGACTGAGAGAGACAGGAGAACAGGGTTTTTTTAGTCACACAACATATTGAACTAATACGTACACAGATTTTTGAAAAAATAACTAAGATATTTTGTGGGGAGTTTTATTTCTGAGTCTCAAAAAAAAAAGAAAAAGGTAATTCTAAAGATCAGCATAATGTATGATACTACTGTACGTACGCCGTGTCCATAATATAGAACCTGTTTGTCTGGGTCTGCATTCAAGTCATACTGATCATATAGACATTCATGTGACTGCTGGAGGATATGGCACTGATAAGACTAGTCTAGAAAGACCCCACATTCACCATTACTTGAGAAAAAAAAAAAAGCTGCGTTCTGTTTCACAATTGGCAATTTGATCCCTTACATTGAACCAAGCTCACAAACAAGTGTTTGTTTGGACAACAAAACCCCATGTCTGATAAACAACGTCACTGTTGTCGAGATCAATAAAGCTGCAATGTGTTTCGAAAGACGTCGGACCTTGGGAACATGTGACCCGTCTCCTTGACCTCGTTGCAGGGAATGTGGTGCTTCACGTCCGGCTTGTTGATCCACGTCTGGATGTTGACGATCTCCTTCCTGTCGTCGTCCGAAATGGACGAGCTGTCGATCTCGTCTGCGGAGGAGGAGGAGGGAATACGGCGACGGGGGGGGTGAGTCAGGGGACGGGTTTAGACGGAACCAGGCTGGCGTTGAAGGAACGTGGGCAGTGTCCCGATCGCTGATTGGTTCCAGGAGGCTTGTTTACCTGTGTCATACTCCTCCTCGTCTCCGATGCTGAAGACAGGCTTCACGCCCCTGTACGGCTTCCCCACCCGGTCGCTGCTGCTCACATGCCTGGCAGGAACAGACACACAGCGAAGCCTTAAAACACACACCGCAGGGGCGCACGCTGTTAGCAGACTCACAACGACAACAGTAGTTGTGTATACTTGTGTATACACAACCAGAGAGACCTATGGAAGGACATACACCATGTATTACATTGAATACAGTGAGAGGATTCCTCACAATCGCACAGACACACACACACACACACACACACACACACGTAAGGCACTGAGGACTGCAGCATGAGCCGTGCGTTCAGGTGGGACCTCCAGGGCCAACTGTCAGACACATCCGAGATGAGTCAGCTTCACTACGTTGAAGAAAACGGGGTTTAAGACACACTGCTACCCGGACGGACACAGAGTGCACATGATCAGGAGTGATGTCCGCGGCTGTGATCCAAATGTGACGCTGCGGATGTAGAGGACCAGGCGGGAGCACACCGCCCTGTTGAGCACCTGCGAGGCTAGGGCTGGTCATGAACAGGAAACTACAGGTGAGTGCTCTGAGAAAGGCAGAGATTCGGATCTCCCGACAGAAGAAGACAGGAAGCCTACCGAGTGAGACAAGGACTAAGGGTAGCTCCACATCGCCAACACAGAGAGCTGGATACCGTTAGTGAGAGAGCAGAGGGACATCCCGTGACACCAGGTGACCCTGGGGGTCCTTGGAGCAGTGCATCATGGTCCGCCCCATCCAGGTGACAGCTCTAGACTGGGGTGATGATGTGAGTGAGTGAGTGCTGGGCAGCTAAGTGAGGGGTGTTACACGTTGTGTTAATAAGCATGCGTTAGTGAGGCCCAGGCTCTACGCATCTGGCTCGACCCCCCCCGGGGGATTCTCAGGCCCCCCCAGGGGCCCCCACAGCCAGCCAGCCCCCCCCCCCCCATAGGGGCCCCTAAGACAGCCAGCTCCCCCAGAGCTGGATCCAGTGTTCATGCTGGTGAGACACAGTTCGAAGCTGGTGATGAACTCTTACCGATCTAGTATCCCCTTTTCTGGCCAGGGCAGAGTGAAAGAAATTCTAGCATGGGATAAGGCACAAAGTACGGTAAGCTGAGGACAGTCAGGGTTACTTCAAAGCTGCTCAAACACAATTTGAATTGTATTTAATAATAAAAATAATTATATATTAAAAAATATTTAAAAAAATATAAAAAAATTATATCAGTGACTGATTATTTGTTGATTTACTGGAGGTGAATGTAACCAGTGTTTTGCCTGGTTAGAGAAGCTCAATGCGATAGAGGTTTGGGTTTGGCTCAGGAGCATGTGAACAATTTACCTGTCCACGGGTGTGGAAGTGTTCTCTATAAAGCTGATCATCTTCTCCTTCACGTTCACAGACTTGGACTTGAGGGCAAAGGTCATCTTGTTTACCAGGGACTTGACCCCTTTGCCCTCCCCTGCGCTCCCAAAAGACTCCCCCTGGAGGAGCGTAGAGAGAGAGGGGGGGAGAGAGAGAGAGAGAAAGAGGGAGAGAGAGAAAAGGAGAGATGAACACAATACAGACAACAGACACCAGCCACATTGTCCGAAACAAAAGCATGGAAGGGAAATTCAACAGGAAGTGAACGTCATGTGGAGCAATAGGGAAGAGAGGCAGCTTGTGTGGTCAGGGTGTGGTCAGGGTGTGAGGGAGGGGGATGGTAGACTCACATCAGCCGAGCTCAGACTACTGTGGGAGCCAGACGTACTGACTATCCAGTGGACGTAAGAGCTGTCAAGACCATCCACGTTCATGTCCGCCAGGTGCTGTTGGAGGGCTGCCGACACGAGGGGAGAGACCCGTTTTAAACCCAGACCTGCCTCATCGGGGGGCAGCAATCCCCGTGCGGCTCCACAAACTCACCCATGAAGCCGCCTTTTGCGATGCTGACGTACTCCTTGTTTTTCTGCGAACACACAATAACCCAGAGTCACCGCCGAGAGTTAGCGTGGGTTAGCGTCAAGAGTGAGCTCACATCACCGCGGTAGCCATGAGCCACCGTTCTCTAAACGCCGTCGTGGGGGTCTCACCTGCAGGAAGTGGGCCAGCACCATGTTCATGTACATGTCCTCCTCCTCCCTCCCGCTGCCCATGAAGCACAGGTGCTCTCCGCTGGCCACCGAGCCAGACTCCAGAGACTGCTTCTGGGCCTCCAGCAGGGACTTGACCGACAGGGCGAACTCTGACGGGTTCTGAAGCATCTGGACAGAGATGAGAGGAATCGACATGAAATTTGACATTGGATACGCTTAGCGGATCTTTTTGAACCAAAGCGACAAGCCTAGTTCAGTTCCCTTGATCATCCCCCCCCCCGCCCCCTTCATCTCCAAACCGTCCAATGAGGTGTGTCCCTCTATCCCAGTTCTCACCAGGTCTGAGTCCAGATGGAAGGCTGTGGAGAGATGTCCTGCATTGTACTGCTCCGCGGGCCGACAGTCGACCACAAAGAACCGCACTCCGTCCTGCTACACACACACACACGCATTTCAGTCTTTCCCAGGCCTTCAGACCCTAGGTCTTCACACCCCAGGGCCCAGACGTGTGTCTCACCTGCTGGAGGTGGTTGGCCTGCAGGATCTCGGGTACAGACACTGGGAGGCAGAGCGCCTGGCTGAGGTCCATGTCCTCCTCTTTCAGAGCCACCAAACTGCTGCCAAACAGGTTCTGGTTCTCCTACAGACACCCAGAATCAACGTGGCTGTCAATCTTTCTGCTCGCCAATCACTAGTGCAGGGGTGGCCAACCCTGGCCCCCGAGAGCCTCAGTCCTGCATGTTTGAGATGTTTCCCTGCTCCAGCACACCTGATTCAAATGAATGGTCGTTATCCAAGCCTAAGAATAACCGTTCATTTGAATCAGGTGTGCTGGAGCAGGAAAACATCTAAAACATGCAGGACTGAGGCTGTCGAGGACCAGGGTTGGCCACCCCTGCACTAGAGGGTGTCCCTGCACCTTCTAGAAACCTCTCTGGGTTCTGAGGGACCGTGTTTGACTACCTGGTCGGGTGAGGGAGCAGCAGCGTACCTTTCGGAGGGACAGAGGGGTCTTGCTGTAATAATACTGGGCCAGGGAGAAGAGGTCTTCAATGTCCTCAACCTCCAGAAGAGCGGGAGACTCCAGCAACATCTCTGTAACACACACACACACAAAGACACACACACACACAAAGACACACGTCAGGATACAACCTCATACAAACAGCCCTCCGAGCAAACGTACGTTGAGATCCGTCTGACGCGACTCACTGGTGATGTCGGCTTTGCTGTCCGCTTCCTGTCCAAGGACGTTATCTCTGTGGGGAAACGGAGCACAGCGACAGCACCAGTCACAGCCTGCAACACCAGCACAGCACCACGCCGACCTCGTCTCTGACGGGAGCGTTTAACGCGGCAGGGGGGGGGGGGACACCTACTTGGCGTTGACGAGGATGATGAGCATGAGGAAGAAGATGAGGAAGGGGTCGGCCTGGTGGAGGTAGATATCCCAGATGGCCTGGGTGACCTCGGGAGGGCAGTGACTGGCAAACAGACTGCCCAGCTGTTGTAGACACACACACACATAACCAGTGAGTGCCTTTCAGAGCCTGTCCATAACCTTTCAATCCGAACCGTTGAGAGAAGCCCTAGTGTCGGTTATGGAGACTGACCCAGTCGATGGCGTAGGAGTCTGGGGTGACCTTCTTGGTGTCCAGGAAGGAGCAGAGCTCTGGCTCGTGGTACTGCAGCAGCAGTCTGTACAGGTGGAACGGACGGCCCTTCGACACGCAGTCCCTGGAGACAGACGTGGAGCAGCTCAGTAAGAGATGGATTCAACCACATCCCTCTGTCTGAGAGAGAGAGAGAGAGAGAGAGAGAGAGAGAGAGAGAGAGAGAGAGAGAGAGAGAGAGAGAGAGAGAGAGAGAGAGAGAGAGAGAGAGAGAGAGAGAGAGAGAGAGAGAGAGAGAGAGAGAGAGAGAGAGAGAGAGAGAGAGAGAGAGAGAGAGAGAGAGAGAGAGAGAGAGAGAGAGAGAGAGAGAGAGAGAGAGAGAGAGAGAGAGAGAGAGAGAGAGAGAGACACAGAGACACAGAGAGAGAGAGAGAGAGACACAGAGAGAGAGAGACACAGAGACACAGAGAGAGAGAGAGAGAGAGAGAGAGAGAGAGCATCTCACCGGGGGATGTACTTGTTCATGATGGCGTAGAAGCAGTTGTAGAGCTCGCTGCGGGTCAGCTGGAGGCCCAGCAGGGGCTTGAGCAGGTGAGGCCAGGCCAGGTCGGGGGTGAACGCAATGTTCCTGGACTTGCAGTAGAACGTAATGACCGACTCGACGTCCGACACCATGGCGCTTCCCTCCTCCTCGGACACGCCCAGCTGCTCTGTGGTCAGTGACAACAAACAGGGTTGGCTGGGGGAGGGGCACCATGTCCTAACCAGGCACTCCTCCTGAAGGGGGAGACTGACACATCTACTGGGTGACTGGTGTCTGGGGCTAAGTCGCTGTTGCGATTCCCTGTGTCATATTTTGTTCAAACTTTCCCCTGGCAAAGACAGGCCCAAGTCTAGCTGAGCACCCCTGCCAGGCTATGAGCCTGTGTCTCTCTTCTTTTTAATGTGCCGGCCTTCCTCTGGGGCGATTTTCAGACATGCTCGTGTTCTTCCCGAGAGGGCAACTGATCTTTCCTTGTTTACTTCCTGTGAGGGAACTGATCTTTGCTCGTTGCCGTGACGGTCAGCGAGAGGGGGTGGGGGCGGGTGGACGGCACTCACGGATAAGCTGCTGGCTGCGGTTGTGAATGAGCGTCTGCTCCGGAAGATCCAGGAGGCCGTCCCAGGAAGACAGGCTGTCTCCCTTGCCGGCCACGTTCAGGGCGATCTGCCGACACACACAGGAGGCAGGGGGTCAGCTGGTCAGCCCCGCACAGAGACACACTTCCAGGGTTTGCATTTAACCGCAGAGATAAATCGTAAAAAAGGGCTGATTTCTCCCTTAGTCTCCCATCTCCTGTTTGGGATGTTCACAAGTGTGTAACTACTGAGCTTGTGGGTGCTGTCTTCTTTGTGGAATGCAGCCGTTCTGGAATGCAGACTCCCCACTGTCAACTCCCAACCTCCTCCTCCTCCCTCTCAACTCTGACCCCTCCTCCTCTCTTCCTCTCCTCCTCACCTTCCAGAGCTTGGCCTTCGGTTCAGCCGGCTCCTGAACCTGAATGACGGCCCTCTCCATCTCTGTGTCAGACCCCCCGGAGTCCAGGGCCTCAGCCAGATCCTGGTCCCTGAAGAAGCGAGCACACCAGACCGTCAGACCAGGCGAAGACTCCTGCGGGAGACGACCTGCTCTGGTGGACGTCTTTCAAGAACATCAGACACATCACATTCTAGGCCTATTTGTTTCATGTTTCTTTTATGAATCGACAGCCAATGCGGAAGGATCTGTGTCTGTTGGCCGTAAAATGCAGATTGAAGGCAAATGACAACATCTACAATAGATGTACACCAAACAACAACAAACAATACCAACAGTGAGGTTTGTCTCTTTAGGGGCAGCACAGTCACAAAGTTACTCAGCACTGAGACAGCGAGAGATCGAGTTGGATCATATCACAGGCTCTCGTTCTTCTATCAGACATAAGCGCTCTATAAGACTGTACATCGATCAGGGGCCGGATTGAGCAAGACAGGACGGACTATCACAGGAACGGCCGAGCGATCAAAGTCCTTGCTGTTACCGTGGTACCAGAGCTACCGCCCTGAAGGCACTGAATCCAAGCAGATCACCGAACGCTCCCCGGAGGTGGAGATCCATCCGCGTGTCACCTGACCCTCACGGTTGTGGAGCCTGGTTTTCAGTCGGCATAGAAAAAGATCCATTCCCCACCAAATGGAAAACACCTGAAACATGACTCTCTCCCCCCGCCCCACCGGCTCTTTTTCCCCCTTCTCTCTCCCCCTAACGGTGACACCAGCGGCAATCATTATGTATGAGCGAATCTGCAAGCACCTCCCCTGTTCCATGAAGGGAGACAGCAGGAGCCTGGCGGTGCAGAAACACCTGGCAGAGGGCAAGCACGGATCTGCAAAGCTCATAGCTGTTCGGCAATATTCAGTGTCTTGGTCCTGCCCCCGCAAATGGCACGCATGTGTTGGGTGTGTTTAGGACAGGACAGGACCTCTCAGAGCCTCCATATATCTAAAACAGTAATCGTCCATCTCTGCCCTAATTGTCCGTTCGTCTCTCGTTAAGTAAACAAGCAGAGTGGCTCAACCAAACAAGTGGGATGATGCATTGCAAATGGCGGAAATGGCCTCGACATGCTTGGAATCCTTTGCAGCCATCTTTGCCCGGTCCCCTGTGCAAACCACATTTACACATTACTCTTGACATTAACAGGGCTTTCGAGCCAACATTAATGCTCAGATAATGTTCCTGGTCATTCTGAATCATCACACGCCTCAAGCCAAAGCCACTGACAGCGACGTTTCATCAACAGCAGAGGGATAAAAGCAAATATACAGAGTATCTGCATCTAATGCATCTGGAGTAAACCTTTCAACATGCAGGACTCTTATTAAAGCAAATTCACCCTCCCAATGAACTTCAGGGGTAAGACTACTTTAGTTGTATAAGATAACTATTGCAAAAGTGTTGGGGTGACGTTTAAAATGCACTTGTTTATCACCATTTTAGCTAATGTACTGTGTGACCACAACATCCTGCCTTTGGCTTCGTGGAATGTGATTCCCTTGTTTAGCTGGACAGAGGGACGAGGAAGTCAAAGCTGATGTCATCGCAATGTACTAATTACACAGACCAACCCCTTTTCGTTGGGTAGTTTGTTGTGTTTACCCTGAAGAATACTGTCCTTTTGTTACACTATAGATTGCTAGCCAGACTTCATTGTTATATGGCTGTGTTCACATTTAGTTAGCGCTTCAGTTAGCAAGCTCGACCACACGAATTGACACTTGTCTAGTTTTCATCAGCAATGAATATGGCCGTAACACGCCAAGTACTTTTATTGAAACGTGCATATCAGATAGATTAATATGAGGATTATGAGTTTGCAAGCTCAGCTAGCCTGCTTACAAAATCAAAGCCAACCACGTCACCTTTGACAAGCATCTACGACTAGTCTGTCTCGCAATCGGGGCAAAACAGTGACACAACGCATCCATTACAGTTGTAACACCAATCTTTGGAATCAAAACAATAGTCAACTATGAATGACAATCCGATATATATCACAGAAACCAAGTAGGCTAAGCAAAGCGGACCGGTCTGGGAGGGACTCAGTCAGGCCGGACAGAGGGATAGAACGACGTGCATCGCTTTCAATCGGTCTCTCTCCGACCGAGGCTTTACCTTTATAATACCGACCGATCAACCACCTGGAATATGCTTATTAAAAACGACATAGCCAGCTAACTGTCATAGAGATAGAACTTGGTCTGGATTTTAAAGATAATATATTATATTACCAGCTGCCCTGAAGAACTTCCTCCACAGCATCCGCCATTGTTGTATTGACGTCCACGTCAAAATTATGCCGTCGACGTGAGCTTTGTGTCACGATGTATTTCGCACTTGTTGCAAGTCTCTTTCACACCTCTAGTGGCCAATGGAACTTGTGTAAAATAAAATCTCCTACATTTCATCCGACCATTTGAATCTGTCACTTGATAATGTATGGCAGGGGCGATTCTAGGATCAGACCTTTAGGGGGGCTCAGCCCCCAATGAGAATGTGACATAGATACAGTGCCTTGCAAAAATGCTAAACCCCCTTGCTAATCAGTCACTAATTTCACTGGATAGCAATTGTTACATTTATTTAATATTATGCAAAATAATAATATGGTGCTTGAGCACCCCTAAAAAGAGTCTAAAATCACCACTGATGTATGGATTAATTGTTGATAAAAAACACTTGTGCTACTATAGTTATTCCAAAGTAAAGTGGGTGCAAGTTTCCTTCATACTTGAACAATGAATACACAATCTTTTTTAACTGCAAAAGCAAAAGTGCCACTAGCAGTGACATCACTGATAATTGACCATCTCCTTCCATTTCTCAACTAGAAATTCACATTCAATAAAATTCAATTGTAACTGAAGCATGGGCGTAGATTTAGGGGGGGACGCTAGGTACTTGTCCCAACCAACATTTGAAAATGACAAAATTGTCCCCACCAATATTTTAGCGAATTGTGCTGCTATTTGGATCAATTCCGAGGGCCAGTACGCGAAAGTACAAGAAACGCCATAATTTGATGAAAATCCGAAGGGGGAGGGTTATTTGACAAGCGACACGCACGGGAAGAAGCACATGCTACTTTGCTTGCTTGCACTAGCAGTCGCTGACAAGCTAGCGGGTGTGTCGGCGACAACGGTACAGCTAACTTATTAGGGCTGTCTGCCAACAATACATATATAAAAGGCCAGAGTAACACATTTTAATATTCCCTTTGCCCTTCAGCATGTACATGTTTGCCCCTTTTTGTGCTTTGTAGAAATGCCTCCACCCAAGAAGAAGAAAGGGGACATACGAAGCTTTTTCAGAAAGCAGTGTAAGTCAGGCTAAATAACTAGCCATACTAGCAATGGTAGTTACCAGGCTTTCAAATGCAGATTCTACAGTGGAAAAAGTATTAACATTTATGCATTTATTAACTGGTGATATAATATGTTACCCAGGGTATTGTTAGAGCTAAACCTAGCTTTTGTAGCTAATCTTTCAACCAAGGTTAGGAGTCTAGCCTCGGACAAATTCACAGTTGATGGACTGTCACTGCATTGCTAGACAGATGCTGGAAAAAACAGTTGGCAATGTGAATAAGTTAACACTGTTGGTTATTCAAATATAATGAATAATTATTTGATTATTAATGTCCAAATAACACTGTATACAATATGGTAGGAGGGTTAAACTTGCTAGCCATAGGATAGGCTACAAAATAAATGAACCATTTTGTATGCAGGAAAGACGGCATGAAAACACTCCAGATGTAGATCAGGCTGAGGAAACAGCATCAGGGCTTCAGGTGAGGTTTATGATAATAAAAAAAAATTTTGTTCAGCATTACAGTCTCATTATCACGGTCTCTATTTTTGGAGAGTGCAATTTCTAGCTCTTTAGGGATAGTATACAGAATGGCATTTTGATTTGTGCTCCGGGGGGGGGGGTTGATAGGTGGATGTCCCCACCAAGTCTGAGACCAAACCTACGCCCTTGAACTGAAGAGAACAAATAATTGTACTTGCTCAACAAAAATAAGGCTTCTGGCTTCAAGCACAATAACTAGACAGTGTACAACTGCAAAATACTAGGCATGAACATGTAAAACTGAAAATGCCAAACCAAAAGCGAGATCAAATTGTGTAGTGGAGGTAGACATAGGCACAGTTGTCCTAAAGTATGTGAAGAATTCACTGTTTACTAGGTCTATAGGCTTTATACATGGCTAGGAAACTGGGCTTGTTTGTTTGCTGTGGTTTAAGGCCTAAAGACTATAAATAACTATAGCATATTTAATTTACCACATTATTACTTTTGCTTAAGGTGTAATTATTCATGACTGCATGGTTACATGTCAAATAAATTAAGACTTTGTCGTTATAGCTTTATTTGCACATTTCTATGACTTTGGTCGTGATACAGCTCTGTAAATAGAATATTGTTAGTGTTGTTTCTGGAGATGCAGAGCCAAACGTTGTTTTCAGAGCACGTCAACAGAAGCACATGTGGCCTTTTTAAAATAAAAACTCACTGAAGACAGCGAGCCAGACAATACCTTCCAAACGGTCCATTCTAACATGTCCTGAAAATACAAGCAGTTGGAAACCGCCCCAACAAAAACAGAAGCAGTACATTTGGAACATTATGTCTATCAATTATGTTGTCAGGTCTAAGGTTTCATTTGAAGTTAATGCTTAAGACCAGTATCTCAGCACAAGCATTGTATTAACATTTATTTATAAAGAGAAATATCACACATGCTGTACAGAATATATAAAAAGACAAACAGGCAACCCCAAATAAAATAAAAACACTTTAGGACCCAAATCTTTCAATTTAACATCAGTGTGCACCCACGCAGTCCAGATTCCAGCATTACACCTAACACATACATCTTAATATACATACACATTTGACTAAACTTGCAATCCTGAATTTGCCACTTAATAAAGAATTTGTTAGGATATGCATGTGACCAGAGAGCAACTGCTGTTCAGAACAAGAAACAGCAAGATAAGTCAACTAATAAACAGTTAGTTGGAACACCATGAAGGTGTCAATGCGCACATAGATGTCTCACAGCCTTTAAATGGCACACAATTTACCAATCAACTATAATTTGACATAATCAACTGAATGCATCTCAATTGGGTAATATTAGTAAATTATAAATGGAAGACCCCCCTTACAGATTCTGAACAGAAGTTAAGTGTTTTTTTTTTTCCTTTTCTAGGGAATAAAAATACTCATAGTGAAGCATAAGGGAAACTAAAAGCATCCAGGCTCAAACTATATATCCAGCCACTATGGGGTGTGTGGGTTAAGACCTTTATTTCCCCAAGACTTCCAAAGGCCTGGAAAATCATCAGTTTCATGGTGAACAGTACATACCCTCTCAAATTAAACTCCAGTTTCAATTCGCATGATAACGTATGACCAGAAAGAAACTGCTTTTTTTTTTTTTAACAGCCTTCCTTACCAGTACTCTTGTTTTGCACAAACCCAAAACAACTCTGATTTGCTGAGGTTACAGGCTCAGCATTAAAGGGGTGGGAGAAGTTACAGCGTGGGAGGTTTCAGCCCGTATTTCCTGGCCACTTCGGTCTGGGCGTAAGCCGCATCACACAGTGAGTAAAGGTGAGCCATCTCCATCTCAGACTTGGCCAGGTTAATAGCCTTGTTGAACATGTCTATCGCCTTGTCCAAGTTGCCTCTGAAAAGCAAGCAACATGTCAGCCAAGTTTGGAGTAAATGGGGATTCTTCACAAGATCCTATAGTATGTTTGGGGTGGGGGTTCAAATAGTGATCGACTAACCTTTGAACCTCGATAGTTCCCATGGTTTCGTATGCAAAGTCACATTTGTTGTCAATCTCGATGGCCTTGCTGATGAGATCCAGGCCCAGGTCGAGATCTTGTTTCCACTGCAGCTGCAACAGCCTGGAGACAGACTCGACCATAAGCACCCGTTTGATGTTGTACTTCATATATATGATGTTTTTTTTGCACTGTACTATGTATTGTTGTAGATGTTGAGATTGATTTTCTTCTGTCTTTTCTTTATGCCCTATTTGTATGTTGCTCTGGATGAAAGTGTGTGATAGATGAATAAACGCAAGGGTACTCGTAAAAACAAGCCCCCTGGTGAGAGTACAGTTGCACTTACCCCTTGTGGACATATGTCGTAGCGTTATCTGGTTCCAGATCGATACACTTGTCGTACATCTCGTCGGCTTTACCAAACTGCTGCTGGTCGGTCAGGGCCTGAAAAGCATGCATAGCATCTCATCTGATACTTAGCAATTTGGCTAGTTGTAAAGCAAAAAAAAAAAGAGACAAATGCTGGTTCACTCAAGAGGCCATGGTTTGCTAATGACTTTTGAATGCCCCAAGAGAGCGTACTCGTACTGTACCTGTGCATACAGAGCGTAGCCCTCCGCACATCTCGGAAACCTCCGGATGACATCCTCAAAGCCGTCCATGGCTGTCTGAACCTGGGAAGGGTTGTTCCCAGTGTAGGCTTGTCTGTACTGGAACACACAAGCAGCAGATCATCACAGTCAGAGGGCAGATTTGACCTTTCCTTAAAAATTTTAAGTGTAAAGTGAAAGCTACACCCCCGTTTCCTTGTGTCCACTCACCAGAGCGAAGCACTTCTGTGCCTGGGCCAGGGCAGAGTCTGGCCTCAGGATGATGCACTCGTCAAAGTCCCCCACCGCCTCCTCCACCTGGTCCAGCAGGATCTTCAGCTGAGAGGGACAGGAAACGCATCACGTCAACACCTGGTCTCAGTAGGTCAATCGCAACACAAACTCAACACTGTGCTGGTAGAAGACCGATGGAGAGTTTCACTCCGAAAAACCGGCTACAAACATATCAATCCTTCCAAAACGATATCATTTTGATGGTATCGTAAAAGCAACACAAGTCACCTTACGCCATTTGGCAACATAACATTCCTGAGAAGGGAAATACAAGTAGTAGACCAACCACACACATCAAATTCATGATTAAAAAAAAAGATGATTCTGCTGGATAAGAGGGCTACAGAGAGGAGAGCCCTACCTGTCCCCTGTGGTGGTAGACGTCGGCGTTGCGCGTGTCGATCTCGGCAGCCATGTTGAAGTCCTGAGTGGACAGGAGGGGCTGCTGCTGCTGCATGTACATGCTGCCACGCTTGATCAAGGCGTTGGCCCGCAGCTGGAAAGGCACAACAGCAACAACAGTCAGGACCAGATCACCTGACCAGATCACCTGACCAGATCAAACTGTAGTTTGCTTGATGACAGGGATTCCTGTCTCTATCCCCAACTGCCACACCAATAAATAAAGCTGAAAAAAGCCCCCCCCCCCCCCTCCATGGTTTTTTGAATAAAAAGGCATGGAGGTGGTCAGTACCTTGACATTGGCGTCCTGCATGTTGATGACCGTGTCCAGGTCAGGCTGGGCAGCGTTGGAGTTGCCTATCAGCAGGTAGAAGGTGGCACGCAGTAACAGGGCCTCGGCTGTGTACCTGCCGCCAGACTCCACCTCCTTGGTGCATTCGCTGATGATCTTGTCATAGTTCTCCTCCTCCATGTACTGCTTGGCTTTCAGGTAGCCAGAGCTATGGAGACACAGGAGCACGTTACTGCTAATGTGTTATCCTGTACCGATAACGCCGGTGACGTTGTGGAACCGAAAACGATCTCCGACTGACCTCTCGGTCACCTCTGCCGCCTCGCCCTCGTTGTCCTTGTCCTCGTCCTTCTTCTCGCCCTTCTGCAGGGGCTGGGAGATGATGTCATCGGTGAAGGAGCTGAAGTAGGACTTGATGAACTGAGGAGAGGGCATCAGGGGCTCGCGGTTCTGGAACCGGAGATGGAAAATGGCCTCCGTTAGCAGAGGCGGCTCTCGCAAGGTTCTCGCAAGGTTCTACTCTGTCTAATGATGGAGGATGTCTCGGTAAATACATACCTTGTATTTGGCTTTGGCTTTCTCCTTCCCCAGCAGCTTCAGCACCTTGTCTGCTAGCAGCATACTCTGCTGGTTCTGGAAGGCCTCAAGAATGCACACCGCTGTGACATCTACAGGCGCAAAAGCGACAAAAAAAAACACGACAGCAAGTCAAGAGGAGTCGACCATCAAAAGGGTCCGATCAAACTTCATGTCATAGAAACGAGGCTTTAGATCCCCACCTTCCAGACACTCCTTCCTGTTGTCCAGCCTTTCCAGGGCTTTGGCCCTCCTGAAAAGGGCCTTGATGTAGCGTGGGTTGAACTTCACAGCATGAGTGCAGTCCTGTACCACTTCAGTCCACTTCATCTGAAACCACAACCGCAGAATGTAGAAAAACAACCAGCCCACATAGACGTTATACACATCTCCTACAAAGACATTCGATAGTCAAATCGTTTGCGCACATTCATCGAGTCCTTTCGATCCGTCGCTGTGCCAATCGTTACCCCCCGAAGACATTTCAAGTGTTCAGATAACGCTTGTGTGCACGGCAACAGGATAACAGAATAAACTGAACGGAAACCGACACTGACCTGCTGTTCATAGGCTGCAGCTCTGTTCTGGTAGAAGGTGGACAGGTCTGCCTTCTGCTCACCAGGACAGAGGGCAATGGCCTCCGTGTAACACTGGATGGCCTGCTCATACTTGCCCGCCTTGAAGTACTTGTTGCCCTTGTTCTTCGCCCCCTGTGCACGATCTAGAGGACTCTAGACCCATGAGGAAAAGCATGTGTTAGCAAAACGACGAATGCAAAAATAGAAACAGTTGTCAGTGACCTCATGTCGGGTTTTTCTTCAAGACAAAGAATCCTGAGTGTGCGTAGTGCTAGTCTCCAGATAATGCAGTCGTACACACCACCTCGGTCTGCAACAGGCTTAGTAGATAATCAGCAATAATGGGAGAGGGGGATTACAGGCCATCGACTCAGAGAGCCGGAAGATGTGGAGGCGCAGTATGAATGGTGCCATCTGTGGGTGAATGTAGAGTGTACTAACAGCATCAGAAGGACACTGGCACAGGTGGTAACTGGTGTGACAAGCCATTCCTCAGGTCTCCTTATCAGGTACTTTGTAAACGCGACAGATAACGCAATATGCATGCAAAACCCAAACTCAACCCTATTCATGTATTTATTGTAGTTATTTGCCAAGGGGTTTCAGACAAATATGTCGATACTCATGCTTGATGAATCTGCCTGAAAGTCGTCAATACTGACTGCTCACAGACATACTTTGGAGCCGAAGTGAGCCTTTTCAATAACCTCCCACGGTTATCGGGGTTTGTCGTGACAGTCTATACATATACTGTATATATACTGTCACTATACACATATGCCTATCTGCAATTACGAGTACATGGAAGCTTAAGACTTCCTAGCTAGATTGAATGCTTCAAGAACCTGGATAAAGACTGAACTCATTTGTTTGGATAGCTTCTAAAAAAAACGCTAATGCCAATTCATTCAAGTTGAGACCTTGAACCCTGGACTACAGTCGTGAATGTGCCATGGTTAACCGTTCACATTATGGTGGATGGTGGCCGAGACAGCAAGTGAGTAATGCAGTGAAGAGCAAGTAAAAGACAGTTAACTAGGTTAAGTGAAACCGAAAGGTACAACACAGAGAGACACCTAGTATAATCTGAAGTCAGGCCCATTAATATCGAACTCATCTCATGTCTAAGTAGTAAGATATCTGGCCCAAACGAAGGGCGACCATAAAACGCAACATGTGCTGGCTTCCCCCGCGTCACAAATGTACTAGCTACCCCGCCCCCATGCTCCTCATGATATTGCCAGCTAGCAACGAGAGAAACGTATGCCAAGAAAACAAATTAACCTAACAGACTATAGCATCACACGCTGTTGTAGTTGAATACAACAACCCTCTAATGTGTATGGTGTCGTTTGTGCTGATTGTGACAAGTCGACACTTTGAAACATGCGAAGCCTGGTTGGCTGACGTTACTAAGTTAGCAGCTAGCTAGATGCAGGTGCAATCCATTCACGGCTCGTGTCCTTGGACGCACTTCCGTGTCTAATACATTTTAGTCAAGAAACGATGGTAACATGTCAGTGCTTCATTGAGGCTTAATCAACTCATACACCCACAAATATGTAGAATGGTTTAACGAGACGCATATACCATGTTTTCCAGCTCTGGACTTGCCCGATTAGCTGCGCCGTCTTGGCCCTGGACAGGGCTTGCGCTGCCTTCTGGTGTTTTTCTTTCCCCATTTCGTTTTCCCTGGCTGTCCTTCGTTCGACTACGGTTCCATAGGTACACGGCACCTACCCCGAGAACTATAGGGGTCCCTACCAACAGTGCCAGCTGCCAGCGGGGTAAACCACTCCCAGACTGCGGCTCGACAGGCTTTGACGCGGCCATCATCCACCATGCAATGGAGAGCAGCGAGCGCACACACACTTCAGTCTCCTCCCTCACTACCGAGAGCTACGAGGTCACAGCAACACGACAGACTTCTGGGATACTGGCGGACGGAGAGCGCAACTAATACCGGTGTGGCAGTCTCTGCACTTCCTGTTGTGAGTTAATTAATTAATTAACTTACCGACTCTCATATTCAACTTCCATCTTCAACAAAAATATTTTTCGAAACAGGTGAATAAGAAAATTAGAGCAATGAATCTCGCCCATCAGTTTAGGTGAGATGATCAGTTGATCAGTAGATGTTCAGAAGGGTTTTGGTGACAGTTTTAAACGCAGAAAGGTCAGGGCTTTGATGAGCTTTGATACCCTCTAATGATTCACTATGTATAGTGATGGCTACTCTTCAAAGCAATGCATTTTAAATAACTTTTTATTTGATATGACCTATGCACACATAGTTTATGTTAGGGCTCCATCTAGTGAGCAATTATAGCAACAGTGTGTGTACAAGAGCGACTGAAAGAAAGAGTGAAATAATGAAAGAAAACATAGGGTGTTATCTCTGCTAGATTCAACTTCATGTCATGTTACGCGTATTACTCTCTGTATTTAAGTGGCATGACATCATTTGATACCACAATGTCTGAGAGAGACATTGAGAGAGAGAGAGAGAGAGTGAGAGCGTGAGTGTGAGCGTGAGAGAGAGAGAATGTTTGCTATGGCCTGATTTCGATTGCCTCTGAGTCACATTTCAGCCTGGTGCTTGTTGGTGAGCTAAACCACTCAATTGGTGCCCTATGGCATGTCCTCGCGCATGATAGATACTAGGCACTGGCATGCCAGGAATTGTGTATATACAGTATATATATACAGTACATATATATTCATTACTATACATATAAACTGTATGTGTGTGCGGTTTATGTAGTAATATGTTGACTCATAGAGTATGCAACGCTGCTTGAAAATATGAACTATGCAATAAAGCCCATCCAAGTGATGCTATCAGCAATCATGCATAGTCATCTACAGACCTGCTGACTGTTAATGAGTTTATGGCATGCTGCGTCCTACAGTATGACCCTGGCAGCGCATGATTAAATGATCCATTTGATACAGACAGTCCACCTGATTTAGAGAGAAGCCCCGCGATCAATTGTCCCCCTGAGGTGTTTGACAACCACTCCACAGCAGTGCCGTGTACAGTCCAACTTTACAGTATCACCGGATTCTATGCAGGGTTCAGGTTGGAGAGCACTTGTTGGTTTTCCATGCAGCTTTATCATGCAGGTGTAAACTTGTTGCCAATGGATTTAGTACAGAAAATAATCAAGGATCAAAAGTGCACAATTCTAAACGTTTGACAGTGTTTAAACCTCTATAAGACACAGTGCACAGGTTATTAGGGTACATGTGTTATCTTGTTTCCATTTACATTTACCTGTAGTCATTTAGCAGATGCTCTTATGCAGAGCGACTTACAATAAGTAGAGGGACATTCCCCCGGGTCAAGTAGGGTGAAGTGCCTTGCCCAAGAACATGACGTCATTTGGCATGGCAGGGAATCAAACCAGCAACCTTCTGATTAACAGCCCGATTCCCTAACCGCTCAGCGATCTGACTCCACCCAGAAGTTGTGTCTGTCCTCTGTAACACAAACCGGGGCCTCTTTCTGGCGTACACACATACTGTAACACACCACAGGCTCAGATAAACATCTGAAAGCATGAGGTTATGTAACAGTGTACATTTGTAATGTTCACACCGTTAACCCAGATTAGCTACTCTGGACAGTCTGTCTGAGGTGATTAGCTGCATGTCAGCCCCTGTTTGTGAGTTACAGGGCCTGGCCTGGTTTGGGTCTAAACTTACACGCTCTCACTCTTTAAGTTAATTACCTTGTACCTTGTGTCCAGTTATAACTACAGATCCCCAAATTCTTAGTGAGTCTGAAGTTGAAATAGCAGGATAAAAATGGCTATTTCCAGTTACTATGTACCTTTCTTAAAAGCGAATCATCATTGTGGGTCCAGTCCCTTTTGTTTGGGTTGCCAGTATTCCCCACAAAATCACCAACCCCATTCAATGTTTACTTGATCAATTTAGCCTATTCCGCAAAGAATTGCTCAACATTTTCCATATTTCAACTCTATGTTATTTAATTTATTCGATTGCTCTATATAAATCGAACAGTATTCAGCTAAGGAAAACCTAAGCATGTGTTAACTTTTTTATGTAATGCCTTACATCACTGAGCAAGTTGGGGTGAGTGTGGCGAGGGAGCTCATGAGATTTAGTGTCCCCTTTAAGCCTGCTGACACCCTCTCAGTCTTTCCCACCTGTGGTGATCATCGTCCACACGTGCTACCTAAGCTGGAGCACGGCTGTCTTGGTGTACCCTCAACATAGGAGCTCTCAACAGCACGGTAACACATGCTGCAGGTGCACATAGGCAGGGCCGATTTCAGGGTAGATTTCTATGGATGTCAAGGGTCTACAACGTATTTTAGCAGATTAAAAGTGAGGTTCCCTGTGAGTACATGTTAGACTGAATAACATTTATGATCAAAATGTATTCGCCTGTCGATGGTACTCTTTTCAATAACGGTGTTTGGTCTGCAATAGCAGGCTATCTAGATCCCAGCTGTAGATTTGGGACATACAGTATTGAGTTTGCAGAGAGTAGACTGGTGGGACTAGACATCATGACACAAATCTGCATGATAAAGTTATTCAGCAGGTGGGGCTGCATGCCTTGGGGTCAGACTGGTTTGGAATGATTCATTTAAGTGCGCATCACGTGCGCAATCATGTATCAGCCGGTAGTGTTACAGTCCATCAGCCTCCTGTACGATCTTTGAAAGACTCTAAACATTAAAGTGGAATTATTTTCTGGATACATGAATCATGTTCGAAAGATTGTATTCATGATGAATTCCATTGCGACTTTTTCAGAGCGGGACAAAATAACTTTTTTTTTTACTTTTTGTAAACAAAAACCATTGATTCAGTAAAGCCCAGTGCTCTATCACAGCAACCCCCCCTCCCCCCCAACCCCTCCTCTCCAGCCTGCAAAGCTTCGGGGGCCCAGGCTCACAACAGGAGATAGACGGAGCAGCACACGCTCCATAACTATTGACAGGTTTGATGTGCTCTGCGAGCGGAAAGTATGGGGAAATTGGAGTTTCAGTGTCGGCCGCCCCAGGCTGCGGGCTCTGTAATGGAAAGATTCAAAGCAGCCGCCCCCCCGCCCCCCCCACCTCCCTCTAACCCCCCCCCCCCCCCCTCTTTCAAGCTGCTGTCTTCCTATTCTCAGTCTCCCTCCGTTTCACTCGCCCACCAATGGTAAACAGATTAAAAGGGATTCACTTATTTAAAGACTGGGCCGAAAGCTCAGCAGTTTATTTTCGTGTCAACCTGGAATAACACAACTCCACCAGCCGTGCTTAACCAGCCAAAGGGATCTAATTAAAGCGACAGACCTTCAGGCTTTCTGGGACAGTGCTGTGGAGGCTCATTGTTGTAGTAGACCTGCAGCTTGGGAACACACAGAACCGAGCAGGACAACCAGACGAGGAACCCAGGCCCAGGACAGTGTCACCCAACCCAGGTAGTGAGCACCACCCGCCTCCGCATTTCCCTCCCCTGGAGCTCTGGTGAGCTCCCCGGACCAGCTCCGTCATGGCCCTCCGGCTTCTCCCTTCCCTCATCGGAGACGACGAGGACGACGATGGCAACTTCACCAACTGGATGAGCAGCTACTGGGGTCACGGGTCACAGAGCGCCCGATCCAAAGAGAGAAAGCGCAGCTTCAGGAGACCGGCCAGGGCAAAGGCAGACCGGAGAGCCTCCCTCCCCTGCATGGTAAGAACCACCACCCTGGTCTGTTTGTTCGAGTGCAGCGCTGTGTGGGGTGGGAACTTCTGTAGACCTCACTGGAAATGACTGTAAAATATTTCAGATAATAATAACTGTATTACTGTATTATAATGAACAGATTTTAATAGATTTTCCACAAAAAGATGTTGGTAGTTGTTAACAAATAATTTTTTACAAGCTTAAATGTTGAATATATTGCAGGTCTATTTCATTAAATGTTTAAATTCTTACAGAGTGAACGTGATCGTTAATGAAGTGTAATGTGATCACTAGATTGAATTGGTTTTAGATGTATGCTGTGCTTATGATATGACAGGAGTTGGTGTTGTACATGTGGTTGTGTAATCGTGTTACAACATAAGCCCATGGACGTTGCTACCACATCTGTTCTGAATAAGATATATATAATGGTTAAAGGTACATAAGTTTGACCATTTATGACTCAATTTATGACACAATTGTGTTGTTCAGAGAGACTCGGCAGAGAATAGTCACACCGACTTTAATTAGAGGTGACCCATTATCTATTAATCCCTGGTGCCTGATCTACACACACACACACACACACACACAACCTTTCAGTCACGCATGCAACCATCGCTCAATACTGTACAGCTTTCCGTGTCAACAAGCTATGGATGGGGGTTTACACACTCAGATGAAAATAGATTGCTATGCAGTCAACGAGGCCAATGTTTTCATCAATATTGACAGAATTCAGCATAATGAGTGGGCTAACTTCTGAAACCCCACACTAAAAGTTGACAGGCTAAAAGCATTTGATCTATATTTCATTTTAAATTGTAACTGTTATCACTATGATTCACAGAATCTCCAGCACAACCCTTGCCCTGCCCTCATTGGAGTTCTCCCACTTGTTTAATCTCCAGGAGATATTGAATAACATACTTCCATTCACACGCACACTACTTATTGCATTCACACAATTAAACAGGAAAGTTGACCCGGTCCTATACAGCGTGTTTTTTGTTGTTGTTGCAATTCTGTGATTTACATTGTTGAGGAATGAAGAAATTTGACTCAAGTAATCTCGGCCCTCGTACTGTAATTAGCGTGCTGCTCAACACAAGATTACTTTCAATACTTATAAGGATAAAACAAGGTAGTTTAATGACACAAAAGGTGTAAGTAGGCCTTTGCGCTCACCCTCCTTCATCTCTCTGGCAATCAGTGCCTCTTTGTAGTGGAGAGTACACTGAAGTCTAATCTTTCCTGAATTTGTCTAACATGTTATCTTTTCTCTGTGTGTCCCAGTCCCAGCTGGAAGCCATGCAACTGAATCGTCTTCAGGCGGCCAGCGTAACTCCTAACCATCATCTGGAGAAGGAGGTCAAGGTTCACCCCCGCGCACGCCGAGTGTCCTCGGATGACGTCAACCGCCAGAAGTCCGTCTTGCCGGAGAACCGCATCACCACCATCCCCGAGCTCACCGAGTCGTTTGAGAGGAGACTGCGTTTCCACAACAAGAAGGTCACGTCTTTGGTAAGTTGAGGGGTGACATCTTCATGTGGCCTCGAAGATTTAGAATTTGAATTTTCGACGACAGGGAGATCTTCTTCTGCACTTTCCAGGTGCACTATTTGTACATTGCTTTGGGTCAAAGCATCTGCTAAATTAATGATAAAATGTTAAAATATTGTGTAATGAAAAAGGGAAAAGTAATAAAGCACTAAAAGCCCCACATAGTTCACTGTTACATACAGTGTGTCATAGCCATTTGTCTGAAACCTTTTATTAGGAATGAAATGTGAAGTTCGATGCCAGGCTGTCTGGGTTTTACTGACAGGCAACAAGCATCAGGCTAATGTATAATGGATCTCTCTCCTCTAGAGTGAATCAGACAACATGTGTCCTATCTGCCATGGGGACATGAGGAAGGATGGAGGAGGAGCGGTCCAAGAGCTGTACTGTGCTCACCGTTTCCACAAAGAGGTAGGAGTTCCTCATCGCCCCCCATCCTCCCGACCCTCGACAGGCTCCAGGCATGTCACTCCCATACCACCACCCTGTGCTCCCCTATCCATACCACTCACTGCACCAGCATGTCACACATCAACAGGAGCATGACTTCATGTACTTCACTGGCTCACGGGGGGGGGTCCTTGTCACATCGCATGAGGAGATAAGATGCAGGCACGCTATCCTCGCATGCCCTCTATACGGACCCCCATCTGGAGCATGGATCACACCCTCGAGACCCCGCGGGACTGGGCATGCACACGGTGTCTGTGATTGGCCGGGATGCTCACGCGGTGTCTGTGATTGGTGGGGGGGCTGGGAAGGCGGCGAGGAGAGGAGAGACGACGCGACCCCGGAGCGGCAGCGCCACGGCCGAGAGCGAGAGGAGGAGGTCCACAGACGAGCGGCGGAAGTCAGGGGAGGGGCCGTTCTGCGACGCGTCTGAGGAATATCGGATGCCTCGTCGCCAGCTCTCTCTGCGGAGACAACGCTGATATCAGGGACCGAAGCTGAAAGAGAACCTGGATGTTTCGAACCGAGCCTCAGGGTCCTGTTTGAACTTTTCACATCATAGAGAGTGTTCCATTGGAACTCTCCTCCAGTTATATACAGGCCCTGGTTTGATCCAAAGAACTAGTAGTGCTGTAGTGCAGTTTATGCTTTTGTGTTTTCTATGGGCTAATCCAAAACTATGTCCGATGCTTCTTTTCGGTCATCTTTTCCAAACAGTGGATTCCCATTTTCTGTCACAAAAGCAAGTCATAGAATTGACCCCATACTGAAACTTCTTCTGCTCAATCTTTCCATCTCTCATATAAAATAAACCTACAGTTACAGCCTACCAATAGATTTAATAGACAAGTCGATTTTATTTAGTTTCATCAATTTTATTTACATTATATCCATCTTTGATGTTCTTACGTGTGATGCCGTCATATTCGGATAATATATAAGCCAGTTGTTAGTTGATATGTACATTGCATGCAATAGTGTGTGTGGTTTCTATTTCATAAGGGATTTCTATAACATTTAAGCCTTAAGAAAAATAAATATGTTCTGTGTTATTTCAGTGTTTATATCTCTGTGCCGTTCCAAAAATACTCAGAGTCAACAAAGACCTCATTAGGGGAATCCATCTGTTTTCTGTTATCTGTTATCCATCTACATTATGCTCCATCTTAGTGAAGATGGGGCATAATGTAGCTTCTCTGCCTTTCGAGGAACCCCCCAAAACTGTCCAGAACATTTAAATTAGGGGTCAAAGGTCATAGTAGGTCTCAGGTTCTGACCCTGAGAGGAGGGGCAAGAGACTAAAGCTTTGCTCCTGCCGGTAGGTCAGTCAGCTCTGCATGCATGTGATAAATAATGGAAATCAATGCCAATCCCGTGGTAACGAAAGAAAAAACAAGCAGACTAAAACGTGTCCAGTGCTCTCCCAGATGCATCCTGTGGCAGGCCGACTGTGTGTGTCACCTCTTGTTGAACATTCTCAGGGGTTGGCCATTGTGACGCATCACGTGACGCATTGTAGTACTTAGCAGTAGTTGACACTATTGAAAAACATATTTATTGTATATATTTTGGGGGGGACTACTCGTATTTATCATTCCCCTCATTGCCCAGGGGCTGAACGTGAGACGGCTGAACTTGAGACGGCTGAACGTGAGACGGCGTGGCCGGGGCGGTTGTGTGCGAGCGTGTGAGTGAGTGCATGACCTAACCTCCCGCCTGTGTGTTTCAGTGTATGGAGCGGTGGCTGTGGAGGAGACAGACGTGCCCGTCCTGCCGCTCCTACGTGCTCACGCCCGATCCCTTCTCCTGGTCCTGCGTTCACATCTACATGCCCTGACAGCCTTGCATCTCCTCACATCCTCCTCCTCCTCTTCTCCTCCGTTTGAGCTGCAGCTCCTGCCCTGCATGCATTTACTCCCCTCCCAACAAAACAGACTGTCCTGGACGGCTGCACCTCATTGGACCGTGGGAATGCAAGGTTGGGTGGGGGTGGGGGGTGGTTGAGTGTGTGTGGGTGGGTGGGTGTGGGACCTTATTGGAACACTGGGAATCCGGAATCTGACACGGTCATTCTATCTAGCTCTGTCTGTCTTTGTTTCATTATTGTTATCAGCAACTTAGTAGTCAACATACTGACTCCAAATTGGCACAGTATGTTGATGTAGTGTTATTTTAGATTTGGTTTGACAGTTTGGAGGATAGTAGCCTATGGTTTGAAATAACCAAATCCTGTATTTATATTCAATTAAAAGTGATAGTGACAGCTCTGCTGACATGGCTTTAGGATGTCAAAAGAACATTTGAAAAAATAATATGTAGTATTTTACTATGTTTAACAACACCCTCCTCATCCTGCCTTACCCTTGCCAGTCATGTCTGATGAACTGTAACCTTCAAACTATCTCGTGGAATAAAGTTAATGCCAAATTTGTGATATAGAAATTTGAAGATATTTATTGATAGTTAATTTTAGTTAAACTGCCTTTGTCAAGTTCATAAAATCTGCTATGAACATCTTGCTTAAGAACAACGTGATGCCTCGCACGTAGGCTTCGCTGTACCAGTGAAGGCATTTGACTGGTCATCGTTTCCTATCTAAATTTGCCCTCGACATTCTCTCCCCACGTAGATTCAAAGTTTCTTAAAATCAACTGGTGATTCTGTTCTATTTACTCGTAAAATTAAGGTGGACAACTTTATTCCAACTTAAATGCTAAACGACCTGTTTACAGAAATAGCCTGATGTAGCGGGTTTTCTTTCCGTTTATGTCTTGAAGTTCCACCGCCATCCTCTTGCAGGCGGGGTAGAAGTGCACACGTGGAATCTTTCTTCTAGCAGACTGAAAAGGTTTTCATCCAATTAACGAAAGCAAAAGTGACGTCCCTTTTGGAAATCCAGCCAATCCCAAAACGTTATGATGCTATTCCCCTAAATTCTCTGAATAAATCATCATCGCGACAAAGTGATTGCGAAACTATGTCCAGTGAACAGATGAAGGTTGTGTGGTCTTCTCACTTTTTTGCTTTGTTTTAGAGAGTTCTGTTGTCAGGGACTAGACAAAGACTTCGTTGGGAAGATGGTGAAATGGTTTACAATTTGCTGGAATAGAATGTAAATGTTTATTTTGTCTAACGGAACCACCACCAACTTTTCAAATCCAGACAATTCAGAAATCACCGATTTAGGTAAGGCGACTTTACGCTACAGCTTTCTAAAATAGCAGACATATTCAACAGGTTTTGACTTCATACACTACCATTCTAAATCACTGTAAGTTTAAAGCATTGTAGGAGTATTGCACATAAAGCCGGCATGATATCAAAGCACAAATCCACAAAATACATTTTTTTTTAAATTTATGTAAATGCTACTGTTTAAACTGCTTATACGGTAGCCAGAAGTAAGTCTGTACGATAGCCTTGAAAACCTCTTGTTTGAAAGACACTTTATTCCTCAGACCTCTGCTCTGATTTAACATATAATATATGGGAGTCAGGTGACTGCGGTTAGGGAATGGGCTAGTAATCAGATGGTTGCCGGTACGATTCCCGGCCGTGCAAAATTACATTGTGTCCTTGGGCAAGGCACTTTACCTTACTTGCCTCGGGGGAATATCCCTGTACTTACTGTAAGTCGCTCTGGATAAGAGTGTCTGCTAAATGACTAACATTTTTATGTAATTTTACGCTTCAAGAAAACCACAAAGCCCAGGAGTTGCTGTCTAATTATATTATGTTACAATGGTCTCCGGACACTTAGTTTCAAAAACATTTGGTTTCACACCACAGTGCAGCTAAAATAAATAACATCAATCAGCATTACTTTATTTTACTTCACTGTTGATCAGCCATGGTCTCATATCATGGTTATCATTTGCAGACTCTCCCAGACACACTCTTGTGCTGTTGTTGTATTGAGAATAGATGCCAACCAATCACAAAAGGTTCTCCTTGCCCTCAAAGTGGCCCACAGGAGTAATTGGGTTCTATCACCATGGTGACAGCGTGCAGAGAGGATGCTCTGATGAAGAATCGTGACCAGCAGTAGTGAATTGGGTCTGAATCCAAAATATTCTGTTCTGTTGTCCGCTCCTTATTGTCCCCTCCTGCGGTCAGCTGGAGTAATCACATGTACGAGCATCACTGCACATCATCAGCATTCAGTGATTCAGTGAGTACAAACACAGGAGCCATGAAGAAATGTTTAAACTAGGACCAAGAGAGACAGTCCTGTACACTGAAAGATAATAATTAATGAGGTGTTTGTGTGTGTGTATGTGTGCTTGACTAGTTTTCTGGTTCAACAATTCAGACAAAGGATCAAATGATCAAAGGCAGCTGTTTGGGATGGAAATAGAACAGTGAAGAGGCAGGCTGCATCTGAATGAAGAGATCCCTGCCCTGCATTTTAACACCATATTGGGCTCATTTTCTTGCTTGAATCTATTCTGTCGTAGCTCGATATTGTGCTTCAACAACACACTCGAAATCACCGCGCCACTCACATGTAACAAAGAGCTTTTCCCTCGGAAATTATTTATTTATTTTTCTGTTTGTGAATACGGTTGTTCCAGACAACCGCGGGCTCACAAAGTGAATATTTACCAATCGAAGAAGAGAAGTGAATTTCAAAACATCGGCAGTGAGGTGAAAAGCTGACAATTTGAGGTTGTCTTTGCACATCTCTCCGAGCCCGTCTAGCACGACACACCTCCCCTTCCAGAGGTGCAAGTGGACAAGGTCAAGCTGTGGAGCCGTCTCTTCTAAACTCATTACACCTGATTGCGCTGTTTACCCCATCAGCAGACACTCCTTCTACTTTTCCTTTGTCCTTTGATGTATTTTTACGAGAATTGTTCCCTTTTTTGAGGGTGTTCAAGGATGTTTCTCGGCTCGGGGAAGGTTTAGAAGGGTGAGAAAACCAGTTGCGTTACATATGATTTTTATAACTTCCACCCAACACAACATGATCAAGCTTGAAAGAGCTTCTGTTAGTATGACCTGTTCAGCTGTAGATGCTGGGACTTGTGTAGTGTTAGTGTTTTCCAGTTTTGGATACTAATGTTCAGGGTCTCAGACAGCTCATTCTTGTTCAGCTGACCACCTAAACCGCTTCGAGCAATTACTTTCTCTATTTTGCAGGTTAGACTTCAAGGGACAAGGGACATAGATTGTCCCCCCCCCAACACACATCCACACACACTTTATATTAAGAAAACTCTATTTAACTGGCGTATCCAAAAGCTGTCCCACCTACATTTGAAAACAAACCCACGCCCATGGTCAAACACATAAAGCAACAACACATTTCCTCACTTGGAAAGCATCCAGACCAACATTCATCAAACACAAAGATGGTGCCTCTCTCCTTGACAGTGCGTGGGAGGTGTGAGGGGAAATGGGCAGCTTCAAGGGTCACGCATTGCCGGGGGTGTTCTTCCTGATCGTCGGGCTGTGGTGGGCAGGGAAGTACTCCCTCTGGAACGTCACCCGCAGGAACAAGAGCCTGGGTTCCACCCGCCTGGCCAACAGGGCTACACAGCGGCGTCTCGAGCTGATGGAAGGGTCTGTCGTCCTCTTCTTCTCTGTGGTCGGTAAGCATCAGAAATAAACTAACTGCTTCGCATTGGAGTCCTGATTTCGGACAGTTTGTGTGAGGCGAAACAAACGAACCCTATCTAACCGAGGAGGCTGCGTGTGTCGTCATCCAGGGATGCTGGCGGAGCAGTTTGCGGCGCAGGGTCCTAGGCTCCACCTGTACGACTACGCGGAGAAGCACTGGGAGTGCCTGATGAACTGGCAGCACGCCACCATGTACCTGTTCTTTGGGCTGGCGGCGGCCATGTCCCTGGTCGTGCACGGCACAGGGGTTGCCCCCGTGGCGCTGGACAGGATGATGCTGGCCCTGGCGTTCTTCACAGAGGGTGAGGCGTATTTCTTTAGTGGCGGGGGGAGGGGGGGGGGGAGGAGCCTGGCGTGTGGGTGGGTAGGGCGTGTGGAGCAGGGTGGGCGGGTGGGTTTGGCCAGTTTGTGGAACCACAAATAGTTCCCTGCTACTCAGCCACGGCCACGCACCTTAGAACACACCTACAGATCACATCTACGGTTTAAAAAAAACGGTGTTGTTGTTGTTTTTCAGGATTCCTCTTCCTGTACCACCTCCATGGCAGGTCGATGCTGGACGTCCACGTCCACCAGCTGCTGCTCTACGCCGTCTTTGGCTCGGCCCTCACGTCCTTCCTGGAGGTCTTCCACCGAGGGAACATCCTTCTGGAGCTCCTGCGATGCACCCTGACCCTGCTACAGGGGAGCTGGTTCTGGCAGGTGTGTGTGTGGGTGTATGTGTGCATGTTTGTGTGTTCCTCTTTGCGTAGGACCCACAGAAGCATGGTCACGTCGCTCACACAATGAACCCTTCTCTCCTGTGACAGATTGGATTTGTGCTGTATCCACCCAATGGACCTGAGTGGGACCTGAAGGATCACAGCAATATGATGTTCATCACCATGTGCTACTGCTGGCACCTGGCCTTTGCCTTGCTCGTCGTGGGTGTGGTCTACTGCACCGTCAGCTGGTGAGGCCCTCCATCTTTGTAGTTCATCAAGGCTAGTTGTAGTTTGATCATCACCTCTATGGACATGTATATGTTTGTTCCTGCTTCAGTGATGCCCCTTGTCTCCTGCAGTGTGGTAGGGTCCAGACTGAAGAGGACTCCACCCATGGAGATGGGACTGCTGAAGCCCAAGGAAAGAGACCCAGAATCAGAGGAGGAGATTCTATAAAGGCCTATTTGTCTGTCTGTCTGTCTGTCTGTCTGTCTACCTGTTTGTCTATCTCTTACAGAGTACCATATTCTGGGTGATTCAATGGTGATTCGACACAAGGAATCCGACCTCAACAACCCGTAGCCGGCCCTTGCGCCTCCAGGGATTCACAGCCAGAGATGAGAACCAAACAGAACCAAATCTAAACAATTTGTATTATTTTTCCATAGAACTTTTGCATATAATGTATGTCTGTATTCTCTTTTTTATGCTCAGGCCTGGCATCATTGTCCGTGAGGCATATCTTATTTATACTAATTCATGCTACTGCACGTATTTCATGAAGATTTTTACTGCGAAAGAACGGGGCTAAAGTTTTCATGTGTTAAATGACCTGTCTTCTGATGGAGTTGATGGAGTATCTAAACGAACAGGGATGTTTTTTGCCAAAGTTTTTGTAGAAGTGCCATCGTGTGGTGATGACGGGTATCACGTGTTGTACATTCATTAGGGCAAGGCAAATACTTGAAACTGGTAAAAAAGGTTGCATCTGCAGTTTTGTCTACTGAGACAAATATTAAGATTGCTGGAAGTATATGGTTCCTTCTCATCCCTTCCAGTGGAAACCGTGTATTTGACAAGTAGACACAAGCATGCGGTTCAATTTTTTTGTAAACGTAATCTAAAACATGTTCATTGATCAAATGAGTGATAAATGATAAAACCAATTAATTGTTTATCATCGAACCCAGAATTCTTGCTTTATTTTCCATAATGTCGTTTTCTGTCAATTCCATCCTACACAACCTGAACAAGCTGTCACTAAAAGCAACAACCTGCCAAAGGAGATTATGTGCAATTTGGGACATATTTTGAATTGATGTATTTATTTTATCATCTGAATTTTTTTTATATATATATATATATATATATCTGACATTTTTTTTTTTTTACAGATTCTACTTGTGGTTGTATATTTGTCAATATCTGATCTGGATTTTAACCGCTATACTTTTTGACTTTGATCATTTTATGATCTTCAAGTAGGCTAATTGTTTTGTCAGTTACTGAGTTTGTTAAATATGCATGTGTCAACTTAACATTAAAGCCATGTTGTAATTTCAATTCAATTTGAATTCAATTTGTCTGCTTCATTTGTTGGATAAATCATAGCTGACCCCTTTGGCCACAGTCAACAGATGTGACCGTGAGCCTATCATTCGCAAGACGGATGTAAACAGGGCTAACAGGTGGCAGACTCTCAAGAATGTCCGTGACGCCTTCAAGAGTGAGCTCGCACAATTTGAAGGGAAGTAAATGTAATCGTGCCTACTGATACATCACATTATAGCCATCATGGACAAACTAAAGTCAGTTTTAAGCGGCGAAGAGGCACGGAATGAAGACCGCAATATTTTAGAGGTATGTTTTCAAATCCAGCGTAATTTTTAAGATTTAATCTAGACCACTAGAGAATGACTTATTGGTCTGTAATCAAAACATGTAATTTTTTTTAGAAAGAACAACAAAACATTTCAAATCTTCACTGAGAATAACTTTGTTAAAATTAGGTTATATAAAAGGTAATTAAAATCGATTGACACATTTCACGTTATTGCAGGCAGCGAACGAAGCTTCCACTTTAGGCTGGGGTACACGCATAAAAGGATTCATCGGCTGTTTCGTGATTGGCGTTGTTTGCACTATATTGGTGAGAACGCAGTATGTAGGCTACATGATATAGGCTACAGTTGGTTTCTCTGTATCAAGGCTTCCATACTCCATTGTTCTATTAAAAGCTGAAGAAAGTAATGTGGAACTACTGGTTTGTCTTGCTTTGGAGACTGCAGACATGCAGTAAAACTCTTCTTTCACTGTTTACAACCCTACTTAGTCTCAATCTTGATGGTGGGGAGTTGTGTATATAATATCAGTTTGACAAAAAAGGACAAATAAATCATACATAAATGACAGTTTATTACATATGATGTAAACTGTTGGTGGTTACTCTTATCTACAAACCTGAACTTCAGTAGGCCTAATTTTAGCCCATAAAAACACTACTGTCCTTGAATCCCGTAACTTGCTGTATGTCTCTGCTTGCCTTTGTAGGGAGTATGTACGCTGTTCATTCCAAAGATTGGAATCATTCTATTCATCGTCTTTTACACATTTGGAAATGTCTGCTCCCTATGCAGGTGCGACCCACTTCTAATTGCTTTCACACACAGACGACACAAGATGTATTTATTTTTTTACTGTAAATGTGGATATACAGATGCAGAATCCATGTCAGGAACACCATATTAAAACATACAAAGACGACAATATTTGGGAGAGTTAGACTGCTGTGTTGCCTGGCCTCTTATACAGCAGGAGAGATGTGATGGTGTGAATCTTCCCACAGCACCATGTTTCTGATGGGCCCAGTGAAACAGTTGAAGAGGATGTGTGACAAAACGAGAGCTCTGGCTACCACCATCATGCTGGTGAGTCATCAGCAGTGCCTGGGTTTGGCCTTCTGGTCTTTTCCTTTCATTTTCTGTCAAAGTGTCCATTGAGGGAATTGGAAAACATTTGTTGTCTAAAGAAAAATACTGGATTTTCAAGCCATTTCAATGGCCTCAGACGCAGTAATGATCGTTTTGATAATTCCCGTAAGATCCAAAGGCCTAAAGCCATGTTCACGATAAGCTACTTGTAGGGTGGCTTGTGTATTCATGCAAGCAGTTTGGAAGCCTTACATCTGAAAAGGTCTCTTCTGTGTTCTAGACTTGTCTTGTG
Organism: Hypomesus nipponensis; assembly: GCF_054491055.1. Taxonomy (NCBI): domain Eukaryota; kingdom Metazoa; phylum Chordata; class Actinopteri; order Osmeriformes; family Osmeridae; genus Hypomesus; species Hypomesus nipponensis. The sequence continues at coordinate 6,337,595 of NC_140376.1, read as the reverse complement.
TTGACCCTCTGTGCTGCATTCTGGGTAAGTTGGGATCCCAACCAATAGCATAACAGCACTCACATGCTTTATGCATAGACATATATACATGTATGTATATATGTCTATGGTTTTATGTACGAGACAGGGGATGGGTTTGCATGAACAATAAGTTGAATAAAACATTGTCATGGTGGCATGGTATAGCTTGTGATGGTTACAAGGAGTTTCTTACAGTTGGTGAATGTAGCTTTTTTTTCTTTTAGTGGAAGAACTTTGGTCTTGCTCTGCTGTTCTGCATCTTGCAAGTCTTAGCATTTGCCTGGTATGTAATTTTTAATTAATATCAATTGTGGTTTTGTTTTCTTATGAGTACTATGTTGGGGTGCATAGTGGTTTGTTTCAAACTGACTTTTGTATCATCTGCAGGTATGGCTTGTCGTACATTCCATTTATAAGGTTTGTCATTTTTTATGTTTTTCACTTTGGCCAAGAGGTTTCACTGGCAATTTAGAACATTAAAATTGTTTTTCTTGAAGGAAAAGTACAAGTGATTCTTGATTACTATGGCCACACTCTGACATTTTCTGTTCTATTTTATTTAACTATAATTATTATTTTAATATTATCCAATCATTTTCTGTTCTGTTTATTTCTCAGGGATGCAATACTGAAGCTTTTTACCTTGTGTGTGAAGTGAAGAATCACAGATGAAGGACGTTTGACGTTTGCTATTCTTCAACACAATTTCATTTGGGTTTTTCTATACTGCCATTGGTTCTCAAGACAATAACTTCTGCAGAAAGGATGACTCAGTTGTATTTGGTTAGCTTTCTAACTATCTTCAAACGTCTACAAAAGTTTCAAAGTGTTATTTTTAATGCGTTTTTAATGGTTGGCTATTAACAATATTAGGATGCTAGATTAGGCTACTTTCTCTCATTGATTGTTCTCAGAGAAGGCCTAAAACTTCGATGGTTTCACTGATTTAATGTATTATGATAATAAATGTACTGAAATGTCTATTTATTTGATTATCAGATCGAACTACCGTTATTTCATCGTACTTTGAAATTGGGATGTCTTTGATATTAATCTTACCCTGAGTCCAATGGGGGGTGTTGCGATGATGGTGACTATCTTATCAAAACGTGCACACCCATGTGACCATCGGATGCGGAAGTCACATTCTAAGCAAACTTTGGCGCTTGACGCAGAGAATATATTTCTTACTATAGTTAGTTAAATACAAAAGTTTGTTCAAATCGGAAAATAATATGACAAGTTTCACTCAGAAAGTAAAAGACAGTGTGCCAGATAAACCGACGATAAATCTTGGCGAAAGCGACTTGCAGAAATGGGGCTTGCAAGGTATTGACTTTAATTAATTAATTACTTCATTACTGACACAGCAGTTGTATCCCGAATGTAGGCTATGTAAACCAAATAGACTATATACATGATATAAACAGTGGCAGCCTTGATGATCTAGTTGGTGGCTGGTCTGTAAGAACGAGCGATAGAAAAGAATGAGCAGTAGGCTAACTGTTTACATAACTTTACAGCTGCACCATTGGTGTGGTCCAAATACCGGTGTTCCAGGTTCCCCTGTTCCCTCTTCCTTGCGCGTGCACAACGTCATTACGTTTTCTCTTGTTGCTTGGTTGAGCTCAATGTGATTTATATAATCTCGTGTGTTTATATTACAGTCTGATGTACAGATGCAACTTGTATAATCAATAATGATTACAGCAACATACATAACCAGCATCACTGTATTGTTTTATAAATGGCCAGACTGTAATATACGGGGGTGGAACCTCTTTCCGCAGGCCTCCAGGGAAGACTGTTCCCCCCGTGTTCTCAGTGTAAAAGACAGGTGTATAGATGAAAAGTATAACACACGATGATCAATGTAAAATAATGAATGAAAGATGAGTATCCTCATGTGTATCCTGGAAAGTAGGTGGAGTACACTCTAAGCCAACACACAAGATTATATAAATCACATTCAGCTCAACCAATCAACAAGAGAAAACGTACTGAATTCGCACAAGGAAGGGGGAACAGAGGAGCTGACTTCTCCAGAACAGCGGTCTTAAATATACCTGTCTTCTAACATGAACTCGGTCGTGTCTCCTCAGGGATAACGCTGAGAACGTATCAGTTGGATGGAGTGAGGTGGCTCGTTCAGTGCCTTAAGAATCAAGAAGGATGCATTTTAGGGGACGAAATGGGTCTGGGCAAGACTTGTCAGGTGTTGGCACGGCAACCCGTCACTCTCATGCAAAAAAAAAAAAAAAAAGATGTCACTGTGCAAGAGCAGACTATGATTTGGAGTAGACGGTGACTGTGTGTCTGTGTTTTACTCCTCCCACAGACCATCTCTCTGCTGGTGTACATGAGCGGAGCGATGGGGATCAAGGGGCCGTTTCTGGTGCTCAGCCCGCTCTCTGTCATGGACAACTGGAGAACAGAGATGAAACGGTGGTTTGGCAACACAGCAAACACGAGTTTTATGGTGAAGGAGGATGTCAGATAGTAGTCTAAAGATATACAGCATATACAGAGTAAACCTACTTTTTATTGGACACAGATTAGACCCACATCCATACACTACTACTGGAACAATAGTAAGCATTTCTGCAATTAATAGAGGATGCACAATTCTTCACTCACCCCTTGATTTTCGGTTAAGAATACTCTCTGCTGTCTGTTTATCCTGGTAACTAGACAGCTTTATAAACATGTCCTGGTACTGCCACTGGGGGGAGACTATTCCAAAGTTTGTGTTCTGGACAGGGAGGTGTACAGTACATGCTCTCTCTACGGTACTGGGGGGAGAGCATGACTGCGGTTCCAAAGGTTCTTCCTGTACTGTATATATGCCCTGTTTTATGTCACTTTCCATAAAAGCATCTGCTAAATGAATACAGTGTCAAATATGAAAGATTGATGCAATCTCCAGGAATTTGATTGTTCTTTTGGCAGCGGGCCAAACACAATGTTTTTCATACGTCTGTGATCTCCTTAGTTTTTCTCCAGGGCTGACGGTTTTGAGTTACACTGGAGACAAGGACACGAGGGCGGAGCTACAGAGAAACATGGACACCATGGACTTTCAGGTTCTGCTGACTACCTATGAGGTGATCCTTAATGGCATGTCCCGATATTGTAAATAAATGCACCTGTCTTTATGTATCCAATTTAACACCCTTTTTTTATATGTTGTTGGATTTGTATCTGTTATTGATTGAGTTGTGTTGTTGTTAATTGGTTGGACTCCGTCTTTCCTTTGTCAGCTGTGTCTCAAAGACGCCACGTTCATAAAGAAGTGAGTGATGATCTTTGTTTCCTACAGAATGCACAGCAATAATACTTTGAATGACAATGAATCATAGTTTAATAAACACATTTTGCGTTGCTCTTTCCTTAAGGCGGAAATGGAAGATTCTCGTTGTAGACGAGGCCCACAGGCTGAAGAATCAGAACTCGTTGTTGCACAAAACCCTGACTGAGGTATCAGAACTACCTTTGCAGGGTCCCCCACCTCCAATCCCCTCACACTACTCACCCTCCCTCCCTCCCTCCCTCCCTCCCTCCCTCCCTCCCTCCCTCCCTCCCTCCCTCCCTCCCTCCCTCCCTCCCTCCCTCCCTCCCTCCCTCCCTCCCTCCCTCCCTCCCTCCCTCCCTCCCTCCCTCCCTCCCTCCCTCCCTCCCTCCCTCCCTCCCTCCCTCCCTCCCTCCCTCCCTCCCTCCCTCCCTCCCTCCCTCCCTCCCTCCCTCCCTCCCTCCCTCCCTCCCTCCCTCCCTCCCTCCCTGTCTCCCTGTCTCCCTGTCTCCCTCCCTGTCTCCCTCCCTGTCTCCCTCCCTGTCTCCCTCCCTGTCTCCCTCCCTGTCTCCCTCCCTGTCTCCCTCCCTGTCTCCCTCCCTGTCTCCCTCCCTCCCTGTCTCCCTCCCTCCATGTCTCCGTCTCTCCCTGTCTCCCTCCCTGTCTCTCCCTGTCTCCCTCCCTGTCTCCCTCCCTGTCTCCCTCTCAGTTTTCTGTGGGCTTTAGAGTCCTGTTGACTGGGACCCCCATCCAGAACAACCTGCTGGAGGTTTACTCCCTGCTCAACTTCATCCAGCCCAGCCTTTTCGCCGCCGACGAGAAGGACAACTTTGTTGACACGTACGCCCACGTACAGTCCCAACCTTCTCTTGGTATGCTGCTGCGCAACCCGCTGATCTTCTCTCAACACTCCATGAATGACAGAGCTATATCATCCGCTCAACACAATACATGAAATCAGCCTGTGGCGCTGTCATAGTTACAACTTGTTTTTGTCGCTCTCGAGTTTCCGCCGTTTGAATTTACATCGGGATTAGCAAAGTGTGTGGAACGGAATCGAATGTCATCGAGTCAGCTTCAAATGAAACGAATCTTCATGGTGCAGGGTAGAATCATCGGCCCAATAGAGTCTCCTGTGGTCACTCCCGCACTTCTGTCCCCAGCCAGCGATCTCCAGAGCATCCTGCAGCCCTTCCTGCTGCGCAGGGTGAAGGCCGAGGTGGCTGCCGACCTGCCCAGGAAGACAGAGCTGGTGGTGTACCACGGCATGTCAGCCCTGCAGAAGAAGTACTACAAGGCGCTCCTGATGAAGGACCGCGGTGAGGCCGGTCGGCCGGACGGGTGATCTGTACCTGGGTGCTTTTGCCTGAGATCGGTCGGAGAAGGTTAAGGGACCAGTTGAGTGAGTGAGTGAGTGAGTGAGTTTGTTTTGTTTTGCATCTCCAGATGCCTTCGGACGTGAGGAGGCCGGCAAGACACGACTGTTGAATATCCTGATGCAGCTGAGGAAGTGCGTGGACCATCCCTACCTGTTTGACGGTGAGGGCCCGCCGCTGTTGCCACTTCATCACGGGGTCGAGGAGGAACTTGCTTTCGCCACATGAGCGCTGACCTTGCCTCTTATCACTCCCCCCCCTCGGCCTCCCTCCTCTCTTCCTTCCTCCATGCCCCCCCCCCCTCCTCCCTTGGCTCTCCTCCCCCGCTCCGCCTGAGAAGGTGTGGAGCCTGAGCCCTTTGTGATGGGGGAGCATCTTGTCGAAGCCAGTGGGAAGCTCTGTCTGCTGGACAGCATGCTGTCCTATCTACATGAAGGGTCTGTCCTTTCTCCACCTCTCTTGCCTAAATGCACATCAACAGATGCAGATCAACAGATCACCCGAGGACCAAAATATCATCAGTCTATCTGATCGCCATACTAACAGATAACCAAATAACCAACAGATTGCCATTATATCAACATAATACTCTTATATCATTTGCTTACCCAATTGCCAAGAGGTTACAATTCTGTCAACAGAATACCGTTCTTTTAAGAGGAGCCCTGTTTATACTTGTCTCTCGTGACTTCCTGGCTTCCATGTGTCTGTCCAGGGGCCATCGTGTGTTGCTGTTCTCCCAGCTGACCAGGATGCTGGACATAGTGCAGGACTACATGGAGTACCGAGGTAGGCCTCCCCTCTGAAAACCACTTCAATGATGGGTTCTCCTTGGCAAGGACTGTCTAGTGTGGGGGGTTACAGTACCCTGTGTTTCTAAAGTTGTGTGAGTGATGAACGCTTTGAAGCGTATGACAACTTCTTTCACGGGTTGACAGATTAATGGCAGCATCATACTTAATGATAAATTTGTTATTGGCGTTTGTCGGAGAAATTAAGAATGTGATGTTTTATACTGAATAATAATACAGATGCTTAGTAGTTTGTCAGCAGATAACAGAGCCCCCCAAACTAGACTCTAGGCTGTCTTATCACCCTGGGGGAAGGGTGAGCATTTGTTCAGACTAGAAGATGTTGGGGGTTTGTTTGTTTTAAGGAGATGCTGTTTGACAAGGACTAAGATGGGGTGCAAGGTCTGGAGACCATTTGTTGACACTTATGTGAGGGAGCTTTTACGACATCAAGAGATCCTGTTGTGTTTCAATCAGGGTTGATGTCGTAAACACGCACGCACTCTAACACGCACGCACCCACGCGCGCCAGGTCTATGCAAGGAGCCAATGAAGAAGAGCCATGGAACATTTGCATGCCTTTGTCTTAACCAATGACTGTAAAGAGCGGTTCTGCTTAAATAGCTAGCTGGCGCAACATGCTAGCAGACAAACTTTGTAGCACAATGGCGTGTGATGTTTTTGTCTCCTTGTGGACCGGCCGCAAGCAATAAACTTTCTTGAACTTGTTCACCGACTGACTGTGCAATGCTTGATAAATTAATATTTCTGACAGCGTTGGCTCACGCTTAGTTTTTCTTCACAGGCCCCAACATATTCTCCCCAGGCCCCAACATATTCTCCCCATAACCCACCTTTTATTTGTTTTGTACACATGTATTAATCATACATTCCTGCGGTTGTTTCTGTGCAGGATACAGCTACGAGCGCCTGGATGGCTCTGTCAGAGGAGAGGAGAGGAACCTGGCTATCAAGAACTTCAGCAGCAAGGATGTGTTTGTCTTCCTGCTCAGCACCAGAGCAGGTTGGCGGTCACCATCACCCTAACATACAACAAACAACATTTGTATCTTAATTATTGCACCTACCCTGCCAAAATATGTATATTTACGTCTTCTGTTCCTGTCACAGCCTCCCTCAAATCGATTTTCCCACCACCATCACCTGCGTACTCCGATTTCCTTATCTGTTACTTAAGCTCTGACTGTTAACAGCAAAAGCCACATAGAGATTAGACGTAGACAGGAAGTCCTGTTTGTAGGCTAGCAGTTCCTTGGCTCTTACGCAGATAATGAAAGTAAAGAGGCTGCCTCTACGTTTTTTCAGATCACCCCGAATCCCATGATTTTTCTCTTCTGTGTAGCAAGCAAAATTCTCACGCAATTCTCAGTTGCGTGATGTTCAGCACTGTGCTGTTGCATACCAGTGACTGGAGTCGACATCTTATATAAGGCGTGGCAAGACACCCAATCTCGTTCCCTTTCTGTCTCTCTCTGAAAAGCTCTGACAGACATCCTCCGAATGAACAATGCCAGGCTTTGACGGCCTGGCATTGTTCATTCCCCACGCCGTCTAAGCCGGGCTTGTTCACCTGTGTCCGCTGTGTAGGGGGAGTAGGGATGAATCTGACCGCTGCGGACACGGTCATCTTCATGGACAGCGACTTCAACCCCCAGAATGACTTGCAGGCAGCTGCGCGTTGTCATCGCATTGGTCAAACCAGGTAAGAAGTCAGAGGTGCTTTTTCCTCACAAAAAAACAAACAAACAAAAAAACTCACGGTTGATTCCTGTTCCTGGTGTCTAGTTATCCAAACAGCTTTTGAGTCATTGCGTCTGCAAAATAAATCAAATAAAATCCGAATGTACATGTGATCGCTGGTGATGCTCGCAGGGCTGTGAAGGTGATCCGTCTCCTGGGTAGAGACACGGTGGAGGAGATTGTGTATTCCCGGGCCGTGTCCAAGCTGCGCCTCACCAACACGGTGATCGAGGAGGGCCGCTTCTCCCTGCTGGAGAAGGCCCAGTCTGCTGCTGCCGGGCTTCAGGTCAGGCAAACCTGGCAACCGCAGTGCAAACCTGGCAACCGCAGTCAGCCTGCGTCCTGCATGCATCTACACTGCATGACATCTACCGTCGGACAGCCACACCTCTCTAACTACTGCAGTTGGAAGTTCTCCTGTTCCATTTCCTCACATCTATTTTTCTCTACCATTTGCAGAAAGAAAGTGATAGAGGAAAGAGGACATTAATATCTATCTCACTAACTCCCTCGCTCTCTCTGGTTTCTTGGCCAAAGTTGAGTGAGGTCCTCAAGTTCGGAGTAGACAAGCTGCTGTCGTCCGAGGAGAGTACGGTCCAGGAAGTGGACCTAAGTTTGATCCTGGGTCCGTCACGGGGCGGGGAGTGGCTATCCAACGATGACCTGCCCAGGGTAGAAGAGGAGGACTCCGAACCCGACAGCCAGAGTGAGTATCCACTGCGTTGATTCGAGAATCAAACCCGGAGAATCTCCCATGTGAGAGGCCAGCACTAACCATTAAGCTACAATGGGACATCAGTGTGGGCCTCGAACCCACGGAACAGTTTACGCAGCATGGCAGGTTGGAGCTTTGCTTCGTTGAGCTGGGTGGAACCTCCTCACCACCTCTGTGTCCTCCAGACCACATGTACTGCTTTGAGGGGAGAGACTACTCCAGGGACCCCAGCTCTGAGGACCAGCGCAGCTTTGAGAAGCTGCTGGAGGAACAGCTGGAGGGGCAGGACGAGGCAGGACGAGAGGGGCGCGCTCTGCGCCACAACGCTGGAGTAAGCTGCCTCCGCTACACACATACATACACACACACACACAAGAAACACATGTAGCTACCACACACAAGTAAGCACGCCCCCCCTGTCTGCGCGTCAATGTTCCGTAATGTTTTAGCCAGACCTCAGATAATATGAACGTGTTCACCATTCAAATTCATTATGTGTCATATAAGTTGCGTTCAGTTCATCGTTCTCATAAAAATGTACTCGTTCATGCACAACACTGGTTACATCAAAGCGTGTTGCTCGTATCCCAGCTTGAGGCTGTTGCATTGTGGGTAATATCAGGGCTCTCTGGCGGGGCGTCTGGGGCTGGCGCCAAGGAAGAGGAAGATCCTGAGCGAGGCAGAGCTGGAGGCGAGGAGGAAGAGGGGGCAGGAGGCTGCGGCCAAGAGGGCCAAGCTACTGGAGGACAGGAAGAGGAACCAGCAGGAGCAGAAACAGAAGAAGAAGTAAGGAAGCAGCTGTACACACCTGAGAAGGCCCGCCTCTCCTCGGACTTTAACCGTTGAGGTGTGTTCGTGTGCGTGTGTGTGTGTGTGTGTGTGTGGGGGGGGTGTCTGTGTTCGGGGTCTCATGCAGGATGGCGTGGTGGGAATCTTGCGGGTACAGATCCAGGTGCTTACCCTCGGGGGAAAGCGAGGAAGAGGAGGAGGAGGACGGCAGCATCTCCTCCACAGATTCCGAGCACACGGCCATCCGCTACGTGCTGGGGGACGTGACCCATCCGCATGCCACCGGCGGTGACGCCATCATAGTACACTGTGTTGGTATGTCAACCCGTATTCTCGGCCATATTCTCCCAGATACTCTAGAAGCAGAGATAGTGTCGAACAGTCGGCGTTTTCTGCTTTCAATTATCTGGGAGAACAGTAGGGGCACCGAAGCGTGTTGTCTGCGTTGTGTTTCTGTTGGCTCCCTGATGTTGGCTGTTGTTGGCTCGTAGATGACTCCGGAAGGTGGGGCAGGGGCGGGCTGTTCTCAGCACTGGAGACACGTTCCGATGAGCCACGCAAACAGTACGAGCTGGCAGGAAAGATGAAGGGTGAGATGTGGTCACAGTCCCAGAGACTCCTACCTAGTACCTGGTGTTTACACCACACCTTACTGTGTACTCTCCTACCTACCCAGTATGTACACCACACCTAAGTATGTATACTCCTAACCACCTAGTGGGTTAACTACTCCCTAATGTGTACTCTCCTACCTACCCAGTATGTACACCACACCTAAGTATGTATACTCCTAACCACCTAGTGGGTTAACTACTCCCTAATGTGTACTCTACACCTCAGTCCCAAAGACATGTAGTGTACACCACAGTGGATCAGCAGGCACAGGCCATTGCAGCTCTTAACAGGTTTGTCCTTGTATGTCCTGTTTTTTTTCTTCGCCGTCTTGTTCAAGATCTGGAACTCGGGCGTGTGCTGCTGTTCCCGATAGACGACCGACAGTCCAGACTGGATGGCCGAGACCATGTGAGTTGTGTGTCAGAGAGCAGAGGGGTGAAAACATCTGCTAAACGATTACACTACAGCTAGCCAAGAACACATGCAACCGCAGCCCGACATAATCAGAATCAGAGAATCAGAGTTTGGTTTAATTCGCCATGTAGGTTTACACAAACAAGCATTTACTGTGGCCGGAAGGTGCAAACAATAAACATATACGGATCTTCAATTAAAAAGTATAAAATACAGTAGTCTTAACTTATCCTAGGATCTAACAATCTAAAAAATAAAACAATGTAAATTATAAAATATAAATAAAAGATATATAAAAACAATAATAGGAATATGAATGGGCAATATTGCAAATAAGGTGGCTTGTGCAACAAGTGTCAGATGGACTAATAATATATATTAGGCCAACATCAACATGCTCTAGTTTTCCATGGAAGCGAAATAACACAACAATTCAAAGGAATTCTCTTAATGACATGGTTTTGTACGGCTCTGTCACCACCACAGCTGGCCCTGGCAGTGGCACAGCACAGAGATCAGACAACCTGTCTGGTATCCTGCTGCAATCCCTCGAGGAATCCCTCAAGACAATCTCTCTTGAGGCGAGACGGAAAAAAGGTAGCGTCTGATCTCACCGTTGCGTGCGGGCCCGATGCCAAAGGAGCGACGCAGAAATGAACTCCGATCAATCACAGTCGATCACAAGTGTCACTCAAACATTCAAGCCAATCCTTTGTGGTGCGAACGGATATATGGAGTCATTCGTTTCCCGTTGAGGCAAGTCACCACTCTGTCTTCTCCCTCTGTTCTTTTAGCGAGAATAACTTTGTTAAAATTAGGTTATATAAAAGGTAATTAAAATCGATTGACACATTTCACGTTATTGCAGGCAGCGAACGAAGCTTCCACTTTAGGCTGGGGTACACGCATAAAAGGATTCATCGGCTGTTTCGTGATTGGCGTTGTTTGCACTATATTGGTGAGAACGCAGTATGTAGGCTACATGATATAGGCTACAGTTGGTTTCTCTGTATCAAGGCTTCCATACTCCATTGTTCTATTAAAAGCTGAAGAGAGTAATGTGGAACTACTGGTTTGTCTTGCTTTGGAGACTGCAGACATGCAGTAAAACTCTTCTTTCACTGTTTACAACCCTACTTAGTCTCAATCTTGATGGTGGGGAGTTGTGTATATAATATCAGTTTGACAAAAAAGGACAAATAAATCATACATAAATGACAGTTTATTACATATGATGTAAACTGTTGGTGGTTACTCTTATCTACAAACCTGAACTTCAGTAGGCCTAATTTTAGCCCATAAAAACACTACTGTCCTTGAATCCCGTAACTTGCTGTATGTCTCTGCTTGCCTTTGTAGGGAGTATGTACGCTGTTCATTCCAAAGATTGGAATCATTCTATTCATCGTCTTTTACACATTTGGAAATGTCTGCTCCCTATGCAGGTGCGACCCACTTCTAATTGCTTTCACACACAGACGACACAAGATGTATTTATTTTTTTACTGTAAATGTGGATATACAGATGCAGAATCCATGTCAGGAACACCATATTAAAACATACAAAGACGACAATATTTGGGAGAGTTAGACTGCTGTGTTGCCTGGCCTCTTATACAGCAGGAGAGATGTGATGGTGTGAATCTTCCCACAGCACCATGTTTCTGATGGGCCCAGTGAAACAGCTGAAGAGGATGTGTGACAAAACGAGAGCTCTGGCTACCACCATCATGCTGGTGAGTCATCAGCAGTGCCTGGGTTTGGCCTTCTGGTCTTTTCCTTTCATTTTCTGTCAAAGTGTCCATTGAGGGAATTGGAAAACATTTGTTGTCTAAAGAAAAATACTGGATTTTCAAGCCATTTCAATGGCCTCAGACGCAGTAATGATCGTTTTGATAATTCCCGTAAGATCCAAAGGCCTAAAGCCATGTTCACGATAAGCTACTTGTAGGGTGGCTTGTGTATTCATGCAAGCAGTTTGGAAGCCTTACATCTGAAAAGGTCTCTTCTGTGTTCTAGACTTGTCTTGTGTTGACCCTCTGTGCTGCATTCTGGGTAAGTTGGGATCCCAACCAATAGCATAACAGCACTCACATGCTTTATGCATAGACATATATACATGTATGTATATATGTCTATGGTTTTATGTACGAGACAGGGGATGGGTTTGCATGAACAATAAGTTGAATAAAACATTGTCATGGTGGCATGGTATAGCTTGTGATGGTTACAAGGAGTTTCTTACAGTTGGTGAATGTAGCTTTTTTTTCTTTTAGTGGAAGAACTTTGGTCTTGCTCTGCTGTTCTGCATCTTGCAAGTCTTAGCATTTGCCTGGTATGTAATTTTTAATTAATATCAATTGTGGTTTTGTTTTCTTATGAGTACTATGTTGGGGTGCATAGTGGTTTGTTTCAAACTGACTTTTGTATCATCTGCAGGTATGGCTTGTCGTACATTCCATTTATAAGGTTTGTCATTTTTTATGTTTTTCACTTTGGCCAAGAGGTTTCACTGGCAATTTAGAACATTAAAATTGTTTTTCTTGAAGGAAAAGTACAAGTGATTCTTGATTACTATGGCCACACTGACATTTTCTGTTCTATTTTATTTAACTATAATTATTATTTTAATATTATCCAATCATTTTCTGTTCTGTTTATTTCTCAGGGATGCAATACTGAAGCTTTTTACCTTGTGTGTGAAGTGAAGAATCACAGATGAAGGACGTTTGACGTTTGCTATTCTTCAACACAATTTCATTTGGGTTTTTCTATACTGCCATTGGTTCTCAAGACAATAACTTCTGCAGAAAGGATGACTCAGTTGTATTTGGTTAGCTTTCTAACTATCTTCAAACGTCTACAAAAGTTTCAAAGTGTTATTTTTAATGCGTTTTTAATGGTTGGCTATTAACAATATTAGGATGCTAGATTAGGCTACTTTCTCTCATTGATTGTTCTCAGAGAAGGCCTAAAACTTCGATGGTTTCACTGATTTAATGTATTATGATAATAAATGTACTGAAATGTCTATTTATTTGATTATCAGATCGAACTACCGTTATTTCATCGTACTTTGAAATTGGGATGTCTTTGATATTAATCTTACCCTGAGTCCAATGGGGGGTGTTGCGATGATGGTGACTATCTTATCAAAACGTGCACACCCATGTGACCATCGGATGCGGAAGTCACATTCTAAGCAAACTTTGGCGCTTGACGCAGAGAATATATTTCTTACTATAGTTAGTTAAATACAAAAGTTTGTTCAAATCGGAAAATAATATGACAAGTTTCACTCAGAAAGTAAAAGACAGTGTGCCAGATAAACCGACGATAAATCTTGGCGAAAGCGACTTGCAGAAATGGGGCTTGCAAGGTATTGACTTTAATTAATTAATTACTTCATTACTGACACAGCAGTTGTATCCCGAATGTAGGCTATGTAAACCAAATAGACTATATACATGATATAAACAGTGGCAGCCTTGATGATCTAGTTGGTGGCTGGTCTGTAAGAACGAGCGATAGAAAAGAATGAGCAGTAGGCTAACTGTTTACATAACTTTACAGCTGCACCATTGGTGTGGTCCAAATACCGGTGTTCCAGGTTCCCCTGTTCCCTCTTCCTTGCGCGTGCTCAACGTCATTACGTTTTCTCTTGTTGCTTGGTTGAGCTCAATGTGATTTATATAATCTCGTGTGTTTATATTACAGTCTGATGTACAGATGCAACTTGTATAATCAATAATGATTACAGCAACATACATAACCAGCATCACTGTATTGTTTTATAAATGGCCAGACTGTAATATACGGGGGTGGAACCTCTTTCCGCAGGCCTCCAGGGAAGACTGTTCCCCCCGTGTTCTCAGTGTAAAAGACAGGTGCATAGATGAAAAGTATAACACACGATGATCAATGTAAAATAATGAATGAAAGATGAGTATCCTCATGTGTATCCTGGAAAGTAGGTGGAGTACACTCTAAGCCAACACACAAGATTATATAAATCACATTCAGCTCAACCAATCAACAAGAGAAAACGTACTGAATTCGCACAAGGAAGGGGGAACAGAGGAGCTGACTTCTCCAGAACAGCGGTCTTAAATATACCTGTCTTCTAACATGAACTCGGTCGTGTCTCCTCAGGGATAACGCTGAGAACGTATCAGTTGGATGGAGTGAGGTGGCTCGTTCAGTGCCTTAAGAATCAAGAAGGATGCATTTTAGGGGACGAAATGGGTCTGGGCAAGACTTGTCAGGTGTTGGCACGGCAACCCGTCACTCTCATGCAAAAAAAAAAAAAAAAAAAAAAAAGATGTCACTGTGCAAGAGCAGACTATGATTTGGAGTAGACGGTGACTGTGTGTCTGTGTTTTACTCCTCCCACAGACCATCTCTCTGCTGGTGTACATGAGCGGAGCGATGGGGATCAAGGGGCCGTTTCTGGTGCTCAGCCCGCTCTCTGTCATGGACAACTGGAGAACAGAGATGAAACGGTGGTTTGGCAACACAGCAAACACGAGTTTTATGGTGAAGGAGGATGTCAGATAGTAGTCTAAAGATATACAGCATATACAGAGTAAACCTACTTTTTATTGGACACAGATTAGACCCACATCCATACACTACTACTGGAACAACAGTAAGCATTTCTGCAATTAATAGAGGATGCACAATTCTTCACTCACCCCTTGATTTTCGGTTAAGAATACTCTCTGCTGTCTGTTTATCCTGGTAACTAGACAGCTTTATAAACATGTCCTGGTACTGCCACTGGGGGGAGACTATTCCAAAGTTTGTGTTCTGGACAGGGAGGTGTACAGTACATGCTCTCTCTACGGTACTGGGGGGAGAGCATGACTGCGGTTCCAAAGGTTCTTCCTGTACTGTATATATGCCCTGTTTTATGTCACTTTCCATAAAAGCATCTGCTAAATGAATACAGTGTCAAATATGAAAGATTGATGCAATCTCCAGGAATTTGATTGTTCTTTTGGCAGCGGGCCAAACACAATGTTTTTCATACGTCTGTGATCTCCTTAGTTTTTCTCCAGGGCTGACGGTTTTGAGTTACACTGGAGACAAGGACACGAGGGCGGAGCTACAGAGAAACATGGACACCATGGACTTTCAGGTTCTGCTGACTACCTATGAGGTGATCCTTAATGGCATGTCCCGATATTGTAAATAAATGCACCTGTCTTTATGTATCCAATTTAACACCCTTTTTTTATATGTTGTTGGATTTGTATCTGTTATTGATTGAGTTGTGTTGTTGTTAATTGGTTGGACTCCGTCTTTCCTTTGTCAGCTGTGTCTCAAAGACGCCACGTTCTTAAAGAAGTGAGTGATGATGTTTGTTTCCTACAGAATGCACAGCAATAATACTTTGAATGACAATGAATCATAGTTTAATAAACACATTTTGCGTTGCTCTTTCCTTAAGGCGGAAATGGAAGATTCTCGTTGTAGACGAGGCCCACAGGCTGAAGAATCAGAACTCGTTGTTGCACAAAACCCTGACTGAGGTATCAGAACTACCTTTGCAGGGTCCCCCACCTCCAATCCCCTCACACTACTCATCCTGCCTCCCTCCCTCCCTCCCTCCCTCCCTCCCTCCCTCCCTCCCTCCCTCCCTCCCTCCCTCCCTCCCTCCCTCCCTCCCTCCCTCCCTCCCTCCCTCCCTCCCTCCCTCCCTCCCTCCCTCCCTCCCTCCCTCCCTCCCTCCCTCCCTCCCTCCCTCCCTCCCTCCCTCCCTCCCTCCCTCCCTCCCTCCCTCCCTCCCTCCCTCCCTCCCTCCCTCCCTCCCTCCCTCCCTCCCTCCCTCCCTCCCTCTCAGTTTTCTGTGGGCTTTAGAGTCCTGTTGACTGGGACCCCCATCCAGAACAACCTGCTGGAGGTCTACTCCCTGCTCAACTTCATCCAGCCCAGCCTTTTCGCCGCCGACGAGAAGGACAACTTTGTTGACACGTACGCCCACGTACAGTCCCAACCTTCTCTTGGTATGCTGCTGCGCAACCCGCTGATCTTCTCTCAACACTCCATGAATGACAGAGCTATATCATCCGCTCAACACAATACATGAAATCAGCCTGTGGCGCTGTCATAGTTACAACTTGTTTTTGTCGCTCTCGAGTTTCCGCCGTTTGAATTTACATCGGGATTAGCAAAGTGTGTGGAACGGAATCGAATGTCATCGAGTCAGCTTCAAATGAAACGAATCTTCATGGTGCAGGGTAGAATCATCGGCCCAATAGAGTCTCCTGTGGTCACTCCCGCACTTCTGTCCCCAGCCAGCGATCTCCAGAGCATCCTGCAGCCCTTCCTGCTGCGCAGGGTGAAGGCCGAGGTGGCTGCCGACCTGCCCAGGAAGACAGAGCTGGTGGTGTACCACGGCATGTCAGCCCTGCAGAAGAAGTACTACAAGGCGCTCCTGATGAAGGACCGCGGTGAGGCCGGTCGGCCGGACGGGTGATCTGTACCTGGGTGCTTTTGCCTGAGATCGGTCGGAGAAGGTTAAGGGACCAGTTGAGTGAGTGAGTGAGTGAGTGAGTTTGTTTTGTTTTGCATCTCCAGATGCCTTCGGACGTGAGGAGGCCGGCAAGACACGACTGTTGAATATCCTGATGCAGCTGAGGAAGTGCGTGGACCATCCCTACCTGTTTGACGGTGAGGGCCCGCCGCTGTTGCCACTTCATCACGGGGTCGAGGAGGAACTTGCTTTCGCCACATGAGCGCTGACCTTGCCTCTTATCACTCCCCCCCCTCGGCCTCCCTCCTCTCTTCCTTCCTCCATGCCCCCCCCCCCTCCTCCCTTGGCTCTCCTCCCCCGCTCCGCCTGAGAAGGTGTGGAGCCTGAGCCCTTTGTGATGGGGGAGCATCTTGTCGAAGCCAGTGGGAAGCTCTGTCTGCTGGACAGCATGCTGTCCTATCTACATGAAGGGTCTGTCCTTTCTCCACCTCTCTTGCCTAAATGCACATCAACAGATGCAGATCAACAGATCACCCGAGGACCAAAATATCATCAGTCTATCTGATCGCCATACTAACAGATAACCAAATAACCAACAGATTGCCATTATATCAACATAATACTCTTATATCATTTGCTTACCCAATTGCCAAGAGGTTACAATTCTGTCAACAGAATACCGTTCTTTTAAGAGGAGCCCTGTTTATACTTGTCTCTCGTGACTTCCTGGCTTCCATGTGTCTGTCCAGGGGCCATCGTGTGTTGCTGTTCTCCCAGCTGACCAGGATGCTGGACATAGTGCAGGACTACATGGAGTACCGAGGTAGGCCTCCCCTCTGAAAACCACTTCAATGATGGGTTCTCCTTGGCAAGGACTGTCTAGTGTGGGGGGTTACAGTACCCTGTGTTTCTAAAGTTGTGTGAGTGATGAACGCTTTTAAGCGTATGACAACTTCTTTCACGGGTTGACAGATTAATGGCAGCATCATACTTAATGATAAATTTGTTATTGGCGTTTGTCGGAGAAATTAAGAATGTGATGTTTTATACTGAATAATAATACAGATGCTTAGTAGTTTGTCAGCAGATAACAGAGCCCCCCAAACTAGACTCTAGGCTGTCTTATCACCCTGGGGGAAGGGTGAGCATTTGTTCAGACTAGAAGATGTTGGGGGTTTGTTTGTTTTAAGGAGATGCTGTTTGACAAGGACTAAGATGGGGTGCAAGGTCTGGAGACCATTTGTTGACACTTATGTGAGGGAGCTTTTACGACATCAAGAGATCCTGTTGTGTTTCAATCAGGGTTGATGTCGTAAACACGCACGCACTCTAACACGCACGCACCCACGCGCGCCAGGTCTATGCAAGGAGCCAATGAAGAAGAGCCATGGAACATTTGCATGCCTTTGTCTTAACCAATGACTGTAAAGAGCGGTTCTGCTTAAATAGCTAGCTGGCGCAACATGCTAGCAGACAAACTTTGTAGCACAATGGCGTGTGATGTTTTTGTCTCCTTGTGGACCGGCCGCAAGCAATAAACTTTCTTGAACTTGTTCACCGACTGACTGTGCAATGCTTGATAGATTAATATTTCTGACAGCGTTGGCTCACGCTTAGTTTTTCTTCACAGGCCCCAACATATTCTCCCCAGGCCCCAACATATTCTCCCCATAACCCACCTTTTATTTGTTTTGTACACATGTATTAATCATACATTCCTGCGGTTGTTTCTGTGCAGGATACAGCTACGAGCGCCTGGATGGCTCTGTCAGAGGAGAGGAGAGGAACCTGGCTATCAAGAACTTCAGCAGCAAGGATGTGTTTGTCTTCCTGCTCAGCACCAGAGCAGGTTGGCGGTCACCATCACCCTAACATACAACAAACAACATTTGTATCTTAATTATTGCACCTACCCTGCCAAAATATGTATATTTACGTCTTCTGTTCCTGTCACAGCCTCCCTCAAATCGATTTTCCCACCACCATCACCTGCGTACTCCGATTTCCTTATCTGTTACTTAAGCTCTGACTGTTAACAGCAAAAGCCACATAGAGATTAGACGTAGACAGGAAGTCCTGTTTGTAGGCTAGCAGTTCCTTGGCTCTTACGCAGATAATGAAAGTAAAGAGGCTGCCTCTACGTTTTTTCAGATCACCCCGAATCCCATGATTTTTCTCTTCTGTGTAGCAAGCAAAATTCTCACGCAATTCTCAGTTGCGTGATGTTCAGCACTGTGCTGTTGCATACCAGTGACTGGAGTCGACATCTTATATAAGGCGTGGCAAGACACCCAATCTCGTTCCCTTTCTGTCTCTCTCTGAAAAGCTCTGACAGACATCCTCCGAATGAACAATGCCAGGCTTTGACGGCCTGGCATTGTTCATTCCCCACGCCGTCTAAGCCGGGCTTGTTCACCTGTGTCCGCTGTGTAGGGGGAGTAGGGATGAATCTGACCGCTGCGGACACGGTCATCTTCATGGACAGCGACTTCAACCCCCAGAATGACTTGCAGGCAGCTGCGCGTTGTCATCGCATTGGTCAAACCAGGTAAGAAGTCAGAGGTGCTTTTTCCTCACAAAAAAACAAACAAACAAAAAAACTCACGGTTGATTCCTGTTCCTGGTGTCTAGTTATCCAAACAGCTTTTGAGTCATTGCGTCTGCAAAATAAATCAAATAAAATCCGAATGTACATGTGATCGCTGGTGATGCTCGCAGGGCTGTGAAGGTGATCCGTCTCCTGGGTAGAGACACGGTGGAGGAGATTGTGTATTCCCGGGCCGTGTCCAAGCTGCGCCTCACCAACACGGTGATCGAGGAGGGCCGCTTCTCCCTGCTGGAGAAGGCCCAGTCTGCTGCTGCCGGGCTTCAGGTCAGGCAAACCTGGCAACCGCAGTGCAAACCTGGCAACCGCAGTCAGCCTGCGTCCTGCATGCATCTACACTGCATGACATCTACCGTCGGACAGCCACACCTCTCTAACTACTGCAGTTGGAAGTTCTCCTGTTCCATTTCCTCACATCTATTTTTCTCTACCATTTGCAGAAAGAAAGTGATAGAGGAAAGAGGACATTAATATCTATCTCACTAACTCCCTCGCTCTCTCTGGTTTCTTGGCCAAAGTTGAGTGAGGTCCTCAAGTTCGGAGTAGACAAGCTGCTGTCGTCCGAGGAGAGTACGGTCCAGGAAGTGGACCTAAGTTTGATCCTGGGTCCGTCACGGGGCGGGGAGTGGCTATCCAACGATGACCTGCCCAGGGTAGAAGAGGAGGACTCCGAACCCGACAGCCAGAGTGAGTATCCACTGCGTTGATTCGAGAATCAAACCCGGAGAATCTCCCATGTGAGAGGCCAGCACTAACCATTAAGCTACAATGGGACATCAGTGTGGGCCTCGAACCCACGGAACAGTTTACGCAGCATGGCAGGTTGGAGCTTTGCTTCGTTGAGCTGGGTGGAACCTCCTCACCACCTCTGTGTCCTCCAGACCACATGTACTGCTTTGAGGGGAGAGACTACTCCAGGGACCCCAGCTCTGAGGACCAGCGCAGCTTTGAGAAGCTGCTGGAGGAACAGCTGGAGGGGCAGGACGAGGCAGGACGAGAGGGGCGCGCTCTGCGCCACAACGCTGGAGTAAGCTGCCTCCGCTACACACATACATACACACACACACACAAGAAACACATGTAGCTACCACACACAAGTAAGCACGCCCCCCCTGTCTGCGCGTCAATGTTCCGTAATGTTTTAGCCAGACCTCAGATAATATGAACGTGTTCACCATTCAAATTCATTATGTGTCATATAAGTTGCGTTCAGTTCATCGTTCTCATAAAAATGTACTCGTTCATGCACAACACTGGTTACATCAAAGCGTGTTGCTCGTATCCCAGCTTGAGGCTGTTGCATTGTGGGTAATATCAGGGCTCTCTGGCGGGGCGTCTGGGGCTGGCGCCAAGGAAGAGGAAGATCCTGAGCGAGGCAGAGCTGGAGGCGAGGAGGAAGAGGGGGCAGGAGGCTGCGGCCAAGAGGGCCAAGCTACTGGAGGACAGGAAGAGGAACCAGCAGGAGCAGAAACAGAAGAAGAAGTAAGGAAGCAGCTGTACACACCTGAGAAGGCCCGCCTCTCCTCGGACTTTAACCGTTGAGGTGTGTTCGTGTGCGTGTGTGTGTGTGTGTGTGTGTGGGGGGGGTGTCTGTGTTCGGGGTCTCATGCAGGATGGCGTGGTGGGAATCTTGCGGGTACAGATCCAGGTGCTTACCCTCGGGGGAAAGCGAGGAAGAGGAGGAGGAGGACGGCAGCATCTCCTCCACAGATTCCGAGCACACGGCCATCCGCTACGTGCTGGGGGACGTGACTCATCCGCATGCCACCGGCGGTGACGCCATCATAGTACACTGTGTTGGTATGTCAACCCGTATTCTCGGCCATATTCTCCCAGATACTCTAAAAGCAGAGATAGTGTCGAACAGTCGGCGTTTTCTGCTTTCAATTATCTGGGAGAACAGTAGGGGCACCGAAGCGTGTTGTCTGCGTTGTGTTTCTGTTGGCTCCCTGATGTTGGCTGTTGTTGGCTCGTAGATGACTCCGGAAGGTGGGGCAGGGGCGGGCTGTTCTCAGCACTGGAGACACGTTCCGATGAGCCACGCAAACAGTACGAGCTGGCAGGAAAGATGAAGGGTGAGATGTGGTCACAGTCCCAGAGACTCCTACCTAGTACCTGGTGTTTACACCACACCTTACTGTGTACTCTCCTACCTACCCAGTATGTACACCACACCTAAGTATGTATACTCCTAACCACCTAGTGGGTTAACTACTCCCTAATGTGTACTCTCCTACCTACCCAGTATGTACACCACACCTAAGTATGTATACTCCTAACCACCTAGTGGGTTAACTACTCCCTAATGTGTACTCTACACCTCAGTCCCAAAGACATGTAGTGTACACCACAGTGGATCAGCAGGCACAGGCCATTGCAGCTCTTAACAGGTTTGTCCTTGTATGTCCTGTTTTTTTTCTTCGCCGTCTTGTTCAAGATCTGGAACTCGGGCGTGTGCTGCTGTTCCCGATAGACGACCGACAGTCCAGACTGGATGGCCGAGACCATGTGAGTTGTGTGTCAGAGAGCAGAGGGGTGAAAACATCTGCTAAACGATTACACTACAGCTAGCCAAGAACACATGCAACCGCAGCCCGACATAATCAGAATCAGAGAATCAGAGTTTGGTTTAATTCGCCATGTAGGTTTACACAAACAAGCATTTACTGTGGCCGGAAGGTGCAAACAATAAACATATATGGATCTTCAATTAAAAAGTATAAAATACAGTAGTCTTAACTTATCCTAGGATCTAACAATCTAAAAAATAAAACAATGTAAATTATAAAATATAAATAAAAGATATATAAAAACAATAATAGGAATATGAATGGGCAATATTGCAAATAAGGTGGCTTGTGCAACAAGTGTCGGATGGACTAATAATATATATTAGGCCAACATCAACATGCTCTAGTTTTCCATGGAAGCGAAATAACACAACAATTCAAAGGAATTCTCTTAATGACATGGTTTTGTACGGCTCTGTCACCACCACAGCTGGCCCTGGCAGTGGCACAGCACAGAGATCAGGCCAACAACCTGTCTGGTATCCTGCTGCAATCCCTCGAGGAATCCCTCAAGACAATCTCTCTTGAGGCGAGACGGAAAAAAGGTAGCGTCTGATCTCACCGTTGCGTGCGGGCCCGATGCCAAAGGAGCGACGCAGAAATGAACTCCGATCAATCACAGTCGATCACAAGTGTCACTCAAACATTCAAGCCAATCCTTTGTGGTGCGAACGGATATATGGAGTCATTCGTTTCCCGTTGAGGCAAGTCACCACTCTTTCTTCTCCCTCTGTTCTTTTAGCGAGCGTTCACTTGCCGAGGATCGGCCACTCCACCAAAGGGTTTAACTGGTATGGGACTGAGAGGCTGATCAGAAAGCACCTGTCGTCCCAGGGTGTGTCCACCTCCATGTATCCTCACAGCACCGCAACACTTCACTGTGCCACGGCGTCGTTGAACAAACGCGTGTGTCTAAATACCTGGCTTCCATCCAAAACCGTCGAAATGTTATTGTTTTCTTTTTGGGTTGGTTGTGTTTATGTCGCCTTACCTGAACTGCTTATTAGATACTACTACAGCAGGACCGCGTCTGCTAAGGCTACACAGGCAGCAGTACCCGGTAGCTCCACAGGAGGGGCGTTGTCTCCGGCGCGGTCCCCAGGATCGGACGGGCCCAGTGCGGGGGAGGAGGAGGAGTGTGAGGGGGGCCCTGGAGGCTCCGGCCTGCCTGACTTCATGAAGGGAGTTCACGTCTTCTTCTACAACCTGGCTGCCTCGGAGCGGAAGCGGCTGGCTCGTTACCTTCTGTCATATCCTTCACCACAGCTGCCTGTGCTGGTATTTCGCTGGAAGGCTTCCTATCATATGTTTTTAAATCTAACCTCTGTAGATGAACATGAATTTACCCATGGATGTGTCCATGGGATGGGTTTAGCTCGGTGGTAGAGCGTGCAGATCAAGAGGTTGCTGGTTCAAACCCCCCCTGCACGTGACATTAGGATAAAAGCTTTATCTTTTTATCTTCTTTTTTTCTCAGTTTTTCTTTAGCTTTTCCTTTTTTGGTTGAAATGATTGTTTTTATTCAATTAAATTTGCCCTTTCTTGCTTTTTACCTGTCGCATTTTGAGATTTTAGTTAATATAAAGTGCATTATAAATACTATTATTATTTATTATTATTAAAAGCATCTGCTAAGTTGAGTACATTCACTTATTAATACACCCTTGAAGCAGATGAGGGGGGGGGGTGTATTTCGCACCCAAATTAAAAGTTTGAGGTCTGCTTGTTTGATAAGTCTTGATAAGTCTGTTGTCAGCCTGCTCCTTAACCCTGGCCCACGTATGATGGCGAGGAGGAGGAGGTCATGAGTTCAGAGGTCACACACATTGTCGCCGAGGTGGAAAGTCCCATCCACGCACAGGTGAGTGGACTGTTGCTAGTATTTCGTTATGTTTTGAGTAATTATCTCCAGGGGCCAGTTGTTTAAAAAATGTAATCTGGATCAGAATTATCTGGATTTTGAAATCCCATGTTTGCCATCCAGGATCAGGTAATCCGTTTTTCAAAGCAACATTGGATTGGATCACCCTGATCCAGATACATCTTTTTCAAGATGACCAAATCTGGATTCCCAGTGTTGTAAAAGACTACGTACTACGTGTGTTTCAAAATCTGAAAAAAAAGGTTAAATGTCCAATAAATAACTAAATTTAAGAACTTTCAAAGTTAGTCCTCGGTTGTGGAGAGACCAGCTTTTTGATACTCTACTTTTTGGAGGCGGATCTCAAGTTTGGCTTTGGTTTGCTGAAGTTGGGAAAGAGTGATTTGTTCCTCTGCCAGAATAATCTGTACTTCTGCTCTTACATATAAATGTGTACAAATTACATGATACAAATGTAGTTCTCTGACTAATTTCAAGTTTTATTACATTTTGTTGCTTAAATCCACCCTGAATCCACCATTCTGCTGGGATCTTGATTTTATGGATCAAAGGTATCCCAATCCTACATTTTAAAAAGTTTTGAACAACACATATTGAAGGTTTGATCCAGATCAAAACCAAGATTGCATTACGTGATATACATTTTAGAATCCTTTTGTTTTAGAATCCATTTGTTTTTGAACAACTCATTTTCAAGATTTGATCCAATCCAAAAGCGTAATCCGATCAGATCACTTCAACAACTGGCCCTAGAATGTTTGCACAAAGTCAAGTTGTGTAGCCTACTAGCCACAACGCTTCAGCAGTTATGTAGGCCTAATGTCATGATGCAGTTCAGGGCCGGCCCAAGCCTTTATGGGGCCTTAAGCAAAATTGATTTGAGGGCCCCTCAGCGTCGCTTATTGTTACCGATAAAAAAAAAGAATATATATATTTTTACATAATACATGAAACTGTAATTTCATTTGCTCTTGGGGGTCCTCTGGTAGCCACAGGGGCCTTAAGCAGCTTCTTAGTTCGCTTGTGCCTTGGGCCGGCCCTGATGCAGTTAGAATGATGAGGGTGATGATGTTGACTGGGGTGATAATGACTCTTATGATGGAGGTGATGGTGATGAATATTCTGTCGGTTCCTCCTACTCCCAGGAGCTCAGGGAACTCGTGCAGAAGTTTCCTCAGGCATTCCCCACACGCAAGTTGTGGCTGGACACCTGCTTCTCTAGGCAGAGGAACGTGGACCATCAACAATTTATGCATCTAATCAGTTAACGTTGAGCTGTTAGCCTAATTGCTTTGTAGATTTTTTTGAGGTAAAAATAAAATTGAAGTATGTTGTTTTAGGAATAAAATCTGTAATGCTCTTACCAAATGTTTTTTTGCTGTGTCTTCTGTCAATGATCTCGACTATAAAGTTGGATAAGCAGCATTATCAATTAATTTATGTGTGAAACGAGAACTTAGAAGCATGTCAAACACAAGGTAGCATACTATTGAAAATATAAAATTGATAAAATATATAATATTTACATTAAAAAAAATAAGAATTGTAAAGTGCAGTTGGTTTGGAAAATATTTATATCCGTGATTAAACGTAGATTGGACCGGCAAATCAGTATTTCAGCCTCGTTTATGCAAGACGTCGGGAGGTGGAGCTCATTGGTATAATTGACTTCTCGTTTGAGTCGGAGGACACACTTCACGGTGCAGGACCTTATTGTGTTACACGCCAACTTAATGGTTTGGTGAATCATCTACGATACTTATGTGTAGGCCTACTAATAGATCGAAAATACAACCATTTGTCACGCATTATCAAACATGGAAACCTGCAGTTTGGTCAGTGGGAATTACGCCGCTGAGAACTAAAGAAGCAGCGTACCGCAGGTGAATTTATTGGTAGGCTGCAAACGACGTAAAGTTAACGAAGTCTTTACCAAAAGTTACCTGCGTTAATTTAACCTTCTTTTCGGATTTTAAACTGGAATATGATCTGGTTTCAAACACCCAAAGGTCAGTACCCTACCGACAAACATTTAAGCAGATACTTCGATGTATTGTATGTTTTAATGTTATTTCCGTTATTGTGTATTAACACAGCCCTTAGGGCCAATTAACCTTTCTACGGGCCTGCAGTAATTTGGGACGTTAATCACGTTTAACATTTGTTTGTTGTCGAACGCGTTATTTGTATGTGAGTATAATTACAAGCGAATGTGTGTAGGTCTTCAGATATAAGAACAGGAAAAGAGGCAGGAAGAGGTTTAACTTCAAATTGGGCTCGACACTGCAGATATTTTTGCAGATTGTTATCTTTGTGGCTGTTTGTCACTAAGCTAGGTTTGTGGCCGTGGAGCTGGGCTGTGCGCAGGCATGAAGTCCTGTGTGCTGGAAAAAACTACTTCGCATTTCGAGGCAATCTGGGTCATCATGAACTCAGAGAATCACAGTGGAAAGTGCAAACGTCAAAGTGCCGACCACACTTAGATATATATATATATATTTATATATATATCTATATCTATATCTATATCTATATATCTATATATAGGCCTATATATCTATATATAGGCCTATATATCTATATATCTATATATAGGCCTATATATCTATATATCTATATATCTAAAAACTAACCTGGCAACAGAACACACTCACCAGCATGCAACTTTTACTTGTACGAGTTCGTACAAGTAAAATACGCCACTCATGCTCATGAGAGTTTACCTGGTAAAGGACAAGGACAACCTATTAAAAAGACTGTACACCACAATCATTTGAATGATTGTGTGTGTGTTCTGTTGCCAGGTTAGTTTTTTGAAAAGAAAAACCCACTGCTGATTAACGCAGGCATGTGTGTAACCCTAACCCACACACATGAATCCCTGGTTGCAGAGACATAATGATGCTGCCCACTCAACGAAACGCCACCACAGCAGCAAGAAGGTACAGCCCACGCCCTCAAATACACCCCCACACATACAGGTAGACTCCCGCTCTATGAAACACCGCTGTCCTATGGGGTTCCCCTACAGGCCCCATACACTTTGATACATATATTGGATTGGAAAATGTTCATTAGGATTCCTCCGTAAGGAGGAAACCTATTGTTATTGGTGGTTTTATTATTTGTAATTCTTGTACCATGGGAGTCAATGGCAGCCCCTAGACCCCATCGACAACTTTTTGTGAAATTTGGCACACTCATTAAGGACAGTTTCTTCTATACCTACACCAAGTTTCATGTCTCCCATTAGACCACTCTAGCGCCACCAATGGGTCAAAGTTGGACTTGTGTTTACACACGCAACTTTTGAACCGTATGACTCATTTTCAAAAATGAGGTACCATTGGATTCCCTGGATCAAGCCGAGTTCAACGCACACCATGGCGTTAATTTCCGGTTATATAGATTTCCCGCCATTTCCGGTTTTATCAAAAACCTTTGAAAGCCTACTCCTCCTACAATTTTTGTCATATCTTCTTCAAAATCACCAGAGATGATCTTCAGACCAAGCCTCACAAAAGTTATCAAAGGAATTTTGATCCTCATAACCGTCTGTCCGGTACAACCAATCAAATTCATCAGAAAAGCCGCAAAACAGGATGTGAAGTCATGTCTCAGCAAATCTTTGAGATATCAACACTAAACTTGGTAGATCGGAGGAAGACACTACAACATGTTACCATGTGCAAAGGCAAATTCATATCTCAAAAAATGATTGATATAAAGCAAATTGAACTTATCGCTAACGCTAAAATTATGCTTTACACATCAGCCATTCAAAAACTGATACTCTGATTCAATCACAAGTTCATATGAAAACTCTTGAGAATGTTCATAACACAAATCTGTGAAAAAGTTGACTGTAAGATGAAAGGTCGATTTTTGGTGAATATTTGAAACATGCTTGCTTGGCTAATTTCTAGGCAAATTTCCAATGAATGTCTCCCTTGCTCCTCCCCGCGCGTGCTCCAAAATCTCACACACACTCAGCCTTCCCTTGACACACGCGCGGCCAAGACGCACACGCAACATTTCAGGAGAGTGTGGGCTGACCAAGCCCCCACTCATTCCTTGGTCTTTAGCAAAGGCCCATGTGGCTCTTGAGGGTATTGCATTTCCGATTTTGTATGCAATGGTAAAAAGGTCTCAAATCCTGAAACATTGATAGTGTAGGCCGAGAAACACTTTAACAAAAGCCCATGTGGATCTTGTTGGTATTGCATTTCCGATTTTGTATGCAATGGTAAAAAGTTATAAAAATCCTGAAACATTGATAGTATAGACCAAGAGTAACTACCACACCACAAATGGCCCACCATTACCCATAGGTGGCGCTACAGGCCACGCCAAAAAGCACAAATATACAAGGCTTTCTGGAATGGATAGGCTCACCAAGCCCCCTCCCTTCACTTATTGGCTTGAAAAAAAGGCCCATGTGGCTCTTGATGGTATTGCATTTCCGATTTTGTATGCAATGGTAAAAAGGTCTCAAAATCCTGAAACATAGATAGTATAGGCAAAGAAACACTTTAACAAAAAGCCCATGTGGATCTTGTTGGTATTGCTTTTCCGATTTTGTATACAATGGTAAAAAGTTATAAAAATCCTGAAACATTGATAGTATAGACCAAGAGTAACTACCACACCACAAATGGCCCACTATTACCCATAGGTCTTCCCTTGACACACGCGCGGGCTTGGCAAGACGCACACGCAACATTTCAGGAGAGTGTTCCTTGGTCTTTTGCAAAGGCCATGTGGATCTTGATGGTATTGCATTTCAGATTTTGTTTGCCATGGTAAAAAGTTATCCAAATCCTGAAACATTGATAGTAAAGGCCAAGAGTAACAACAACACTTTAACAAAAGCCCATGTGGATCTTGTTGGTATTGCATTTCCGATTTTGTATGCAATGGTAAAAAGTTAAAAACATCCTGAAACATTGATAGTATAGGCCAAGAGTAACTACCACACCACAAATGGCCCACCATTACCAATAGGTGTCGCTACAGGCCACGCCCTAAAGCACAAAGCACTTCACTTCTTGTGAAGATTAAAGCGCTTCACTTCTTGGCTTGAAATAAAGGCCCTTGTGGATGTTGATGTTATTGCATTTCAGATTTGGTATCCCATTGGAAATTCTGCAGCATTGATTTTTCTATACAGTTACAATTTGTCAAGAATATACATTTTTCAATGGTTCGCAATGCTTTACACGTAAGCCAGTCAAACAAGTTCATATGAAGACTCTTGAGAATGTTTAGTACACAAATCTGAGAAAAAGTTGACTCTAAGATGAAAGGTCGATTTTTGGTGAATCTTTGAAACATGCATGCTTGGCTAATTTCTAGGGAAATTTACAATGAAATGTGTCCCCTGCTCCTCCCCGCGCATGCTCCAAATTCTCAGACACTCATTCTTCCCTTGACACGCGCGGGCTTGGCAAGACACACACGCAACATATCAGGACTGTGTGGGCTGACCAAGCCCCCACTCATTCCTTGAATATCAGCATAGGCCCTTGAGGACCTTGGTGTCATTGCATTTCCTACTTTGTATGCAATAGTAAAAAGGTCTCCAAATCCTGACACATTGACAGTACAGGCCAAGAGTAACTACCACACTTTACCCAAAGCCCATGTGGATCCTGTTGGTATTGCATTTCCGATTTTATATGCAATGGTAAAAAGTTTTTAAAATCCTGAAACATTAATAGTATAGGCCAAGAGTAACTACCACACCACAAATGGCCCACCATTACCCATAGGTGGCGCTACAGGCCACGCCTTAATGCATAAAGATACAAGGCTTTCTGGAATGGATAAGCTCACCAAGCCCCCTTCCTTCACTTACTGGCTTGAAATAAAGGCCCTTGTGGATCTTGATGGTATTGCATTTCAGATTTGGTATGCCATTGGTAATTCTGCAGCATACATTTTTCTATACAGTTACAATTTGTCAAAAATAAACATTTTTCAATGGTTCGCAGTGTTTGGAGGAATCCGCCATTACTGCTTGCAGTTATATTTTTTATCTTGTTTCCTCAACCGATTGAGTGTTTTCAACAGCAGCTGGTATCTGACTGAGAGCCAAAGATAAAAGTAGAACAGTTTCATGTTTTACTAGATTGGAATTTCTCACGCGCTAGCATAGGGGGAGAGAGTAGGGCTGCACGATTAAGGCCAAAATGTTAATCACGATTATTTTGATCAATATTGAGATCACGATTAATTATCACGATTATTTGTTGATTATAACAAATTTTATTGTCACAGTACATTGTACTTGCATAATGGATGTGTATAAAACTCATAATATATAATCAATAAAAAACAAATACGGCAGGGCTCAGCATTAAGGCTTGTCCGCTTGTCCGGGACAAGTGGATTTTTTTGTAGGGCAAGTGGAAGAGAAATGTACTTGCCCCACTGGACAAGTTAAAACTCACACAAAATAAAATGCCACGTTACTTCATCTTTTGTTCCACTCATTACGTTTATTTTACCGATTTTATTTAACCGAATTCTGCATGAGCAAAACACAGATCTGTGTTCGCTCGAGTGGCATAGTCCCAAGATGTCTACAGACCTTGCAGCTAATTTAATGCTCAACAATTGAACGGGGGTTTATTACTTGAAAGAGGAATTATTTACTGTGTCGTCTCAGTTACACTAGGGCTTTGGAAAACTGTGCCAAGCTCAAATAGACTAATGGCTAGTAGAACATAACATTTCAGAATAATTTCAGTAAATCAAGCAGCGCTGCAAGACCTAGTTAAAAGTTATGCAGCTAGCAAACGTTAGCTAGCATCGCTAACGACATTGGCTAACTCAACTTCGGTAGGCTATCCTCTGTATTTGCAAGCTATCTAAACGTATACTGCATCTAAAATAAGGTCAAGGAGGTGTAGTCGGGAAGAGATGGAGAGTTAGAGACTGTGGTATATTCAATAGCTTTCCGTGTGAGATAAGTATCTCATGGCTGACTTCCTTCCAATCCCTCCCTCCCATGCCCACCTGTCTGCTGGGAAGTTGTCAGAGCGCGTCGACCAACACCCCCGAGGAGGACGACGAGAACATGAGCAACGGTTGTGAGAAGGACACTGTTCCCGATCCCGCATCCTGTCCCCACCCTGGCCGTCAAAGCCCGCCTGGCCACCACGCCAGCTTTCTCGACTACTCTGCCTTCCGCCGACAAGGCCATATGAGAGATCAGGATGCGCACCCACAACGACACGCCGGAAATCACGCCCGACCGCTGCCTAGCTTCGGCCTTTACCAGCCTCCGCTGGGTCTGCCCGCTGGCTACAGCCAGCCTACCCCCTTCCCCAGCGGGGCAGAGGGCTCCTGGCTTCACCCCAGCTTTGCCAGCGGCTGGTCTGGGCCTGGGGCCTACCCCAGCAGCCTTCCCTCCTGCCTGGTGCCTGGAGATTACCACAGCTACCCAGTGCAGAGGCCTTATTCCTCCAGCAAATCTATGTCCCTCCCAGGCAGGTACAGCCCCAGCATGGGCAGCCTGGAGCAGCCTGGCTCCCTCCACTCGAACCCTCCCTCAGCAGACATGCACCAACACACCGTTCCTTCATATTATCACCTGCCCCAGGGGGCAGCCTGCTGTGCTCGGTGCCCTGTTGACATCTTCAAGATGGGGCCTGTGCCTCACCAGGGTCCCAGGCTTGGATACCGGCCACCTTATGACCCTTTGTGTGAGTACAAAATGTTTCCTTTGGGTTGTAAAAAATGTTGCCGTGTGTGTGTGTGTGTGTGTGTGTGTGTGTGTGTGTGTGTCCTGCATGTCACCTGAATACCTAACCCTTCAATGCTGCAGAGGGCAGCCTACGCCTACTGTAACGTTGACCGTCTAATTTGTCTTTCAGGTTCAGATACTTGCCAGCCTCCAATTGGAGGCCACATGCAAAGGTGAGTTAGCTCTGGCAAAGTCACACTTCAAATAATGAAAAGCTTTAAACTGATTTGAGTTTACATTTGGGAGAAAACAAATATATATATATATTTTTTTACTCATTTAATCAAATGCTTTTATTCCATTTTTATGGATCTTTTCCTCACAGCTCCCGTGTGCACCCCACAGTTCCCAAAGCTCAGCTAGGCAGTGCAGGACTGTCCTTGGAGCAGAGTAAGTACTTCCTGCTGCTGTACGGGTCACAACAGGAAGCTCTTTAGACTGCTGTAGTCTTGAGAGAGTGAGGGGACTTTTTCATTGGGTCTGGATCCTCAGGTATTCTATGACATGACAATTTTACTGAACGTAGTTCTTGTTGGTGTTCATCTACTTTCTTCATTTCAATCACCTTAGTAAACATCAAATTTGATTAAAAATAAATGTTTTATGTTTATTTCTTGTTTGAAACCTTCCCTACAGGAAGGGTGTTTGTGACTTATGAGGCAGACAACGAAAAGCATGTCAACGATGTGATCAACTTTGTGGGACTCCTGCGACACAATGGCTTCGATACGCACGTGAGCGCACCTGCTCTGACTGTGTAGCAATGGACGCAGGTTTTCATTCCAATTACGAACAACACAATGGTCATAATTAAGTCAAAAATACAAGACAAACCTGTTGGGGACAGTTTGGCATGGACACAAACACTATCGTATATTTCAAGTCATACTCGTCATGATGTGCAGGTGTTTGTCTACATAACTAACTCAATCTCGTTTATTTCATAACAAACTGTCACTAAATTATGACCATGAATGAGTTGCTTGGCAACTTCTGCTGCAAGTACTCAAAGTGCATTACGCTCACACACATTCTTTAGTAACAAAAAAAACTTTTGTCTGCAGATTGACATGTTTGAGCAGCAGTTTAGGAGCATAAGCAAGATTGACTTCATGGAGAGGTACCTCAGTGAGGTAAATGCTGTTTTATGAACTTAATGATAGTACGCTCAACATTCCTGCCGGGCCCCTCACGTTTGGTCAATAAATGAAAAAGAATGTTCAAGAAAAGTACATTTAAATGTTCAGGTACTTGTTCAAATCAAGCTTTAAACTGTCTAACTTCAATTACAGTTTCAGTCTGAAATGAAATGTCATTAAGTTGTCTCCACTTGAACCTTTCTCAATTGTACTTTCTACAGTAGCAGGCCGCTGTAGCATACGGTACATATCCTACGAGAGTGTATTTTCTTTTAAAACTTGCGTTTAGGTCCACAAAGTTGTACAGTGTACAAGCACTCCTGGTGTTGAATCAACACTATAAAATTGGCTGGGTTGTATTTTATGATTTGATTTTCTAAAACCCAAATGTTTCCCGCCTCGCATGCTGACAGAAGGAGTACCTGATCATCATCGTCATCAGCCCCAAATACTACGAGACGGTGACTGCCGCCCCGGTCAGTCTGCAGCACGACGAGCAGACGCTCGCCACAGTCTACATCCACAAGCAGGTCTGTACTGCAGCGAGACGTTCACCAGCACGTTCAGCCAGGGTTGTAGGTTTGTTATACATTTGGGTGGGACAGCTTTTATGTGTGTGTGTGTGTGTTGTAAACAAAACTAAGATGTTAAACTATTAATCCTAGCTTATGTTACTATTCCTGTTTACGTTGTATGATTATGGGCTCTTGTCAGAGATGAAAGGTTTTCTCTGACATTTGTACGATTTGATTTATGCGAATGGTTCCTCGTCTTACTCCCTCCTTGCTGTTGCAAACCCTCCATGCACCCAACAACAGCTGCCCTCCTAACTAGAGCTCCGTTTGAATTTGTATCTTAGTGGGCTCAGACTCAGATGTAACTGGCTGTTGATACAGCATGTGTACACAGAGATTAGTGTTAGGTGCTAAAATCAACATGCTTCACCTGGCCCGTCTATTGAACCGATAATCTTTCTCTTTCTGTTTTTGTTACTCAGCTACAGAATGAATTCATTCAGAACGGGAGCAAGAACTTCAGATTTATTCCTATTGTGTTTCCTGGAGCCCAGAAAGTAAGTGTTTTATCTTACCTCATTGAGAAGGAGACTGATAGAGGGGAGACAGTGAGAGATATCGCAAGAGGGAGAAAGAGTGAAAAGGGAGGGGGGCGGGGGGAGGGGGAGAGGCTATAAGGCCTGCAGAGTAAACAGGTTTCACTACCTAACATAAGATCATGCATGTACTCAATCTCCCGGTCCGACTTTGACAGGGATGACTTTGTGTTTACAGTAGCTACATAATTTGCTCAAGGAGGATATTTAAAAGATACCAGGGACCCGTTCTCTGTACGTCGCTAACTCAGTTAGCTGGATTTGATTGACAATTTGTAATTATCTTGGGTTGTTTGGTTCTTCGAAGCTCATTCTGGACTTGCTGTCATAGCGACAGGGCTTATTTTATGTAAACAAGATTTGATTGTGACTTTATAAGCAGAGGTGATACAGGAAGTCTATCACAGACATGTCTTGTCCGTTTTTACGACGACAACCTATTGTGTGTGTGTGTGTGTGTGTGTGTGTGAGATATAACACACACACACACACACACAATGTATGAACATACAAAAACATAGGCCTAGCCTACTGTAATAAGCGGTAAAACATATAACTTGGTCACTACTATACATTTAATCTGGTCTGCTACTTTTTGCCAGCCGTCTGTCTTGGATTTTGCAGACTTTGAGGTGTTCCCTGGCGTTCTGATTAAATCTTCAAATTTGGGGTAACCTTCGAGCAAGCTGTTGCTCTGTTGCGTAAAAAACGGGGTGCTCTTGTTGGCCACGGTGAGCAGCCATAGACAGTGAGCAGCCAATAGCATCGTCGCTGATCAATGTTTCTACTATCGATACATACCCCCTTTTTAGACCAACGCATGACTCAATCCAGCTATACTAATTATAAACAACATGGGTGTTCGAAGAACCAAATGAGCCAAATGATGATTAGCAAGATGATGTCATCTTGGATGTGTCATTTGATCTCTGATGTAATAAGTGACGTACGGAGAAATGGCCCCAGACTGACATTGCTAAGCTTGAAAGATCTCTCCTCAAGGGGTGATACTGTTGTTGTTGCCCCTTATTGATAATGTGCTTTCAGCTCACCTTGAAATAATAGGTAATAGTAAGACGTTATTTATATAGAACATTTCATACAATAATTGCAGCTCAAGGTGCTTTACATAAAATCTGATATGATACTCGTGTTTGCTCCTTTTTGATTATGTGCTTTCAGCTCAACTTGAAATAATAATGATGATGATGATGATATACATTTCATACAAGAATTGCAGCTCAAGGTTCTTTACATAAAATCAATTAAAAGCAAACATTTTTTGTTGTTGTTTTGTGTTCCCTGCTCTGTATACTGTGGCAGTGCCATGTCCCCACCTGGCTACAGAACACCCACGTGTACAGCTGGCCCCGGGACCGTGACGACATCCTCCGACGCCTGATGAGAGTGGAGAAGTATAACCCTCCTCCCATCGGTGAGCTGCCCACCATCATCTCCATCCCCATCTAGCCCCACCTCACCCGGCCCCCTGTGGGGCAGGGCGGTGAGGATGACTCCTTGACATATTAAAAATGGAGGGTTGGACCTCATGGACCTTGCTTGAACTCAGACTGTTGTTTCCGAGGCGGGATCTCTGTGCTGCTGCATGAAGCTGCAGGACCTGCAGGTGCACCACCTGGACACAGGGCTGAGGCACAGTTTAACTGCTCCTGTCACTGAAGTGGCTGGCATGCAGACGTTGTCATTATTTTTCACAATGTGAGGCACTGAAATTGTTTACAGTAAGTGCAAACTGGTAATCAGTTTCTTTTTACTTCATGCACTAAAAGCAGCTGTAGCCTCAGGTCTCAACAGGCTGCAACTGCACAGCATTTCTGAGTCATATATTCATGTTATTGAGTCATACAGTAGAATAATTTATAGCATAATTGATGGTGAACACTGTGACACAGAGCCTTTTAAGTTCCTTAAACAATTCTCTTGATGTTTTTGCTGATTGTGCAGGTAGTTGCTTCCTCCTTGCTCTGTCATCTACATCGTATACAAGAGGTTGTCAGACTGTCTATGTAGTTCATCCCACTGTATTTGCTGAACTATACGATAATGTTAATCCAAAGAAAACGTGTGTGTGTGTGGGGTGGGGGGGGGAAATGTACAGAATTTGACTTTTTATTTTATTTTTTAATATATTTTTGGCCTTTTATTGCTTTACTGCAGAGGTCTTCAACCCTGGTCCTCAGGGATCCCCTGCCCTACATGTTTTAGATGTTTCCCTGCTCCAACACACCTGATTCAAATGAATGGTCGTTAACAGGCTTCTGCATAACTAGAAAACGACCCATTGATTTGAATCAGGTGTGTTGGAGCAGGGAAACATCTAAAACGTGCAGGACAGGGGGTCCCTGAGGACCAGGGTTGAAGACCTCTGCTTTACTGGATGGCAACAAAGATATAAGAAATGTATAGGAGAGGGGAAGACATGTAAAAATGTGCCAGGGCAGAATCAAACTGGCCGCTACGTTGTGGGCCACCCAGGAAATCCTACCGTCTCAGTTTAAATCCCCTTACAAGTTAATGTGTGTAAAATAAGTAATGCTAAGTAATTAGCGTTAAACCTATGGGTGTTTTTAAGTGCAGGATCCAAGTGCTTTCTTGCCGGCTTGGGTCTTTATCATGGAGGAAGATGGAGATCCACAAGGCAAGCCTATATCATGGAGGAATATAGAGGACAGAGAATCAGTTATATCCTGGTGCTGTCTGTTCATCAAATGTTCTTTTCTCTACATTTTGGTTTTTCCTCCCATGTTTGTACAGGCTGCTGTACTTTAAGGGTGATTCCTTAGATTATAATAGCTGGATGTAATAGAGTACAGCTTGTGGCATGACTCCAACACAGGAATTTGTAGGTGTAAAGGTTTGGTCTGACCAAACATGCCCTTGATAATTGCTTCAACGATGTATACCTCCTAGTCAGGTAAGGTGTGTACCTAATAGTTAAATGTCACATGTGAAATGGTGTGTTGTAAAATAAGATTTTGCTCAACAACCAATGTCATTCGAAGCATGTTACTGGTAATGATGCAATTGTTAGACACTCACTCTCAAACATACTTGTGAAAAAATCTAACCTACAAATGAAATAATGCACATACCCTTTTATCTTTTATTCATGTTTGTCGTCCCCCCCCCCAAATGTTCTTGAATGTTTTCTTTGCCATGGCTGTATGTATTTAATAATCAAGACAAGTTGGCAATTTCTATAACTGTAATTTGCTTTGCTTGACATTGTGCTTTCATGTGAATACATTACAGTATTTGATGTTGAAACTATCATAATCGTGGCTTTTTTCCCCCCAGTACCTATGGGTATGGTAGGTAATACCCCTAGATGTTACACAACTCTTCTACTCTTTAACACACAGGCAAGCAGAGACCTGAGGTACTTAACCCAGTTGGCTGCAGGCATGTGTGAGATCTCTGCAGGAACGTGGAATATGAGGTTTGAGTTATGCACAGTTAATTGTGAAGTTTTACCCCCTGGGCTCCTACTCTACACATGCGATGCGTGACTAACAACTGCTCCAGACCTCCTCAAAGACGCTGCTAACCCAGCGCCACTTGTCAGGTAAAAATTAGAAATTAGGTGTCTGTTATATAAGAATACATCAGATTTCTACCAATATTGTCATTTATAGCTAGGATTTGATTTGTTTAAGACTTCCTATAATGTTTAGGCTACTCTTCCTTTCACTAGCACAGCCCTGTAAACGATTTCACCCTTCACTAGGGAATTTAATACACATAAATGTAAAAAAAAAACATGTTTTTCTCTCAGCAATTAATGCGGGTATAAAGACTAGATAAATGGTCTAATATTCATCAACAACGTCCACTAGACCCGGGCACTTAGTTTCCCACGCTCCTGCTCTGCTGGTCTCCTAATATAAAATCAACCTAATAATCAAAGTATGCAAGGCATTTTCCAGGGGTTAGGTTCAATCTACATGTCACCAAACTTTTGGAATGTACACCTGTCAAAGTTTGAATAGACCTGGACAACTTAATGATGCAGTTGCACTTATTTTGTCCCGTTCATTTAAGTTTTGTTTGTTGAGAGAAGTTAAATCATACTGGGAGGGGGAGGGAGAGAAACTTAAGATGGTGTCTAGTTGAATAGTTTTATTTTCACAAGAGGGAACACTGCAGATGTTCATACAGACATCATAAACAAACAATCTGAATACAGTGTTTCATATATTTATCCATATTGAAAAGTACAAGGAATATTCATTAATTTTAATAATATAACAAAAGGACAATGACATCTGTAATAAAAGTGGATTAAAAAGTGACATTTTATGTAAAGAACTTTAAGAATTTTTAAGTAACAGAAACAAAATCAGGCAACAGTTCAATTCTATTGTATGTAAAAAAAAAAAACAAGTGCCATTTGTTCAAAGCTTTACAGAATACATTAAAAAAGCAGGAAGCGTTTTATTTCCTTCAAGGAAAAGTACTATAAAATAAGTTACAGTACAATGAATTTGTCTTAACTGAATTTGTTCCCGTCTTCCAGCCTTCTCTAAGCAAACATCAGAAATAAATCGTACAGGAATATAGAGATATATTATTTTCTTAATAGGCATTTTCCCCAAAAAAGGAAAAGACAAGTTGTCAATAATTACGTTGGTGTGTCTGTGTGCACAAATGAGCCACACATTAACAACCTTAAGTTTTAGTTAAACGGTCAAAATTAGCATTTTAGTTTCATGCTCTCGTTTTCTGAAAATGAACTACATTTCATTTAAATTACTTCATGGGTTTCGAATACAAAATTATGAAAAAATACTTCATGTTTGATTACAAAATGCAGAAGAAAGCTCTCATACGTCATCACTTGGTAAAGGTGGTATGTTGAACCTTGGTCTTGTGAAAAACGCCATCTTCTCTCTGCAAACAGGCCCAGTTTAGAACACAGCTCATGCCCTGAATCTCAGACGAGTAAACGACCGTAATACACCGCTAAGGGCAGATCAAGGTTGAACTCCAGCGCTATGATTACAAGGCTCAAATGCAACAGGAGCCAGTGGAATGCTGGAAATGTTGTGGTCCTTCTTGGTGGACTGAAGAATGGTTAAATGTAAAATGGTGACCAGAGCTCAACCAATGTTTGTATCCAATACGACATACAAATAATTCATTAAGTTTGTACAGCCAATAATCAAAGACCAGTACTAACTGTATTTCAGTAGTCAGTGCCAAGGAACAGTCTACATTACCAAGACTGGAAATAACCCCATCCCAATTAAAATACATACTTCTGATAGGACAACGCAACTACAACGTATCTCAAGTGCAATACTGTTTATTAAAAAAAGTAGGTTTTGTCTCGTCAAGACAACGCTACGACAGGATGTCGCATGCAGGACGAGGCTCGTCATACCTGAAGGTGTGCACAGGCAGGGGCTCCTTCTGGCCTGCCCCCCTCATCAGCAGGACCTCTTTAGACGCCTTCCTTAGCCGTCTCTCCGCCGCCTCCTCCTGTCTCTGCTCCTGCTGGCTCTGGCCCACCTGCAGGACAGCCGGCACAGTAGAGGCGGCAGCCAGGTCAACTGACTGAACTCGTCCTCTGAGTGTAAAGTGGGCCTTCTTACAGTCTGGGCCTCCCTCCTCACTCCCTTCCCCCCTACCTGTCTGTGGGCCTCCCTCCTCACCCCCTCACCCTGCCTCCCTCCTCACCCCCTCTCCCTGTCTCTTGGCCTCCCTCCTTACCCTGCCTCCCTCCTCACTACCTCCTCAACCCCTCTCCTTTCCCCCCTACCTGTCTCTGGG
This sequence comes from Hypomesus nipponensis, assembly GCF_054491055.1. Classification (NCBI taxonomy): domain Eukaryota; kingdom Metazoa; phylum Chordata; class Actinopteri; order Osmeriformes; family Osmeridae; genus Hypomesus; species Hypomesus nipponensis. The sequence goes on along the minus strand of NC_140376.1, from coordinate 6,298,496 downwards.
CCTCCCTCCTCACTCCCTTCCCCCCCTACCTGTCTGGGCATCCCTCCTCACCCTGCCTCCCTCCTCAACCCCTCTCCCTCCTCACTACCTCCTCAACCCCTCTCCTTTCCCCCCTACCTGTCTCTGGGCCTCCATCCTCACCCCCTCTCCCTGTCTCTGGGCCTCCTTCCTCACCCCCTCACCCTGCCTCCCTCCTCACCCCCTCTCCCTGTCTCTGGGCCTCACTCCTTTCCCCCCTACCTGTCTCTGGGCCTCCATCCTCACCCCCTCTCCCTGTCTCTGGGCCTCCCTCCTCACCCTGCCTCCCTCCTCACTGCCTTCCCCCCCCTACCTGTCTCTGGGCTTTCCTTCCTCACCCCCTCTCCCTCCTCACTCCCTTCCCCCCCTACCTGTCTGGGCATCCCTCCTCACCCCCTCTTCACCTCCTCATCCCCTGTCCCTGGGCCTCCCTCCTCACTCCCTTCCCCCCTACCTGTCTCTGGGCCTCCGTCCTCACCCCCTGTCTCTGGGCCTCCATCCTCACCCCCTCTCCCTGTCTCTGGGCCTCACTCCCTTCCCCCCTACCTGTCTCTGGGCCTCCCTCCTCACCCTGCCTCCCTCCTCACTCCCTTCCCCCCTACCTGTCTCTGGGCTTTCCTTCCTCACCCTGCCTCCCTCCTCACCCCCTCTCCCTGTCTCTGGGCCTCCTTCCTCACCCCCTCACCCTGCCTCCCTCCTCACCCCCTCTTCTTCCCTCCTCAACCCCTCTCCCTCCTCACCCCCTCACCCTGCCTCCCTCCTCACCCCCTCTCCCTGTCTCTGGGCTTTCCTTCCTCACCCCCTCTCCCTTCCCCCCTACCTGTCTCTGGGCCTCCTTCCTCAACCCCTCCTCACTCCCTTCCCCCCCCTACCTGTCTGGGCATCCCTCCTCACCCCCTCTTCACCTCCTCACCCCCTGTCCCTGGGCCTCCCTCCTCACTCCCTTCCCCCCTACCTGTCTCTGGGCTTTCCTTCCTCACCCCCTCTCCCTTCCCCCCTACCTGTCTCTGGGCCTCCTTCCTCAACCCCTCTCCCTCCTCACTCCCTTCCCCCCCTACCTGTCTGGGCATCCCTCCTCACCCCCTCTTCACCTCCTCACCCCCTTCCCCCCTACCTGTCCCTGGGCCTCCGTCCTCACCCCCTGTCTCTGGGCCTCACTCCCTTCCCCCCTACTTGTCTCTGGGCTTTCCTTCCTCACCCTCTCCCTTCCCCCTACCTGTCTCTGGGCCTCCGTCCTCACCCCCTCTCCCTGTCTCTGGGCCTCACTCCCTTCCCCCCTACCTGTCTCTGGGCTTTCCTTCCTCACCCTGCCTCCCTCCTCACTGCCTTCCCCCCCCTACCTGTCTCTGGGCTTTCCTTCCTCACCCTGCCTCCCTCCTCACTCCCTTCCCCCCCTACCTGTCTGGGCATCCCTCCTCACCCCCTCTTCACCTCCTCATCCCCTGTCCCTGGGCCTCCCTCCCTTCCCCCCTACCTGTCTCTGGGCCTCCGTCCTCACCCCCTCTCCCTGTCTCCCTCCTCACTCCCTTCCCCCCTACCTGTCTCTGGGCCTCCTTCCTCACCCCCTCACCCTGCCTCCCTCCTCACCCCCTCTTCTTCCCTCCTCACCCCCTCTCCCTCCTCAACCCCCTCTCCCTCCTCAACCCCTCACCCTGCCTCCCTCCTCACCCCCTCTCCCTGTCTCTGGGCCTCACTCCCTTCCCCCCTACCTGTCTCTGGGCCTCCCTCCTCACCCTGCCTCCCTCCTCACTCCCTTCCCCCCTACCTGTCTCTGGGCCTCCGTCCTCACCCCCTCTCCCTGTCTCCCTCCTCACTCCCTTCCCCCCTACCTGTCTCTGGGCCTCCTTCCTCACCCCCTCACCCTGCCTCCCTCCTCACCCCCTCTTCTTCCCTCCTCAACCCCTCACCCTGCCTCCCTCCTCACCCCCTCTCCCTGTCTCTGGGCCTCCCTCCTCACCCTGCCTCCCTCCTCACTCCCTTCCCCCCTACATGTCTCTGGGCCTCCTTCCTCACCCCCTCACCCTTCTTCCCTCCTCAACCCCTCTCCCTCCTCACCCCCTCTCCCCCCCTACCTGTCTGGGCATCCCTCCTCACCCTGCCTCCCTCCTCACCCCCTCTCCCTGTCTCTGGGCCTCCCTCCTCAACCCCTCTCCGTCCTCACCCCCCCCTACCTGTCTCTGGGCTTTCCTTCCTCACCCCCTCTCCCTCCTCAACCCCTTTCCCTCCTCACCCTGCCTCCCTCCTCACCCCCTCTCCCCCTCTCCCTGTCTGGGCATCCCTCCTCACCCTGCCTCCCTCCTCACCCCCTCTCCCTCCTCACTCCCTTCCCCCCCTACCTGTCTGGGCATCCCTCCTCACCCTGCCTCCCTCCTCAACCCCTCTCCCTCCTCACTACCTCCTCAACCCCTCTCCTTTCCCCCCTACCTGTCTCTGGGCCTCCATCCTCACCCCCTCTCCCTGTCTCTGGGCCTCACTCCCTTCCCCCCTACCTGTCTCTGGGCCTCCTTCCTCACCCCCTCTCCCTTCCCCCCTACCTGTCTCTGGGCCTCCTTCCTCACCCCCTCACCCTGCCTCCCTCCTCACCCCCTCTCCCCCCCTACCTGTCTGGGCCTCCCTCCTCACCCCCTCTCCCTGTCTCTGGGCCTCCCTCCTCAACCCCTCTCCGTCCTCACCCCCCCCTACCTGTCTCTGGGCTTTCCTTCCTCACCCCCTCTCCCTCCTCAACCCCTCACCCCCTGTCTCTGGGCTTTCCTTCCTCACCCCCTCTCCCTTCCCCCCTACCTGTCTGGGCATCCCTCCTCACCCCCTCTTCACCTCCTCATCCCCTGTCCCTGGGCCTCCCTCCTCACTCCCTTCCCCCCTACCTGTCTCTGGGCCTCCGTCCTCACCCCCTGTCTCTGGGCCTCACTCCCTTCCCCCCTACCTGTCTCTGGGCTTTCCTTCCTCACCCTGCCTCCCTCCTCACCCTCTCACTTCCCCCCTACCTGTCTCTGGGCCTCACTCCCTTCCCCCCCTCACCCTGCCTCCCTCCTCACCCCCTGTACCTTCCCCCCAACCTGTCTCTGGGCCTCCTTCCTCACCCCGCCTCCCTCCTCACCCCCTCTTCTTCCCTCCTCAACCCCTCTCCCCCCCTACCTGTCTGGGCATCCCTCCTCACCCTGCCTCCCTCCTCACCCCCTCTCCCTGTCTCTGGGCTTTCCTTCCTCACCCCCTCTCTCTCCTCACTCCCTTCCCCCCCAACCTGTCTGGGCATCCCTCCTCACCCTGCCTCCCTCCTCACCCCCTCTCCCTGTCTCTAGGCCTCCCTCCTCCCCTCCTCTCCCTCCTCACTCCCTTCCCCCCTACCTGTCTCTGGGCCTCCGTCCTCACCCCCTCTCCCTTCCCCCCCTACCTGTCTCTGGGCCTCCCTCCTCACCCCCTCTCCCTTCCCCCCCTACCTGTCTCTGGGCCTCCCTGAGGAGGCAGCGGAAGCCCTCGTCCCTGAGGGCCCAGTGGGGCAGCTCTCCGGGGTCCCCGGCCTGGGGCTCCTCCAGGCGCAGCTTCAGCTCCCTCAGGGTTCCCAGCTCGTCAGCCAGCTGCCTCTGCCGCGTCCTGCAGGCCTGGAGGTCCAGCTCCAGATCCAGGGAGGTGCGCGTCGGCTGCTCTGCCAGGGACGACCTGTAGGACTGCTGCTGCACACGCAGACAAACATGCAGCACACACACATACAACTCAGCTTGGCGAACCTGTTTCATCATCCTTTAAATCTGGTGAAATGCAAGAGGTGAGGCACTGTAATCCACAGTAAGTGCAAGTTGGTAATCCTTTTTTAATTTTTTTACTTTATGCAGCTGTAACCTCAGGTCTCAACAGGCTGCGACTGCACAGCATTTCTGGGTTTTACATTAATGTAATTGAGTCATACAGTAGAGACATTTATAGCAGAATTGGTGTGGAACTTTGTGACACAGAGCCAGTGTTTTTAGTCTCAGTAAACGTTGTGGACGTGTGACTACCTGCTTGTATCGCAGCGTCCTTCTTTCCAGGGTGTTTCTGATGAAAGGAGACTTCTTTGGTAGGGTTGAACTGTCACTGTCGCTGCGGTACAACTGAGGAACATCAACACCCAAGTCAAGTCCTGTACTTGGTAAAAAAAAACTGAGCTCTGTGTGTGTGTGTACCTACCCTGCAGACGTACTGACTGCGCGCCCCAGGTGAGAAGGTCTGGGAGCGGACGATGGCGCTGCTCCTCATGAAGGGCGACGCGTGCCCCCAGCGCCCCCCCCTCTCCTTGGGCCGGACCCTCACAGGCTCCGGAAACATCCCCTCCGTCATGGTGGCCTTCTCCACCTGCAGCCACAACAACAACATTCACCGTGTTTACCTTTTGTTACCATGCCATACTGCAAATAAAGGGCTCATTGCACCTCAACAGAAAGCTGTAGTGACTATTTATACCATTTTGTCCTTTTCTCACCAGCGCTGCTGCGCATGTTGCTTAGTTAGCCTGACCTGCCCCAGTCTCACCTATTCCTCCGTAACTGCTCAGTTCGGACTCTTACAAAAGTCCTAGAGCTAGTACAGAACCCAGCTAGTGCATAACCGGTACCTTAAGGGCGGGGGGTTTCCCCACCAGCTGGTGGCAGCGCCCCCCTGTGGAGATGCAGGCGCCGTCGGGACACAAACCCTCGTGACAGTGAGGCGGGAACGCCGCGCTGTTGCTGCAGCCGCTGTCCACCGACTCTGCCTGCCAACTCCTGCAGAACACACCCAGTTACTCACCGCCCCCACCTTCAGCACCGGAGGGGGAAATGTTCAACTAATTCTGGCGGTGGCGTGTGTGATTTAAGAGGCACTTTTAAGGAGGTAGCTTGTACTTTCCAAGTGTCAAAACGGGTGTTCAAGCATGCACACACACCCACTCATTACGTTATAATCAACCTAATATACCATCAATACGTTTTTAAACATTTACATTTAATCATTTAGCAGACGCTCTTATCCAGAGCGACTTACAGTAAGTACAGGGACATTCCCCCCGAGGCAAGTAGGGTGAAGTGCCTTGCCCAAGGACACAATGTCATTTGGCACGGCCGGGGAATCAAACTGGCGACCTTCAGATTACTAGCCCGACTCCCTCACCGCTCAGCCACCTGACTCCTTAAACACATTGGATGGCACTAAAACAAAACATTTTTGTTTACCTCTCTGACGCAGCCTCTCCTGGCTCCTCCCTCCTGTCCTGCCCTCTCTCTCCCTCCTCCAGGTGGGCGTGGCTACGCCCCATCAGATCACACACGGTGTCCTGAAACACACAGTCCTGTAAAACCAAGAGTCCTCTAACACAGTCCAGTAACACACAGTCCTTTAACAAAACAACCCTTTAACAACACAGTCCCTTTATCAACACACAAAGTGTGTGTTGTGGCAACCCAAGGGCGCAGCACCTTGGACATCGGAAAGCCCGGGGTCAGGTGATCGGGGAAGGTATGTCCGGGGTCCGCCCCCAGGAGAGACAACGAGCTACACAGGTGCAGCTCATGAATGGGAACGAGGATGGTCCTACTCTAAAAAGGCGGGCCACCCCTGACGCAAGGGGAGATAGCTAGAAAAAGGGGTGGAGGATCCAGAGAGCCCAGCCAGACCAGTCTCGACCGTTCCCTCAACCGAGGAAGAAGCTCATTTCTTTTTGTATTTAGTTTGGTCGTTTATGGTAATAAACACCTGTTTTTGGCATTTCACAAACCGTGCTTTTGAGTGGTACTGTGCGGTCCTGGCTCGACCATTGGTTGCTACAGTATACAGTGAGTGTGCACTACATTACATTTAGCAGTCGCTCTTATCCAGAGTGACACAGTAAGCTCAGGGACATTCTCCCAAGGCAAGTAGTGCCTTCCCCAAGGACACAACATCATTTGGCACGGCCCGGGACGCGAAACTGACAATCTTTTGATTAACAGCCCGATTCCCTAAGCGCTCAGCCATCTGACCCCCCCGGG